>NC_090447.1:668904218-669211526 GCF_031143425.1 Pleurodeles waltl
AATATCCAGGGCCTCCCCACCCCCCCTGAAATGGCACCCACCTGTCCTGTGTGGAGAGACTGGTGGAAGTGAGGTAATTCCGCTGACGACGTGCAACGTTTCGGGAGGCGGTGTGCAACTCCTCATTGTTTAACATTGGGCCCTATGGGTTACAGTGGCCAATGGTGATCTACGCCGGCGGTGACTGTATGCACCGCCACGGCCGTGACCGCCATTTTCTATCTGATTCCTCACTTGCTACCTGACCTTCCACAGGAAAGGACCTACACTGCAAGTGCTGCTGTGACCTGTGTCTGGAACCTACCATGGCCCGTGTGACTGGGGAAAGGGCCCCAGCCTTCACTTTGGCGGAGTTGGAGAGACTGGTGGATGGGGTCCTAACCCAGGACGGACTGCTGTATGGGCCTCCAGACCAACAGGTGAGTACACTGTGGGCATAGTGCATGTGGCATGACTGCATGGAGTGGTGTGTGAAGGCCTCTCGTAAGGGGGGTGGGTTGATGTCCTCTGGGCAGCGTATTGGTTGTGTGCTGGGCCATGTATGTGCAAATGGTGATGTGAAGGGGATGGTGGGCCATAAGTGTAACAGGCAGGACTGTGTCTAATACTATTTTCCTGTGTGTGTTTCCTCTACAGGTCAGTGCCCATCAAAAGAAGGGTATATGGCGTGCCATCGCCAAGGACCTGTGGACCCCGGGGGTGTATGACAGGTGGAATACCCAATGTCGCAAATGGTGGTAGGGCCTGAGACGCTGCACACGGAAGACGGCAGAGGCCCAGCTGGGGATGGCCTCCCAACGAGGAAGGGGTATCCGTCGAACCCTGCCCTCCTCCCCGATGGCCCGCATACTGGCAGTGGCCTATCCTGAGCTGGATGGGCGCTTGAGGGCATTACAGCAGCCAGAAGGGGGTGAGTATAGTGCCCATTATTACTACTTGCGCCTAGTGGGGTGGTATCCGGGTGGGGGATGTGTGTCAGTGGGTGCCCTTAGGCCAGGCCTGACATTTCAGCGTAGGTCCCTTGGTGGCTAGGGTTCAGAAGGGAAAATCCTGCTACCTAGCTCGTAGTCATCCACTACCGGTCAGGGCTGCCTGGGTCCCAGGTGTGCTGCATTTGGCGATGTGTGCCTCTCCCTATGCCTTTGAGGCAAGCTATTTCTCTGGTAGTGCAATGCATAGTGTATATAGTGTGTAGGCCTGTTCCCTGTGTGTGAGGGTGCTGTGTACGCCAACGGTGGTGTTGGTGCAGCCATTGACCAAGTGTAGCCTTTGTCTATTCGCCCCCCCCCCCTTCTGGTTTTGTTACCCTGTCTTTGTGTGCATTAGCATCATCTGGCGGATGAGCAGATGCACCGGTGATGGAGGGAGCTGCATCCCACAGGATCCTGGAGGCAGAGCCCACTGACGCTGAGGGTACCAGTGGGACAGAGGGGAGCACCACGGCGGAGACTGGAGGGGGCAGTTCTGACACAGATACCTCCTCTGATGGAAGCTCCCTGGTGGTGGCGGACACCTCTGTGATCACCACAGCTACAGCCGCAATCCGTACCAGCACTGCCCTCCCAGCAGCCACTCATCCCGTTGCCCGTGCCCACTCACCCAGGAGGGTGGGCATCTCCTTCGCCCCAGGCACCTCAAGCCCTGCCCCAGTGAGCCCTGCTGCCCTGAGTGAGGAGGCTATTGACCTCCTGAGATCCATCTCTGTTGGGCAGTCAACCATTGTGAATGCCATCCAGGGGCTGGCAGCCCAGATGCAACAGACTAATGCATTCCTGGAGGGCACTCACACTGGCTTGGCTGCCCAACAGAGACCGATCCAGGCTCTGGCCTCCTCTCTAATGGCAGCCATTGTCCCTGTTTCAACCCTTCCCCCCCCTCCAACCTTCTCTTCCAAATCCCATTCTCCTCACCCCCAACCTATCCCAAGCACACGGGCAGACAAGCACGCACACAAGACAACACACAAGTGTGGTACAGACAAACACAAGCACCACACTTCATGCCACAGGCACTTACACAAACACCATCCAGATGCAGACATACCAACATCCACAAGTTCCACTGTCTCGCCCTCCTCCTCTTCCCCACCTCCCTCCCAGTTCTGTCTACACTCACACCTGCATGCACAATATCATCATCCACTACCAGCATCACCACCACACCAAGCAACACAGACCTCACTGGCACACACCTCCACAACAGCCGTGCACACTGTCCCCTATGTCCTCTCCCACTGTGTCTGTCTCCCCTCCTAAGGTACACAAACGCAAGCACTCAGGCACCCAACAACCATCCACCTCACAACAGAATACAGCCCATGCACCTGCACCCAAAATCAGCAGACAGACACCTCCTACAACCACTCCCTCTTCCTCCACTTCCAAACCTTCTCCCTCTTCCCGCCCCAATGTCCCTAAAAAACTGTTCATATTCACCATTGACCTCTCCCCTACCCCCCCAACCCTCCCTCTGTCCTGCACGTCTGGCCAGGGTGGGAAGAACCCAGCCAAGCACCTTAGCCACCCAGTCCATGGGCCCAGTCGTCACCACACCCACTTGTGGTGGAAAAGGATCCAGGGCACATGTCCTTAGGGTGAAGGAGCCTGCACCAGGCAGCCTTAAGGGAAAGGAGCCTGCCACAGCTGCCGGAATGAGCAAGGAGCCTGCCCAAGCTACTGCCAGGAAGACAAAGGAGCCCGCCCAAACTGCTGCCAGGAAGACAGAGGAGCTTGCACCAGCTGCTGCTAGGAAGGTTAAGGAGCCTGCCCCAGCTGCCAGGAAGACTAAGGAGCCTGCACCAGCAGGCAGGAAGAGCAAGGGGCCTGGGGCAGGAACTGTGACGGATCCCCCACCACCAACCATGGTTGTACAGCAGTCTGAGGTTGCAGGGGATGGGCAGGAGCCTCCCCCCACCACCAGCAGCAGCACCACCAGTGAACAGCTGTCCGAGCTTGCAGCAGATGGGCAGGAGCCTCCCAGCAGCAGCAGCACCACCACCAGTGAGCAGCTGTCTGAGGTTGCAGGAGATGGGTAGGAGCCTCCCCCCCACCAGCATCACCACCACCAGTGAGCAGCTGTCCAAGGGTGCAGGAGATGGGCAGGAGCCTCCCCCCCACCACCCACCCACCAGCAGCACCACCACCTCCAGTGTGCAGCCGTCACCGCCGGTGGACGGTATGTAATCCTGCCTCCATGGGCTGCTGTGTGGCCTGCCCCCAGTAAATCCAATGGGTATGGCACCCACCTGAGAGACTGTGACCTTGAACTCCCCAGGATCAAGGGCACAGGGCCCGATGCCCCCTCCAGAACCAGTGGGTATGACACCCACCTACCCTAGACTCCCCAGGATCAAGAGCACAGGGCACGATGCCCCATCCAGAACCAGTGGGTATGACACCCACCTATCCCAGACTCCCCAGGATCAAGAGCGCAGGGCACAATGTTCCCTCCAGAACCAGTGGACAAGTCACCCACACAAGAGACTGTGGCCTTGCACTCCCCAGGACCAAGCACAGGGCATGTTGCCCCCTCCAGAACCAGTGGGCAAGTCACCCACTCAAGAGACTGTGGCCTTGCACTCTCCAGGACCAAGCACAGGGCATGTTGCCCCCTCTAGAACCAGTGGGCAAGTCACTCACTCAAGAGACTGTGGTCTTGCACTCCTCAGGATCAAGCAATGGGCATGTTACCCCTCCAGAACCAGTGGTCTTGTTCCATCTACTGGCTGAGGTGCCCCCTCGTCCCCCTGAGGTGCCTGCCTATTTAACAACTGATGCCCCTGCAGTGTTCTCTCCATGTTGAGGCAGGTGCCATGTTTGGCTTCGGACTTTGGCCTGTGGCCATGTGGACCACGTACATTGTGGACAGGGCTGTCTCCCTTTTTATGTACATATGTATATATATTTTATCTTGCCTCACTTATTTATCTTGATGTGTTGATCTCATTACATTCACTTTTTCAAATTCTTTTTGTCCTTGCATTTTTCATCCGAGGTACAGGGTAAAATGTTTTAGTAATGAAGCTGATTGTGTGTATGGTGTTTAGCGTGCGTGTGTCACTCTTTTTCTCCCTCACGTGATAGGGGGCTATACCCGCTGTCATCGTCTTCGCCGGCGTTGCAATGGTGAAGCCTTTCCCTTCTGAGGTCTGTTTCCACCAGGCTTTTGATGTTGTTGGTACCGCCCCAGAAAAGGTGGCGGATAGCAGGGTCATAATATGGTGGGCGGAACATTGACTTTGCGGTCATTATGGTACAGTGGCTGTCTATCAGAGATCTTTCCGCCATGGTCATAATTTGGCGGTAATTACCGCCGGCCTGCTGGTGGTATTACCACCACTTTAATACCAACTGCCAGTGTTGTAATGAGGGCCTAAGTCTTTATTTTTGTTTAAGATGGCTGCTGTGAAAAATAAAGTGAGAAAGTGGCCTCCGGTCGTGACATACAATTGCTCATGAAAGTAATCTTGGAATATTAGTATGAGATTCTCTCACCCCCTAAATATAATAAGGGCTTGGTTAGCAGTTATGCAGTAGTTTAAAATACCATGTGTTTAAAAACCTATTGTGTTTGATGTAATACACTATAATGTTGCTCTGTATTTTTACAATCTTCTCCAGTGAGTAGCTGATGAGTTACTGATAGCACTCCAGCTACCTGTAAGTAGCTCTCCTTTGTGTAGTCCTGTTTACTAAATTTGAGACTTTTGTTTGTTTAAGTTAATATATGTATAACAAAGTTGTGCATCTGAGACAAAAATGTGCTTCTGATCTCAGAAGCTTGTTTGGAGGAAAATGGTTGAATTTACAAATATATTTAAAGCTGATATTTTAAGTGGTGGATCATGTGGCACTAGGGGAAACATTACTAATATTATTACCTTGGTGACAGAGGTTGCAGCTGTGGCTGCTATGTATTACCCAAGTAAAGGAATTCCAAATAGACAAAGCGTTTTTAACATTGGGTATGGTATCTGCCTGATTCACTGAAGTGATCATTTCTGGCAGCCCTGCACTGAGGTGACCGCTGCAGGTAATCTTGCATAGGGTTTCCACCATTGTAGTCTTGCCTGATGTGGTCATTATTAAAACTCTAATTATATTAGTAGCTTTGGATGATTTTCATTAAGCACAAGTAGCTCTTATTATAGAAAATTTTGGAGACCCCTCTATGATAATCTGGGCCACATACAGGGTTTAGGGGACAGCTGTCCTGCCTCTTGGTTCACTAATGGCACTGTCGCCAGTGTGGGAACAGGGGCAGGAGTGCTTCTAATTTCTTGTTTAAAAGTCCACGCTTAAAAAACCTTGAATTAGTACTTCTGAGTTCAGTGATATAGTGTAACGTATTCGAAGCTTCCACATGTTAAACACCTTTTTTGAATTGAAGAGAATATGATACTTTATGTGATGTTGATTGTATGATTTACATAGCAAACATTTCCGGGTTCGGCTCGTACACGGGTTCTAAGAGCCAAGCTAGAACCTTAACTCGACCCTTACTGTTACTTTGTTTGCTCGGACACCTCTAGAAGATACACCCACACAACACCGGGATAGGAGGACATAAGGCGAGTATGGTGCCTATGGCATCGCTCCCCCATCCTGATCCGCTTATTGTGACTTTCTGCTGAGACTGCAACCCAGTATCTGCGCTTCCTGCAAAATAAAAATCTAGCGTCCCGATAAAAGGAGAAACCCCTGGAGAATTTAGTTTCCCAGTAACAGAAGCCTGCACTCATCTACACCAATTGTCACTCACAAGTTGCTGGAGGGAGTCTATCAGACCCCAAGCAGGTTACCTACATTGTACTGGATCCGCACTACAGAAAGCAGTCATCTCGCCTCTGTCTTGACTGCCCGAGGCAGAGACGAACGCCATCGTCTAGTAGCCGTGGATGAAGGCCGGGTCGATCGTATTGCTGCCCTTACTGGTGGGCTGTGGTACTGCGCCAGCTGCTTTCACTATAAGAGCTGAAGTACCATGAGAAGAGAGAATATTCTGCACCCAAACACTGCGACTGCCCTCCCATCCCTCCGCACCACCGGGGTTGCTGAGATGGGGAGGTCAGAGACGCCATTGCACATCACTGCCTGTTGGCACTGTCAGCATTGGGCTCCTTTCATCAGTGAGTTCCGAAACCAATATTGAGCCTCAAACCTGCACGCCTTCCTCCCGATCCCAAACACCGCTGAAACCTGCCACTGAGGTGCATAGTAGCTTTGCAGAGCTAGGCAGCCCGTTACCAAACCATCAGGTTTACAGACAAGCTGATCAGAGGACGACAGCACAAGAAGTGGTATATAAAGCCCCGTAGCCACTGATGGTTCAAAGTGACTCAGACAAAATAAATTGATAAATAAGTCCATGGCCACGTTAAACTGAAAATGAGTTCCTGCCGCTCCGAAAACCAATACCTGCACTACCAATTTTTCACATACGGTCTGACTCCGTGACTCTGCCTATTGAGTGAACTCTATTACCATCCTTTCAATTGGTGCAGGAGGAGCTGCAGTACCCTAGCAGGCAAAATGCCTTGACCCACAACAAGTAAGGATATCCAATGCCCACTCCGAGATGCTCAACCGCACAGTCATCAAGCAGCCTCGTAAGATAATGCCAGTCTGGGCTTGTTGAGGAACTCCCTCCAATATAACTACTATCACTCCTGAATTCAGGCACTGAATAGGCCTCCCAAAGTGAAGAGAAAGACCCATGCAGAGTAAAGCACTCATTTGATTTTTGTCTTTGCAGCACATTGCGGTACACAAATGCCTGCAGACTTGTCCATGCTTCAGTAGGCACTGGTCCCTAACAGCCTGACGCAGTATTGATGTACCCCTCAAAAGACATGCAACTATTTTGAAAGGATAGTGTCTTTGAATTCATCGCTTTTTCCCATTCCAGCACCCAAAGGTAGACTCCAAGACTGCAGCACCATGCCTGCCACTATACTTGCTTGAACTCACGGACTGCATCAATCCCCATGCCTCCCTCACCACCACTTGCAAGCCAAAGTCGAAGGGACCCCTTGTGAAAGAAAATTGTTACTTGCAACCTCGAAGACTTCGTCACATAAACAAAGGAGCATTATAGAGAGAGAGAGCTGTGTGAGCCTCTCAAAAGAAATGCGCTCTGACTGGACTTAAAATGTCAGGCCTTGGAATACTTACTTGGTCATTACGTGCACAAACCCTCACAGGCCAAGAGGCTGGCTCCAGATAGTCAGCATACCGGGGTTACTTTCCCCCTAATGACTACAAAAAAACATATCACGGCCCTTAACTAAAGAAAGCGACTGCATCTAGAGAGCTTGCTCCCACCAGTCTGAATCATAAACTACGTAATGAGATCTTTGGGCAGTGCATCAGAAAGACAGAGCAGCACCTGCACATGCACCATGTGTCAGACACCAACGCGTTCATATGCTACTGGTACCATCAGTGATACTGCATCACACACATGCTCCATGCGGCAGCCCCCTGCTCCTGCACACCTCCTCTCACAGAGCTGAATTACCAAAATGTCCCATACGCTAGAGAGCCTTTGCAATAATTGCCTTGTCAGAATGGGGAAGAGGAATGATGCGTGATCCCATAGTGTTGAACACAGTTATCGAAGTGGCATTCAGTTGCACCAAAGCACACTGTGGGCTGATTACAGAGTCACCTGACTTGTCTATTTCCCCGAAGAAGGTGAATACCCGAGCAAGAAGACGGAGAAAAGCATGACCTTCTGGTGATGCAGACTACTCCTTTGTAGAAAAGAAAAGAACCTGTTACAGCCTCTGACCGGGATAAATCATGTCTGAAGTCCTTCAGTGTAACTTACTTGTGCCACTGTGAGTGCACCTACTGATGTACGACAGGCAGGCCACCGACATGCACCAACAAGTCTTAGCGAAGTCATAACAGGAGGACCAGCATGCATGCATAAACGGCCCCTCTAATCTAAACTTCCCAAAGCAAATGCCCAGACAGAGTCACTGGCTGCATTGTGTACCATGGCATCCATGCAAAGACTCAACAACATCTTGCACAGGCAGAAGATGTTCAGCAACAACAACTCACGGGGGGAACAGAGATACAGATTCCATCTGATTACTATCATCAGCCCTTCGTGCACCATGGAATAGTCTCTTCAAACCTGTGGGCAAACTTCAGATAACTTGTAGTTATCTCTTACCCACGACATAACCATCCTAGATGTCTCACAGCAAGTTGGTGTATTGACTTCATCCAAGGACAATCATGGGTGTAGCTTGGTGAGTAAGATTTGGGGTGGAGTGTGAGCTTCAGATTTTCCAACGGACAGGCTAGCATATAATAAAACATTAGATGACAAGCAGGGAGCATGAGAGGGGGCCTAAAGGGCAGTGGAAAGGGAGAGGAATGCGGATTGGTAGGAGTACCAAGATAAAAAAACAGTATTTTATTAAATAACCAACATTTGTGATGCCTTCCAAAACAGAGATGGAGAAAGTGTGTGCATTTGTGACTGTGCATGCAAAAAGTCCAAGTGAAATCTAACCGACATCTCACAAAATCCAAATGAAAGCACCTGTACCCAACTATCAGAAAATATATTTTAGTGTGGTGTAACACCCCAAACAACCCCCCCCCCGAAACTGCACCCTTGAGAACAATAAAGACATCCCTGTCTTTCAATAGTGACCTATCTTGCAATACCATTGTGCTAGTTCCTGTAGGAGTCCATCTCCTCTACTACCCGCAAAGTGTCTTACAGTGAGACTGGAGACAGACATCATCAAACTAAAGTCCAAGAAGCACCCATGACACTCTGAAGGAACAGCTGATCAGTGACAATCTCATCAATTCTTCAGTATCCTGGTCCACTTTTCAACACGCTTTGACCATGTTCCATCTACCCTTAAGTGTTCCACAAGGCAGTGGCTCATCAATGATCTTGTAGTGGGTCGCATGCATCCCCAGCACAACCCACACGCCGTCCATTTGCTGACACATCCAAGGTGCCTCCTTATGCGAGAGATGAATATGGCGCTGCTCCACTGGAGAATACCAGAGTCCAAAATGAATCAGAGGAAAACTTCTGAAGTTTGTCAACAAGTTTCAAGTGACTTTAAAACTGAGTTTGGCGAGTCAGGCAACACAGCAAAAGAAAGCTTTGCAGTGGATTATAGCTTTGCTCCTAATGGACAATTAGATTTTTTTTTTACATTAGCCACAAACTATAAGCATGGTGGACCTGCTCTTTGATTTTTGGACTTGACCCCATCAGGTATGTTGTCAGAAAATCTTGGACTTTTCTGCACTAGTGTTCATATCCTGATTCACATCAAGTTAAATTATGAACTCTATTATAATGTGCTGTTCCAGCTGGCACCGTTTGTCCAGTTACGTACTGATGTCTACTTGATTGACTCCTAACTTTGATAGATTCACAGTGGTGTCCTATTTGTTTGTTTTATTTATTTTGCACTGTTTCACTCTTTGACTTTACTTTTTCTTTTGGTTTTAGGGAGGAATGTAGTGTCCTGAGGACATGTCACAGTTCGGTCCCTTCCCAGAGGGTTGTCCATTACATCACCCTACACCAATCACTACACTCATGTCACCAAGTAAGGTGACTGTACTAATAAAAGAGAGCTAGGTGCATGTCCTTGGACTCCAGTTGTACCCAACACTCTGCATGTTATCCTATCATCATTATGCAGTCCTAGGATCCACAATTTCCACAAGTAGTTAATATGAACATGATTTAAAGGCATCATTACATACAGAGTGGCAATTGTGATTTTTCTAACAAAAGATTATTAGGGGACTTACATGGTAAATGATGATGCTTTTTCTGAAAATGTTTATGATCTGAAGGCATACTCCCGCATTCATTCCTTCACCTTTTATATATCCACTCCATCATGCTTCCCATGTGAATGGGTGATTGAAAACTGGGCATTGTGTTATATACAGCTGTTGTCGTATAACAGGACCGTGTTACCCTCACAGTAACTTTGTTAAGGATAAGGGGAGGCTCTCTTAGTGTGACTCCACTCTCAAGCTTACTGGCTGGGTGTGTCGACAATATTGCACTGCTGTTTAGAAAATGAAAACATGCCCATGTACAGCAGACGCTGCAAGAGGACAACAGATGTGAGGCTGGTGGGGGATTCTGTGCAGTGCTTCCGCTTCCAGGTGTGAAATATCCACAGCCCTGTGGGCGTGAGCAGTGCCCAGTCATGCCCGCCAAAGGCGTAAGAAATTGGGTTACTGGTTGATGGTGTGAAACCTTACTCAAGTAGTAACCCCAATGTCTGTCAGGGTGAAGTAGCAAGCAAACCCCAAATTAACCTGTGCTCAACCCTCTGGTAGCTTGTCACAGCATAGTCATGCTTAACTCTGAAGCAATGTGTTAAGTATTTGTGCAACACTTTAAAAAGAAGCGAAGTGAAAACACACCACAAAAAAAGGATCCACACCAGATTAGAAAACTAGAGTAATTTTTATTAAATAAAACAAGACCAAAGCGCCAAACATCTGAACAGTAGGAATGTAATTTTAAAGATTTAAGTGAAAATAGTGCCAAAAAGCTCGAAGCGGCAACTGTGGCTGTCCGATTGCTCAAGACTGGGACAAAGAGCCTGATTTTGATGTTGGGGGAGGAAATACTCCATCACAAATGCGACAAACATTACATCTGCTGTATTACGATCCCTGTAGAATAGAAAGGGATTGTAATATGGTGGACATGATATCCATTACGTTTGTGATGGATTATTCCCTCCGCCGATTTCTAAATCAGTCTCAGCGTCACACGTTCGGGCCGACCGCGATGGAGGGTGGCCCGACTGCAGGGATCCAGTTAGGCCCTCTGAACACGAGTACCTTAACTCCTGGTTGCAGAGCATCGCAGGGTCCTGCATCAAGGATGCATTAGGCAGCTGAGGCGATGCATCGGTTCCTGGGAGCAGCAATGCAAGGTCCTGCGTTGTTGTTGAGGAAATCGTCAACAAGGGAAGCTTGCGATCCAGTGTCGAGGATGCGTTGCGCATGGGCTAGTTTTAAAGAGACTGTGGGGCTTGCAGTGTGAAGTCCTGCGTTGTCGTGAAAGTTGCCTTTGACAAGAGATTTGGGATGTGAGATCCTGCGTCGGGAATGCGTTGCGCAACAGCAGTTGTGATGTGGCTGCAGGTTGCGAGGTCAATGCAGAGATCTTGTGCTGCAGAATCCTCACAGCAGAAGTAATGCGTTTGCTCTGTTTAGGCTTGAGTCATGCAGCAGAGGTGATGTAGCAGTTCTGCTCGATCTGCAGATGGGCTATAGGAGCACCTTCGGGACCACACCCAAAGGTCCAGGACTAGGGTGACACCACTTGGCACGATAGGACTCGAGGTTGCAGAGTCCAGTTGTTAGTTACACAGGACTAGCCCTTCGAGTCTCTCTGGTGGTCCTGGTTTCAGATTGCATGTCTAGTCTTTCACACCCAGACAAGAGAGCAGTAGGGAGCAGGTCAGCAAAGCAGGCAGCAGTCCTTCAAGGCAGCAGTTCAGTAGAGTGGCAGTTCTTCAAGCAGCACAGTAATCCTTTTTCGTGGCAGAGTCTTCCACAGGTCCAGAAGTGTACTTACAAGTGTGATCTAAGGGTTCAATATTTATACCTGGTGCTCACTTTGAAGTGGGAGAAGCTTCTGGAGGTTTCCACCTCCCTTAAGTGTCAGACATCTCCCTATTCTGGCACCAACTTTATACTAGTGTCATACCCTTTGTGGAAGTGCTCAGGCAGAGCCTTTGTGATGTTCAAGTGTAGTAGGTGACCGCTCCTCCCCCTTGTTAACTCAGAGGCATCCTGCCTACACCTACTTTCCCTTTGTCACAGTGTCTGGGAGGAATAGAGAGACCCAACTGCCACTGCCACCTAGTCATATGACTCAGACTGCAGGCACCAAATGGTTAAGACAAGAAAATGGCAACTTTCTAAAAGAGGCATTTTCAGAATTGTGATGAAAAATATCTGACTTTACCATTAAAGAAGGCTTTTAATTACAATTCTATAGACACCAAACTCAAACTTTCTGCCTCCTCCCAGTTGAAAGTTGCCACTTATTCTATGTTAACCCAGTGTTATCCTGTGGGAGAGGTAGGCCTTGCAGTAGTGAAAAACGAATTTAAGATGTTTTTACTACGAGGACATGTAAACTTAAAAGTTCATGACCACCGTTTTTTAACACTCTGCACCCTGACCTCTGGGCTGTCGGGTCCCACCCTACAGATTACTTATTTGTATTAAAAAGGAAAGTTTGACTTATAGGTAATAAAAAAGGAGGTTTGGAACAAAAGGTTTATTTTGCTAGGTTGAAATGGCAGTTTAAAACTGCACACACAGACTGCAATGGCAGGCCTGATACATTTTTAAAGGACTAGTTAAGTGGGTGGCACAACAAATGCTGCAGGCCCACTAATAGCAAAGTAATTTACAGGCCCTGGTTACATGTAGTACCATGTCACTAGGTGCTTACAAGTAAATTAAATATCCAAGTTGGGTATAACCCAATTCTGTCATGTTTAGGGGAGAGAGCATGAGCACTTTATCAATGGTTAGCAGTGGTAAAGTGCACAGGGTCCAAAGGCCAACAAAAACAGATTCAGGAAACCAAACTGAAAAGTAAATGCAAAATGTTTGGAGGTGACCTTGCAGAGAGGGCCAGGTCCAAGACCACCTCTGGACACCAGGTTCTGAAGTGTGTGAGTAGCTTATCCAGTTCAAATTTTTTGCTTTGCATTCTCTGAAATGTTGTCGCCCTTTTTGCTCCATTATAAAATCAGAACTACCAGTCCCAGAATGCAAGGCAAAATCCGGAAATGAATGAGCTTCTCTGCATGCACTTGGGAAGTTTTGGTTCTGTGGACAGGTGGCAACTGGATTAACAGCCTGGTGTAATTTCCATACCAAGCATTGTAGAGGAGATAAACGTATACATGAGTGTAATATTGCAGGCTCATCCCTACTCATTGTGTTCACACCACTCCCTTTCCCTCTTTCTTGTATTGCTCTTCTTTCAGTCCTTCAACCCCAGCTGAGTATCTAGCTTCAACACTGTCTCTGTTTTACTCCGACTTCATACCCCTTCCATCACGTAAGCCTTTCTTTCACACCATCTGAATCAGTATCCCTCTTTCACCATAGTTCTTCCTTCCTTTAGCCTCATCTGAGCAAATCCTAAACCCCTTCCCCATTTCAGCCTACCTCCTTCACTTAATCCCCTTCTTCCTTCCTCCAAGCTTTTCCTTCACTCTCCCACCTTATCTTCCCTATTTCTCCTTCACCTCAACTCCCCCCTTCATATGTTTACTATCTTTACCTAGGTCTTCTTTCTTCCTCTGTGCACAGCTCATCATCCTTCATCTCTGCTCGACTCTCCCTTCTTTGTGCTGCTTTTGGTATCCCTCTCCAACTTCTGCTTTTTTCTTCAACCCTACTCTTTTTCCCTTTCTTCAACTCAGATTTAGCTCTTCTCCTACAATACAGTTGGGTAGTAATAATTTGGGTGCAACAGACACTGATGCCACTGTACCAGCTGCACTAATTATAGGTATGCCCCTATTAGAAAGGGCCATATCACATTAAGTGAGCATTTCAAGTGCCAAATTAAGACATTGTCTCTGCATAGTTTTGGGCTGACTGGTGTCTTAAATCATTAAAGTGCTGGAACAGCACTATTTTACCACTGTAGATAGTGGTAAATGTTTGGTTGCCAAGGGATTTTTAAGGGTGTGATTTGCTTCCGGCTGGAAATGTGGCACCATTTGTTGATGTGTCTAAACTAAATATACATAACATACACACAGCAACAAATACAACTGCTGTGGCCTAGTTGTGGTAAATGGTATGTTACTTAGATCATCAATGACCAAACAGAACTCTGGCAGGAATAGATTCTAGGATTTGAATGTGGACAGTTAGAACTGACTGAGGCCACTAGAAAGGCTGATGGTCTATTGTTGCTCGCTAAATAAATCAGATACATGTACGTATATTTGGGAAGCTTCATCTTTAGTTACAAGCAACTTAACACTGAAGACGAGAGACCTATTTAGGACCATCATCCTCCTCGAGCACCTATGCATTACTTTTCAGTAGAATACCGATTCAAGGCTGTGAGGGGTGGTGGCGGCGGTTAGGCATATCCTTGTGCACTGGAGTGATAGTTTAGACATTTGTACCAGCGCTGTATCATTCCTCAGAGTGGTGGTGGTGGTGGTGTTTGCCTTGGCAGAGCATAAGAGCTCTGTCCTCTACGGAGCTCGCACATAGACTGATGATGTCTGGGTAAGCAGAGTGTAGAATGTGAACAGCAGCGGTCTATGTTGTGCATGTTGAGTGCAGTGAACAAGGAAGATTCCACACGGTGAAGACGTTGGCACTCTAGTTGCAGTTTGGGCGTCCACTCGTCCAGCATCTGTCGGTGGCACAACAGAAATAGATAGCTGAGGTAGTTGCAGTTTGGGCGTCTGCGCATCAGTGTCTGTCGGTGGCGCAGCAGAATTTATCGCTGAAGTGACCTAAGGGGTGGTTTTGGTCTCCCAAACTGTGCGCTACCACTGTGCAGCGCATAATGACTTTGTGTGTAGTTGCAAGGGTGCATGGCAACCCTCCAAGAACACAGTTGTTGGTGACATGGGCACCACTTCTGGAAAATAAGGCATTGCTCGTAACTGTATTGCGGTGATGTGCACACCATAACTTTTAGGCTGGTTACTTTAAAATTATGAGAGAAGTTGAGAAAGTACTGCACACTCTAGATGAAAGAATTAACGCTGTGTGAAATTTTTATCTCGGTGATGCACACACCATAAGCTCTATAAAGTTATGTACACATGTAATAGAATATAAAATGACAGTTGGGCATATGTAAGGAAGTTTTCAGAAAGTTCTTGTGTTGAATGTATTTTTGTAAGGTACATTCATTCCAAATATTGAAGTGTTTATATTATTGAGGTAGGTTGAATTGAGTGATATTACAGTGAAGAGTTATTTAAGGAGGTGAACTACATTTAAGTCCGTTTTTTAAATTGTAAAACTATGTCTGGTACTAATATGTCCCAGCCTCCCCAATTCCTCTCTGACAAGGGTGAACCCAATTTGGCTCAGAAGCGATGGAAGCAAATATTTGATTCCTATTTACTGCCATTTGGAGGGGAAATGTTTCTGCTCTACACAAACAAGCAATATTATTGCACAATCTTGGGATCGAAGGCAGAAATGTGCATGAGTCTGGATGAAATTGCTTTGGGACAGATAATCTCTACGATATGTCAGTAATGATGTTAGAACATAATTTCGGCTCACAGACCAACGTGGTGTTAGAAAGACGCTTTTTTTTTTTTCTTTACAAGAGTACAAAGCAAACAGGAAAAGATTGGCAGTTATGTTGCAGCCTTAAAGACACCAGCATGCAGGTGAGATTTTGCGCAGCTCACAGACTCTTTAGTCCGAGATCATAATGTTAGGTGTGCTAACAGTATTAAAGTACTGGAGACACTTTTCACGAAACATCTTGAGTTAAAGGATGCCATTGCCATAGTAGAAGGCATGGAAAACACATCTATGTGGGTATGAGAGATGCAAAAGGGAAAGATGTTCATCCATTTGATTAAGTGGTTCATGAGGTCAAATGCTCAGTCAAAAATACAGAGAGCGAGATTGGGGAAAAGTACAGACATCAGGGGTAAAGAGTAAGACAATAAAATTGGAACAAAATATCATGGAGAGAATCTCAATTATGCCAAGACATCTGTAATGAAATGTTTTGAATGCAGGAGTGAAGGACACCTTTCTAACAGTCCCAGGTGTTTTGCAAGGTTTTCCACTTGTAAGAAATGTTAAAGAAAAAAAGGGTCATTGTGCTAAGGTGTAAATTGTTTGGAGTCAGAAGAAAAGTTTGTGTTCAGTGTGGGGGATGATGGAATGGTTGATGTTGATCCTACTGAGATGTCTGAATGCAAAATTATGGTTGGAGGGACAAAGATATCAGTACTCGCTGATTCAGATTCACCTTATACGATGATTGGTGATAAAAATTGTGAGGCAGTCTTTGGAAAGGAAGAGATTGCATTACTAACACCGGATATCAATCCAGTTGGGTACTGTGACATGAAAATAGATGTGTTAGGGTATACAGTGATGAAAATTCAATTCCCTGATCGGGAGAGAGTAGGAAAAGGTTATGTGGCAAACAGAGGGCGCACTCTCCTGGGATGGAGACTTCAAAGGTATATGGGCATAACTAAATCCAAATGCTGAACAGAAAGTACAATTATTAGCGATACAGTAGTTACCCGATGAGATACTATCAAAGTTTCCAAATGTGTTTGGCGATTGTCTGGGTTTGCTTACCAATTTTGAGCATAAAATTGTATTGAAGAATGGTGCAGTGCCTTGTGTCTCGAAGATAAGAAAGTTCCTCACATGATGTTGGGTCCTTTGGAACATGAACTCAATAAGTTGAAGAAGAATTAGTTCACCAAGGAGATAATGTTCAGATTGGTTGGCCCCCATAATGTTAGCTCCCAAGGATGGTGGAAAACAATTCAGGTTGAGGGTTGAATTGAATAAGCACATATGGGTTGATGGACAACGATTACTGAACATTGCCGAAACATTAGCTCTGATAAAGGATGCAAAATGTTTTGTCATGGATTTGTCTTCTGCTTACCACCAGGTTTTACTTCATCCTGAGCCCAGACTTTTGACTTAATTTGTGACCCGATTGGGTGCATTTAGGTTCATTAGGATGCCTTTTGGACTGGCTTCAGCTGCGGCTTGCTTTCAGAGAGCCATGAAAAAGTGCTGGAAGGGTTAACCAAAGTGTTATTTTTTCAGGATGGCATTTTAGTTTAGGCAAAGATGTACAAGAACATGAAGAAATGTTGTGTAAAGTCATGGAAAGGTTGCAGAAGGCGGGTTTGGTAATAAAGAGAGAGAAATAGAAGTTTAGAATTACATCAGTGACTTACTGAGGTCATACCATTTCAGGAGAAAGCATAAGTCCAAAAATTGACTTGGCAGGGGTGTGTGGCTTGGAGCATCAAGATGGCAGTGGCATTCTAAGAATGCTCCGGATCCCTCTATCATCCCCATTGATTTACTAAATAAATGCTCTGCATCTGCCTTTTATGCCCCACCCGACTCAGCGGCAGACTAAGCTTCCGAAGAGATGCCGTCACTTGGATCCGCGCAGCCTTTGAGCCCTGAGCCGAAACCACGATTGCCGGTGCAGGGGTAGGCTGGCTGTGGAGCCAAGTTGGCTGGCTGAGGCACAGAAGGAGGTAAGTGAGGCTCTCTCCTCCAACAAAGTACAATATCCAGAGGCTCTACCCCTGGATCTCCTTCCTGCACTCGTTGACGCACCGAACCCTGATCTGCGCTGGACCCTGGCTGGCCTGGGGACATCCTGCCTTTCTTCACTCCTCCGGATCCGATTGCCACCGGCCTGATGTGGGGTTCCGTTGGCTGGCTGCAGTGCCTCTTTGGAGGGAGGTGAGTGAATAATTGACCTCTTGAAGTTCTGCCCTCCGATCTACCTTCCCTGTCCTGGAGGGTTTCAGCCGCGAGAGAGCTGGTGCGTTGCACCTGAGGGCCAGCGCCTGTGACTGCTGTTTGGGTTCTCTGGCCACCAGGGCTGACACCTGGCCTGTGTTGGATGCCGGAAAGCTGGGAGTCACCCTGCTTGTCCTCTGGCCTTTCGGTGTGTCAGCTGGTCTGGGTGTTGGGTCCTCCTATGACATTCGTCGTGTGCTGGAGCCCGTTGCTGCCCCGCACTTAGGGGCCCGCCCACAGCTCTTGTGACGTGGCAGGCCCAGTCCTGCCTCAGGGGCCTTAGCTGCCTTCTCTGGCCCCGTTGGGATGAGGCCTAAATGCAACAGTCTGCTTCGCCCTCTGGTACACTGAGGAAGGGTCGCAGAGTCCTCGGCCTTCAACAGTGCCTATGGGGTTGGAGTGCCCCTGGCCCTCTCTACTCCCTGCCTCTTGGGGCCTCAGTCCGACCTTGCCATACGCAGAGCAGGTCTGTCCCTGAGGTCATTGGGCCCCCCCCCCCAATATATCAATCACGAACAGGCAAATGTCCCTCACCACCATACTTACCTGCCATCACTGGAGCTTGAACCTCCTTACGTATGACTTGCACCCCTCGGTACTGAAAACTGAACTGCCCAGACCTCTGACTTTAATAACTCAGGTTCTCCCCGACATTGGGCCCTTCCCTTTGATGTTGAGACTCAGTCTCTATAATCTGTGACGACATAAACCAGCTCCTCCTTGCTTCAGTGGGATCCTTGCACCAATTGCATTACCCGACATAGCACCTACACTGCTTCACGAGAAGCTCTTAGTATGCAAGCGGCCACTTGCTCATGCTGGCGCATAGCTGTGGTAAACGGGCTGACTCTCCTCCGGGGAAGACTAGCCAGATGCAATGGGTAAGGACAAGCTCACTCACCCAGCGACATCCCAGACCTGAATAGTTCAGTACACCACAACCCAACAGTGGGGCAGAGCACAAGTAGAGATGCCGAGAAGTCCCTCTCTTCAGATGGTGACCAAGCAAAAATTCTTCAAGCCATTCACACTTCTCAAGCCCCTGTGGAAGCCAAGATTGGAGAAGTGCGAGTAGAGATTGGCCTCCTTCGCCAAGACCTCTGTAATGCCACAGACAGAATCACTGAACTGAAGCCAGGATATCTACAATAGAAGACACTCAAATCTCAGGTATCTGGTTTACTTCTGCATAAGAAGGAGCTTCACCATTGCGCTGAATATGTAGATAATTTTTCCCTGCACAACAGTATGAGCATATTTGGCCTTCCTGAGGGCACATAACCTGAACGCATCCCCGACTACTTTGAAAGGTGGGTCAAATCCTGGATGCCTCCAGACTAGATGTCCTCCTGGTTCACTCTTGAGAGGGCTCTCCGAGATATAACTCATGGAAAAGACGTGCCAATCCAAATTGCTGGCGCCCTCCTCCCTGGCGCAGGAGCAGTACCCTTCCTCGCTGCTCCCTTCAGAGGCCTCTGAGGTGGGGGGATACCTTATGAAGCATGACAGTTCCCTCACTCTTGCATCAGCGCTGCCCAAGGAGGACCACGCAGGCACAGACCTCTCTCAAAGCCCCACTCTATAGAATCTGTTAAGTGTTACAATGAGGGGGTACAGGCATCTACACTTAAACTTTCTCACACGCATTTTGATGGCAAAAACTAATCCTTGGCTAAGGAGGAGTCCACCACTCCTGTATTGTTTACTATTTTGTTTTCCACCTCTGTTCTCTTTGTTAGGGCGACAGATGCTTCTTGGGTAGAAGTATGAGGTGGACGGGTGTTGGGGGCTGGGGAATTCAGTAACCTGTTACTTTTAATTCTTACACAGACTGTGTCTTGTTTAAGTGTTGGTTTAAATGTGTTTCACAACGCTCAGGTACATATCAGCAATATGGGCACCATGATGTACACGGAGACACAGCTTCCTTCCCCATCTGGTAGACCCGTGCAGCGCCTCTTAGGCAAGAAGGGATGGCATGCCCTCACTCATCCTGCCGACTATTGGGCCCACTACCAGGCCTTTCAACTCCTGACATGACATCTTTTCGACTCTTGTCCTGGAATGTTAACGGTCTACTAGACTGCATTAAACTGTTGCACTATTTCCCAAGTTCAGTTTCTCCTTCGGGGAATATCAGACTATGCTTCCCTCCTCCTCCACCTTGGCTCAACCTGGAATGGGCCATGCCATATGTAGGGGATTGACGCCTGGTATCTTCAAAACTATGTAAGGCCCTTGGCACTGCACTCCACGCCTACTTTTATAGCAACGAGGGCTCGGTCGGCTTGGCTGGCACCCTGAGCGCAGCCAGTAAGGCAACCATGAGGGGGGTCAGCAAGAGACGCATTCATGCTAAGAACGTGCCCGCTCACTACACATTACCCAACAGAAGGACTGCACCCTCCAACTAGAGAGCAGTCTTGCAACAGACTCACAGGGTGACACTTCCTGCCAGCTGTGCCTCCTGTATGCGGACATACGCCTTAAATCCCTGGAAGCCACCAAGTATCTGTGGCGTGCCACAACAGCTCAAGTCTATGGGTGGGGAGAAAATTATTGACAAAAGTGGTAATACCTTCCATACTCTCTCTGAGATAACACAAGCATTTGCTTATTATTATCGCTGTTTATGCAAGGCTATCTCTGAAAGGGACATAGAAAATCCCTTACGGTTCCTTAATGAGATAAACTTCCCCAGTCTATCCCACACTGAAATTCAAATGTTGGACAAGCCAATCATGGCCAAGGAGGTAGATGCAGCCCAGATAGATACAGCCCAGTCTGTGGTGGCGTAGGGGAAAACCCTGGGCCCTAATGGCTTCCCTGCTGTACAACGTTCTGTGACATCCTGACACCCTCCTTCCACCCCCCACTACTAGCCCCCTCTATAAGGAGGTAGGGCTGAGGGGTACTTTTCCCCCAGAAATAGAAGAAATAGACGTTGATACGATTGCAGTGACCCCAAAGACGCAGCCTCCCTCCTTCGCCTGTGCTGACTACTGCCCTACATCCTTCATTAATGGGTAGGTCAAGATATTCGCTATGCTACCAGCTACCAGTCTTAAACGATTCTTAGCACATTGATACACCCTGACCAGTGCTGCTTTATGCCGAGCAGTAGCACAAGTCACTGCTTCTGCCTTCGTGCGGACCTAGCTCACCGTCATCTCCTGGCTTCTGGCCTGGCCTTACATTTTTTTAGACTACAAAAAAGCATTTGATACAGTGGACTGGGGCCAACTCCGATCTGTGTTGTTGCATGGCAGGATGGGGCCTCGCTTTCAGAGAATGGTCCAAGCTGTTAGTCCTACCAGTAAGCCCAGGTCTAAATTTACGGCATTCTCTCTCAGACCTTTCATATCAGTCGGGGGACTAGACAGGGTTGTCCCCTGTCCCCTCCTTCTATTTGCCTTAGCAATCGAGCTACTGGCATGCCTTATCTTTGGGCACAAACAGCTGCAGGGATGGAAATGGAATAAAGGACATGAAGACAGCATAGCTTTATATGCAGATGATGTCCTAATATATCTTGATAATCCTGTAAAGAGTGGTCACAGGTTGTCTCCACCTTCTTCAATGCTTTGGGGCGGCCTTAGGATGAATCCTGTTAAATCTTTACTGGTGCCCCTGTCACCCTCCTCTGACTGCTTTGACTGGCAAAATAACATTTCGATCTATTGCCTCAGCTTTAAATACTTAAGCTTTTGGGTGATGCTCCACCCGGAACTTACTTGGTCCCGCAATCTCGAGCCTCTCATGCGAAAGTCCAAGACTGATCTTGCCAAATGGCAGGCCCTCCCTCTGAACATTATGGGAAGCATAATATTATATAAAATGATGATCCTGCCGAGGTTCTTGTACCTCTTCCAAAACCTGCCACCCCCTATATCATGACCTTGTTCTAACGTGCTAGATAGGATTGGCACCTCCTTACTATGGCATGGATCCAGGCCGTGCCTAGCACTTACTCACTGCCAACATTCCCCATATGATGGCGGACTGGGTATGGCCAACCTTTTTGGGTGATGCTCCACCCGGAACTTACTTGGTCCCGCAATCTCGAGCCTCTCATGCGAAAGTCCAAGACTGATCTTGCCAAATTGCAGGCCCTCCCTCTGAACATTATGGGAAGCATAGCATTACATAAAATGATGATCCTGCCGAGGTTCTTGTACCTCTTCCAAAACCTGCCACCCCCTATATCATGACCTTGTTTTAACGTGCTAGATAGGATTGCCACCTCCTTACTATGGCATGGATCCAGGCCGTGCCGAGCACTTACTCACTGCCAATGTTCCTCGTATGATGGCAGACTGGGTATGGCCAACCTTTATCATTATCATCTGGCATCCCACCTTCTATTGATCCATGATTGGTTCACTGGGGGATGGTTAGACTCCGCCTATCGGCTAGAACTATCCCTTCTAGGGTTCCGCCAAGTATTGGCTATGCTCTATGGGACCTTGATTCCCCAAAATACACCCTCCGTGATCTAAACAGTACTCGTGGCTTGGAGACCTGCCCTTCGCCACTTTTAACTGGAACACAACACACATGCAGCAAACGCCCCTCTGACATGGCACATGGGAAATGGGACCTTTTTGGCATCTCACAGTTAGGTGATGTCTGTTCGGGGACGCATATGCTGTCCTTTCAAGAACTTCAGGATATTTGCTCCCTTTCTCACATGCAATTCTACAATTATCTTCAACTGAGACTCACCCTCTACTCCTCTGTTCCCCAGATCAATCCTCTCCCCAGATTTAGCCTGCTGGAAGCCAATCTCCTCATGGGTGCTCTGGGCAGGGGTGAGGTCTTCCAGATCTATCGTACCTTGAACATTAAAGACCCAGGCACACTAGACCACCTTAGAGCTCAATAGGAGAACTGGATAGGTCCTTTGGAGGATGATGACTGGAGGGATGCTCTCATGATGCCCAGAACCATCACTATATCTTCTAAACTGCCTGATCCAAACTTACTACTTGTATTGGCTGTCTTTCCCCAGCTAGACAACATTGTGCAGGTCTCCTTCCTGGGCCGACCTGCCTGCTCTGTTGCGACTCCCCTGCCGATTTTTATCATTTGGTTTGGGGATTTCCTGAGATCTAGAAGGTTTGGACAGTGGTAGTAGGTAGGGGAGCTATGTGCAGTGGTGGCATGAGAACTCACCCTCTCAATGATTTTGTTGGGGGTCCTTGAGGTCTCTGGGGTATGAGGGTTGGCAGGACATTCCTGGGCATGGCATTGATGGTTGCTAACCGTGATCTAGCCATTCACTGGACAACTCCTACTCCTGCCATATCCCAGTGGTGACGGGGTGGACTGGTGTTCACAACAAGATAACCCGATCTGCAAAGTCCCTGGCTGCCCTTCCAAGCACAGCCGCGTCTTGGGGAAATAGCTAGGTCAGCTGGCCTAAGCTCCCATGGGGGGTAGACATATCGCTACTGCTTAGCTATTGCCATGTGTTATTTCGATGTGCATGTTGTGCTCAACCTCTGTGTCAGTCTTCCCAATGTAGCATGTGTCTTATTTTACTTGCTGTGAAAACTCAATAAAATTTGGCTATCCAAAAGAATTGACTTTGCAAACAGCATTGTGTGAGTTCCCTTACCAGAAAATAAGGATCATGTACATTCTTTTTTGGGGTTTGGTGGAGTTTTGTTCCAAATTAGCCTGAAATTTTGCAAGTGTGTCCATGCCGTTGAAGATCTTAATAAAGAAAGGTTTTCAATTCATCTGGACGGAGTAATGTGATCAAGCTTTCAATGATATTAATAGTAGCATTGGAAGGTTGCCAACGATTGGACATTTTGATGTTTGCAAGAAAACAGTATTGACGACTGATGTTAGCATTAAAGGCCTTGGTGCGGCATTATCACAAATGATTGATGGGGAATTGAAGGTGATAGCTTTTGCTTCTCGTTTGTTGAAAGGGGCAAAATAATCGTACTCTGTAATAGAGCAAGAGGGAGGTGTTGGCTGTGTATTGGGCTTTTCTTCATTTAACTGTTTTCCTATGCAGAATATCTTTAACAGTCAAATCTGATCATCGTCCTCTTTCAAGAATTTTCTTATGTAGAGAAATGGAAAACCTATCTTCTAGGCTCAGACAATAGGCAGAAGGGCTGTCCAACTTCAATCTTACAATTGAATACATACCAGGTTCTGGAAATAGCATGGCTGATTGCTTGTCAAAGTTATCGATTGACAAATGTGGTGACAGAAGTGAAAATGCAATGATATGTTGGCTGTGTGACTCAACCCTGGATGGCCAGGAATGGGTGGATGCTATAGCAAATGACGCAGATATTTTAGTCATGAAAGATTTCATTGTTAAGGGCTGGCTGAGTGGGCAAGATAGTCATCATACCTTGAATGGTTTCTTCAGTGCTGCGAATGAACTTTGCATTAAGGGATATAGGGGGTCATTCCGACCCCGGCGGGCGGCGGGCACCGCCCGCCGGGCGGAAACCTCCAAAAGACCGCACCGCGGTCAAATGACTGCAGGGGTCATAACAACTTTCCCGCTGGGCCGGCGGGTGATCTTCAAAAGATCGCCCGCCGGCCCAGCGGGAAAGCCCCTGCAAAGAGAAAGCCGGCTCCGAATGGAGCCGGCGGATTCGCAGGGGTGCGACAGGTGCAGTGGCACCCGTCGCGATTTTCAGTGTCTGCAAAGCAGACACTGAAAATCTTTGTGGGGGCATGGGCAGTGCAGGGGCTCCCAGGGGCCCCACGACACCCGTTCCCGCCAGCCTGGTTCTGGCGGTGAAAACCGCCAGAAACAGGCTGGCGGGAAGGGGGTCGGAATCCCCATGGCGGCGCTGCATGGAGGATTCCCTGGGCCAGGGGTAAACCGGCGGGAAACCGCCGGTTGCCCTTTTCTGACTGCGGCTTTACCGCCGCGGTCAGAATTGCCCATGAAGCACCGCCAGCCTGTTGGCGGTGCTTCCGCAGCCCTCTGCCCTGGCGGTTTCAAACCGCCAGGGTCAGAATGAGGGCCATAGTGTTTCAGGGGAACCGTATGACACCTCTAAAGGACTTAAGAGGTAGGTTGATCAACCTGGCTCTAGAAGGTAATTTAGGCAGGAATATGGCCAAGGCCAGGTTACGTGAATGGTATTGGTGACCAGGTATGGACCATGAAGTTGAAGGTGTGGTGAAAGAATGTTAGCAATGTGCCAACAATGACAAAAAGCAAAAAAACAACATACCACGCCACTAACTTCAGTCGAAATTTCTTTAGAGCCTTGGATCAAATTAGGAGTAGATAGTGCTAGACCATTTTAATTAATGTCTCATCATGAGCATGTTATGCTACTCGTGGATTATACCTCAAAGTTGGTCAGTACCAAATGTGTGAGTGCAGTCAATACTAAGACTGTGATAGAATTCCTTAAAGAAGAATTCTTCAGAGAAGGGGTACCCAAATGTCTAGTTACAGACAACGGATTTCAATTTGTATCTTAGGAGATGTGTGAATTTTCAAAGGATTTATCTGTTGTACATTTTAAGATGGCTCTTTATTCACCTCAGGCAAATGGATTGGCTGAAAGCATGAACAAGTTAGTGAAAAGTTGTGCCCAGCATGTGCTTCTCACAAAAACGCCCTTGAAGACAGTCTTGAGGAATACCTGGTAGGCACACCGGAACACACTGAATAGTGTGTAGAAGATCTCACAATAAACTTAATCTGGCTTGGTTGAAATTATGCACTAAAAACGTAGTTTATCAGTCGTACAAAAGATCTAGGTTGGTGAAGATTTTGGCATCAAGAACAATATTGAACCTGTTTTGATGCCAAGAAGGGTGTAATGTAAGGAAAATTTGAAGTAGGTAACAAAGTGATGGTGAAGATGCCAGGACTGTTTAAGAAAGGATGTTCAAAGTTCATGGGTCGTTTTTGTATGGCAAGTCTAAAAAACAAATTTAGCAATTTTAGACTGGGGTGATGTTTGGAGCATGTCACGATTAATGAAAGTTAATGATGGGTCAGGTTTACTGGACACTTGATATCATGATGTGTCTGACCCAGATGATGGATCAACATTCTACTAGGAGACGGAGAGTTAAACCAGAGTAGCATAAGGATTACATACTAATGTAAATCTGGGAAATATGCAGACCCTAGACTGCTCAAGTTATAAGTATGCCATTACTACAACCTTATTGTTGATATTAGGTAATTCCTGGAAACAATACCTAATATTACTTCATGGCATTATCCAGAAATTGTTTTCCTCATTGTATATATTTTTTTTATAAGTTATTGTATACATGCATTTTCCCATGATTTCTTGAATTCCTCATTGTTCATGTAATAGTTGAACATTTTATGATAAGTGAAAGGTGGGGGGTGTACTGTGGCCTAGTTGTTGTAAATGGAATGTTACTTAGCTCATCAGTGACCATGCAGAATTCAGGCACAAATAGGTTCTATGATTTGAATGTGGACAGTCAGACCTGACAGAGAGGCCTTCAAAAAGGTTGGTCTGTTGTTGCTCGCTAAGTAAATCAAATAAATGTACATATATTTGGGGAGCATCATATTTATTTACAATAGACTTAACACGAACATAACTGGACAGACCACCACGAAACAGTCCAAACCACTGCATCACAACCACAGTACACACAAGAACTACACATTGCAATAATGCAGTGAGAAACACCAGGGCACAAATAAAAACTACAGAACACATCACCACCACAACATACCACACAACAAATATCCACAAACATTTATGTCACACATTACCACTTTCTGAAGGGAACTTTCATAATACGGTGAAAACTGTGATTACACCAAGCACTGCCTTAAATTAACACCTGTTACATGAAATAGAGCCAGTGTTTTGTGACCCAGCCAAGAACGCTGTGGGCATTGTAAACTGTGGGTGAAAGAATAAACTTTCAGGTGAGTGAGCCACTCCTGCTATTTGCAGGGAACTTTACAGTTCTGGGGAGAGATACTCCTTCATAGGTTCAAAGCTGGAATGATCTCCAGATAGGTGCACAGACAGCAGAACAACAAGCTCCACTATCAACTGCACCTGAAGTGACCAGGATAAAGAGGTGGAGACTCTCTGATGCAGTTGTCATCCCAACTAGGTGATAATTTCCCACATTCGATTTTGCACAAGCAGTGATGTGGCCATAAGCTGATACAGGCACACAGTATTTGTGGAGGGGGAATTGAGGGTGGAAGACGCCAGAGGCCATATTACAAGTAATGTCCCAGTGATGCAACAGTCCTGAGCACTCACTTTCTGTGCCCCTAGGGCACTGTAGCATTACAGAACATGGCACAGAGGGTTGTGTACATTCTTCTGTAACACAAGTAATACCGGTGCACATACAGTACCAGCGCTATCTTAGGGGAGTGCTGCCTTATCAGCTTAGTGGTGTTGCCCCATGCTATTGAGGGAAGCACTTTGTCTCTGCGTCTGTGCCATATTATGGAGGCGGGTGCATAGGCAACGAGGCAGTCTTAAGGCACAGTAATTGTGCGCCCCAAAAAGGTACTGCAGTTTGCCTCATGAGTGTGACCTTTGAAAAGGGAGAAAGAGGATCCCGTGGACCCCCCCCCCAGACACCCCTCTGTAGGCAGGTGCAGGCACTCACTACGCCTGTCTGTAGGAGAATTTCTGTACCCTCTGCAGTGCAGGTGGGTACCGCCTGCAACCTGAAGACAAAGCCCCTAATTCAAACAGCTACTCTATATTTCATTAATGCCCTGCCCTTAGGGCGCACTGGCCCTGTTGGTGTTCGGCACACCTGTTTAATGGTGTGCTGTGGCACAAACAGAACAAGTGTCCCCGTCATGAAATTTGAGCCCTGAATGGCCCGCTTATTACCAGTTTGGTTGCGTCTTTTAGGCTAAGTGATTGGGCAGTCATGTCATTGGACATATCCCTCCAAGATGTTTACGAGTTGCCATCATTCTTAGAAGAAAATGCTGCCCATTTGTTTACATTTTACTATTCTGAAAGGGTCAAGAGGAACTAGCTGAAACAGACTTTGTGTAAAATGATCAGGATTCCTCTGTGGGATGGTAAGAAAGGTGACCTAACGGTCAGAGCGGCTGCTCACTTTGACCTTGGGGAAGCAGGTTCGAAGCTCAGAGTCGGCTCAACATCCTTTATTCTGGGGAAACCACTTACTCTTCTTGTGCCTAAGTAAAAACACCATGTGTAATCTAATCTGGTGCTCAAGTAAACGGCTCTAACACCCTTGGGCTAAATTCGCCCTTTTAAAAAAGTGCAAAATAAATCCCCCTGTTTGCTCTTATAATCATTCTGAAACAGTTTTCACAACTCACAATTACTTTTTAATTGATTTCTTTGTGTTTGCTATTTAGGTTAATGTATTGGAAGAGAAACAATACCTGTTGGCCCTGCTTTTCCCTGTATTGTTACTGACTTGGACTTGAAAGTACAGGTTGGGCCGGTAAGAAACACTAGCTGCTGTAGAACTGCGTTGGAGGGCCGTTGGAACCTGTTTGTAGGCCATAGTATTGCTGTTATTCTTCCAAGTGGACCTTGTTCTAAATGTGTGCCCCTTACATAATCTTACAGACTAAGGATCAGGAAACTGCAGGTTTCTGTTCTAAAAACAAAACAAAACCTAAAGCATACTTTCCTCTAAATGAGAGTTTGTTTGGACAAGAACCTTCATAAAGTGATATATGTGAAGTCTAATTCTAGTATTATAACTGTTTTTAAGGTGATCTTTGCCTCAGTAAGGTTCTTCTGCCAGTGTGTGTAGGGAATGTAACCACAGTATATATACACAGCTCCTTGTAGCTCTGCATTTAACCTCTTACCCAAGTGTACTAAGAGAATTTCTTTGGGAGAGATTTTAAATCCACTACTTTCACATTTGCCTATCAGCTGGGCTTATCGTTTGCTGTCTATTTTTTTTATAAAGATGTTTTGGCTCAGGGCTACAATTGATGCCAAAATAAATAAGAGGCCCAAGAAGTAGTGTGCCATCAGAAGCTACACAGAGGTTCAGCTCTAATTTAGTCTTGCAGGCTCCGATTAGTGATTTTGCCAGCATACATTTGGCCCAAAGGCAAGCAAGGAACGCCCCCCCCCCCCCCTCCCATTCTCATTTATGGTAGAACAAAACGATCCTACGCAACAAGTGCCTATGTCTTATGAATAGAGGTACCACATCTTACCTTGCAGGTATCCAAAGATATTTGGAGAAATTACCTCGCCCATTATATATTGTGACATGCTTCATTATTGATGAATTTTCCACTTCAAGATAGATGCATTCCTTGAACAGTCTTTCGAGTTCCTTTCAAAATAAGTTACTAGCACAGTCAGTAATGAGACAAAAAGATATCTTGGCAGCTTGGGGGATACAATTATCTTTACGCCCACAAGACGTGTATCCAGAACCGTTTGTGCTGGTAAAATCCAAAATAAATATGACCCCATATGATAGGGGGGATTAATTATACTCCGTTCTCAGATAGGCAAGAGGCAGGATGGAAAAGCCTGAGGAGAATCATCATCCCCTACGCCCAGAGGAAAACAAAAGGGGCATACAAGTAAATGTAGGTTGGTTAACAGAGGCACTATATGGGAAATGTAGGACATGACCTAATGGGAGTAGGCTACAAATATATGCTATGACTTGTTATCCATTACTTCATGGAATATTAATAGAGTACAACTAAGTTGCAGAAGAAAGACATAGCCATGTTGTTAAAAGGAAGTCAGATAATATTCCTCCAGGAAACATGGGCGCTTGAACCTTTTCAAATAGTAGCGTTTGCCTGTCACTACAGTTCAGCAGTTAAAATAAAAAATCAGGGATGACCAAAAGGTGGGTTAGCAATCTTTATTGAAGTAACATTAAAAACTGAAATAGTCCAGGTACCTTAAGGAAATCATAATATTCTGGTGTTAAAGCTGAATAATTGGATAAATGAGACAAACACTCTGTTATATGTAATAAATGTGTATATTCCTCCAAATACAAAACTTAAGGGTTCAATAGTATCTGAGATATGCGATGTGATAATGGCCTTGTTACAAGAGCCAAATCTGTCAGATATAATAATAACAACATGGGACTTTAGTATGGATCTGATGCTCCATTTTGAACATGAAGACCAGACAATCCAGCAAGATTATATATGGTCAATTCCCCCCCAAATGAACAGGGACCCTACAAGAAAAATAAATGATAAAAGGGCAAACACATTAGTAGAGGACTTGGAGTCTTTACGCATGAGAGTCCTAAATGGGAAGTCCACTGGAATGGACTTCTTACTCGGCAACAGTATGCTCCATAATAGATTATACAATGGTAACAATAACTCTCTGGGATAAGGTCAAATCTTTTAGTACCAATAAAACACTTGAGTAGGGACCATGGGCAGCAAAGAAGCATGCTGTCAGCATAAGTACAGCATCATCAACAGGCACCCTTATTGTTTGGGGAAGACACTACGATAAATTATCGAAGACTCATATGGTCTAGTAATTTGGACGTCCAAAGTAAGAAGTTAGCTGAAAGATTAGTAAAAGAAAGTTTAGTTAGCAGATATGGTAATAAAGTTAAACAGTGAATGAATTTTCTCAATAGAATAATAGAAAAGTAAGTAGCAAAGAGGCCCCATAAGCTCCCTTGAGAAAGGTTAGTTCAGGGAACTAGGGGTAGAATAAAACTATCCATTTCTGCGCAGAAGCTAAGGAAAAGGCAGAAAGCACTACAAAAGAATATTAGGAAAGATCCACAGAACAGAGATCTATGTTGGAACTTCTTTCAACTGAATAGGAGCTTGCAAAGACCGGTCTGGGAAGAAAAAAAGGAAAGTAAATGGTACTTTTTGGGCCATGAGGCTATCAAAACAAAAGAACGCAAGGCAGTTCTGGAAAGTTGTACATGGAATAAACTGCCCACAAGGCCCAGTAGTTAATTCCGATAAAGCAGAACAGACATGGCTAAAAAAAAATAAAAGATTTAGTTAAATTATCAATTGGGATGCAAGAAGAAGAACTTATAAATGAGAATACCAGGAAGGGAGGACAAGAAACTGACGTTTCTGCCATAGATAGTTTTTCTGAGAATCAGATAATGAAAATATTGTTAGTTTCCGGGCAAGATGGTGCCCCGGGACCAAATAGGCTACCCCAAGCCTTGTACTCGTCAAATATAGAATTATGGGTTTCAGTACTAACTACAGTCTGTAACTGTGTCTTACAGCAGCAGATAGTGCCAGATTCATGGCGGGGATCCATAATAAACCCTATTTACAAGAAAGGTAATAGGGATTTACTGGAAAACTACTGGCGTATAACACTCCAAGATATAGAAGCAAAGTATTTTGCTAGCTTACTACTGGGGGAACTTTGTGATTGGGCAATAGATAGAAAGATCATTCCACTAAATCAAACAGGGTTCAGGTCAGGAGTTGGAACAGAAATCAATATTTTAACATTGTCCCTGTTAAAGGATAAGCAAATCCGTAAGAAGCAACCAATGTACCTTTGTTTGTCAAGTTTAAATCGGCTTTTGATTCTGTGAATCAAAATTTACTAGGAAAAAACTCACAGCATTGGGTATTCCATCTGGTCTTCTTAAAGCTTTTCAGCTCCTTTATACTGATACTTGGGTAAGGATACGGATTGGGGACGGATCTCTCTGGTCAAGAACAATATACACCTTTCAGGGCTTAAAACAAGGCTGTGTCCTGGCACCCTATCTATTTTACTTGTTTTTAGCAGATTTGTCACATGAACTCAAATAGTAAACTCGCACGCACCAAGACTAAGCCCGATGTCCATCTCTAATCTGCTTTACGCAGATAATGTTATTCTTATAAGCAAAACATGGATTGGGCTACATAGAATATTGGGAAGGTGATCAGATTATTTGAAGGAAAATGGGATCCCTGTAAATTTAAAAAAAGACTTAAGTTAATGGAATGTAGTCAGAGGATAAATAAAAAGCATAGATGGTTCCTGAACGGAGCACAGGTGGAGGTAGTACAGTCCTACCGATACCTGAGAGTACTGCTTGACGAACGCTGGAGTTTTACCCAACATAAGGAAGAATTATGAAGAAAAGGCATACCACTGCATTTAGCTTTTTCAATCTTAAAAAGATCCTTGAATGACCCTAGCATTCTACCTTTATTAAAAGTGATAGCCAAATTGGCTCCTACCCTAACTTACGGTAGCGTAGCACTGCGTGGACGTGATGCAGTATGTTTAAATACAATTATGATAAAATGTATAGGCAGCTATTTCTCCTACCACCAAACACATCACCGGCCCAAATACACTTGGAGTTTGGGTTAGTAAACCAGACAATAGCCAGAAAAGGGGTCTACGCAAAAATCTGGTATGGAATAAAAACCATTCAGAGGCATGATCTGTGCAAGGTGTTGCAACAAGAACTTCTAAGAAATGGCGGGTATCCAGCTGTGCTTTATACTTGGTTCTGGCAATAAAGGATTTAGGGTAGTAAATAGTAATATGAAGAGGCTATCCTTGTGGAAAGATAAAGAAACGTTATTAAAAAGATCACAGGCATGAGAGGTGTTAAATGAGTATAAGCTCCTTCAACATCAGCTGTATTTTGAAGTAGGCTGGTCCCCAGTTCTAAAAATTTGATTTTTGTATCCTTGAGAAGGGAAAGCTGCTAGGTGATAACAAAGACTACTTAAGAAGAAGTAGGAGCTCGAATGAGAACTGCAGGTAATGTAAAACTGGGAAGAGGAACTTGATAAATTTTTTATGTCTTTGCCCAGCATTCGTGCAAGAAAGAAAATGCTTGTTAAAACCTCTTTTCAATTAACGTGGTATTGATAGCCACACTTTACGCTTTTGATCCTGAAGGCCACTTTAAAAAGCATTTTGTTAATTGTTACTGTTTGGAAGATGCTTAAAACATGTTTTGTATCTGAACGCTAATATGTACCCAGTGCCCTTGACAAATAACAAGCCTTGACTTGCACTCAAATATCCATGGCATATGACAATAGACCATTTGCATTTTAACTGTGCATTATTGTATTGCATCCAAAAACCTGCATCAGTTATTGTACCCACTTTCCTTCAAGCTAGCATTACTGTTTGTCAAATGTAACAAGGTACCTGTGAATCTAAAATGTCCTGGCCACTATGAAGGAAAGTTTCAATATTATTAAGGACATGGAGGTGAGGGTTAGACTTTTTCTTCATTTCTCAGTAGCCATGAAAAATACGTACTTGACTTTTTATCACATGACTCATAAGCCCCATCAAATACTTTCAACAGTAGCAACAAATAAATGGCAATCAGTCCCAAGGCTACAGTCCTCAAGAAAACAGTATTTCCTCTTTCTGCATGTAACTGCCGTCTTCAAGCTACCCCCATCTTGTTCCATCATTATTCCTGCTTCTGTTCAGCTCTTTGCAGAATAAAGTAATAAAGGTCAGCTGTGCAAGATCATGGTCTCTATACCAAAACATCTCTAAGTCATGCTTACTGTAATGCATAATCTAAATTAACAATCCACAACGTTAAAGTTAATATCTTCTGTGAAATTCCTTATGAATAAAGGGATATGTATAGCCAACTGTTCTATAGTTTCTTCTTTGTTGCCCCTGGTTGGTGACCATAAACTTATAATGATTGGATGGGATATTTCACACCCCTCATCACGTGTACTTACAAAAATTGTAACTTTTCTTCACAGCAGCTAGGAAATTTTATATTCTGAGTCAGGAATGTAGTCCAGGATTATGCATGTTGAAAACGTACCTGCAGTCAATGATGCTACTTCCTTCGCTGGTTTAAGGTAGCTTTGTTTAAAAAGTGGGCTCTGTGGAAAAGTCTGCTGCATTTAGATTGCCCTCTAGGCATTCTTTCAGGAAGAAGGTGGTCAAAGCCTTTGCTCCTTTAGCAAAGTGAGCTAAAAAAAAATACATCTATCTGTTCTAGCTTCTGTCATAATCTAGCCAACCCATCTCATAATAGCAGGAGATGATTTGGGTAGAAAGGTTTCCAAATGGAGATCATAAACAAATGCACAGTGGGGTCCTCATTTTACCCATTATGTTTTTGTATGCTTTGAGGCATCTGACTACACATAGCTTAGGTTATCCAGTAATGTTGGATAGAAGATAATCTTCCTGGCCACTGTGATGGTCACTCCCTCTGGAGTATGCATGGTGGCAATGAAGTCTAGAGCTCGTACAGCCAACACCCTTGATACAGAATGATTCCTAATAACATCCAGTTTGGCTGAGTTTTTGTCCTCAAGAGGAATTGGTTGTCCTGCTAAGACATCAGTGAGTTCAAAACCAAATTGACATCCTACAGTTGGAAGTATTTTCGGCTTTGATGGAAAAGCCAGTTGAATGCCCTTTAACAACGTGCATATCAAAGGGTATTCTACTGGTACCCCCATTATCACTAAATATCCTATTGAAATTACTCATCGGCAAACATATATTGTTCTGTTAGCGGAACCCATTTATGCCAAATCATGGAGGAAGTTTACGATATTTGACAACTACTGTCCCCTGGGCTCAAAATCCTGTTTCGTACATCAGTGACTTCATCTTCTCCAGGACGAACTGTAGCGTTTAACTATTGTTTTCTGAAATCTCCTAGCATCTCTGGTATTCATCCATGCTATTGGGGGAAGAAACCCCATCGAGGCACTTTCCCAGTTGTCATTTAAAGTGGATCTTCAGTACTAGGATAGTGTCTACCTTCTGTCTCCTCACTTGTGAAAACTATCTAGTCATAATTGTGAAAGGTGGCAAGGCTTAATTGTGTCATTCCCTAGTCCAGGGTGTAAAGGTATCTATTGCTTTGACTGCTTAGTCTGGCCTTCTTTTGAAATGCCTTTGAAGTTGATGATTCAACTGTGAGGCAAAGAAATCCACCTTGTAAGGTCCCAATTTATCTATTAGGAGATTAAACACTTTTTTGATCCGGCTTCCAGGTACTGGAGTCCCAAAAGAAACTCAAGGTCCGATCTGCTACTGACTTCTGGTCCCTGATAGATATGTTTTTGATCACTGACTTCTTGTAGTGATATCCCCTCATTGTGCCCCCCAGCCGAGGCAGTTTACACCTGATTCCATTACCAGTTCCGGGAAAGAATCACACCTGCCACCCCAGGCCTCAATGTATTCCACCCAGCATTGAATCTTGGTCTTGGCCTCCTATAATAATCTGAACAATTTTCAAATAAGTGAGACCTTTCCTTAAATGTGACAGTTTGACTCTGCAGGGCTTAGCAGTGGAGTGGAGTTGGAAAGATTATATTTATCAAAGAGACAAGTAAGCATACTATCTGGCAACCTGTCTAGGGATATCATCTCCCTTGAAAGTACAGTTTTCAGTTCTTTCTTGATGTTCTTCATTTTCCTTTGCTGATGTTTCAGTGTCACAGACACCAAATGTGCAATGCACCCTGGTAAAATTATCCTCAGAGCTGAGATGAGTTCCAACTTGCCCCCCTTCCTGATGGATTCCAGACCCTTTACAAGATCTATTGTCATCTGGCGTTGGCTACTTTGCCTTCTTCGGGCAATGGTTCATCAACAGGATGTTGTCAATGTATTTAAGTCCCCTGGAGTTTAGTACCTCTATAGCTGGTATCAATTGTCTGGTAAAGTTCCAAGGAGCCAAGGACAGGTTAAGGGGAGTTGTACAAACTCAATAACTTCTGCTCTCCACTTGAACTGTAAGAATCACCTGTGTGGTGTGTAGATCAGGACTGGGACGTAGTCTCCTTCAGATCCAGTTTCAACATCCTGTCACAATGGTCTGGAGGACCCAAACATCTCTTATTATCTCTTGCCACCTCTGAAGGACCACAGCCAGTCTCTCTCCCAGCTTTAGATTGGCAAAAAAGGGTAATTTCTGAGAATTCTTCTGGTGCACTGGAAGCATCCTGGCCTCATCCTCTTCTTCTTTGACCACTGTCAGCACCTTGTGTAAAGAAGAAACCTTCAAACTTCTTCTGGTCCTGCCATTGACTTGCTCGTTTGGCACCTTGATGTCTTTGAAAGAATAGAAAGAAGGGAGGCCATTTGAGTGCACACTACTTCTGCCTAACCTACCACAACTAGTCCCACAAAAAATCTTCTGACTAAACACCTTCATAATTATTGGGCTTTGTCCATGCAAGAGAACATTGTGATTAACTTTTCTTTTTTGAAGGGGTCTCTGGAAGAGGTCACTCTCTGCTATAAGGTTGACTTCTAGAGTTGTTAGATCCTAGCTTGGTATCCACTTTTATAAGAAGGAAACACTTCCTGTCAGGGGGTAGGGTGCAGTTTGCATTCTCCAAGAAGACTCTCTTACCAACCAGAGGGATATTACATTTTTGATTCCTTAGCCTGCTCAGCCATGTCGGGTATCCCTGTTTTGGGGTGGAGAAATTAAGCAGCTTGTCATGCAAACACTCCATGAGGGGTCTATCCCTTTCTTAGGATCATTTACAAATTTGGCACGAAAGGTGATCATTGTGCCTCTGTTTCTGGCCTGACAGTAACCTTATCTTCAAGGGACAGTCATGCACATTCTGCCCGCAAGCGGCCCCTGGCCTCTTTGTCCTGGGATTTTCTCAACCTGTTGTGGATAGTCTGGCCATCTTTTCAGCTGAAGTCCACTCAGTGGACCGCAGTGTTAAATATCCACTGATTATAACATGTTTGACACCCACCTTGTCGAATGAGTCCTCTGTGTCCTTTCCCTCCAACCTAGGTCATTTGTCCGGGACTTCTAGGAACCAGGGTCTACTTGGGCTGGGGTCCTCCTGCAGATCATAACCATTATCAACATCATAGTTTCCCCCCTAGTTCAGGTTCCTCCCCAGTGGGAAGAGGTTCTTCCTGCTATCATGGGTAAGCTCAGCATTGTCTCCAAAAGCAGAGGAATTGAGTGCAGGTGTGCAGGCCCTCTTCAAGAATACTTTTTTGAGCTGTTCAAAGGTGTGTGTTGGGGTTAGGACGTACCATGCCACCTGGATTTCTTAGAGTCTGACATGCCCAAAGTCCTCCCCCCACCTTCATGCTCTGGGCTGCTGCCAGTACAAAGATGTCTTTTCAAGGGTTTCTGACCAGTACTTTATGCCTCAATGTAATGAGGAGTAAGACACCTCCACTGGGCCCTTGCCTATGGAGGGAAATATTGATCTTCTTGAATTGCCTCTAGGAAATCAGCTTGTCAAGATGGTGTACAGGGCAATGCAATTTTTGTGTGGCACAAGTGCATGTATGTAGGAGGACTTCAACACCTTCCCGCCCCCACTCCTTCATGGGGCTGAATGCTCACTTGCTGGGCATTGCAGTAGGTGCAAGACGGCTGAAAGTGATTTCTTACATGCTTATGTAGTTATTTAATTAGTTTAGTCTTGACAGGCCTTATGGATGATACAGTGGTGTTGCTTATCTTGTCTCCTGACTGTAGGCTTTTTCTGAGGATGAGAGAGGAGAGGTGGTATAGCTTGCCGTCAAAAGCATCCTCTGGCTGACGTGGTCAAACACCACATGTTAATGGTTCTGATACCCTGCCTTCCCAGAGTCAGTGCTAGGCTGTGCCTCTACATCGCAGCACAAAACAGGTTATGCGTTCTTACCTGTGTGTGTTACCTAACATCACTTGCCACTAAATATCATCTTGCCTTATACCTCAGAATGAGCAGGAGGGTGGACCATTGCGGATGGTGGGTGTGGTGGGAGGAGGGGCTATAACCAATCTATCACTCCAAGTAGATCGACCTGCAAATACAAGTATAGCAGACCAGGCCAGTTAAAGCAAAGCAAGGCAGAAAAATACAGGAAAATGGCAGAAATGCTAATTACCATCTCAACAGAACACCGTCTCGGAGAAAGTACTTGGCTGAACAGCAAGAAAGAGGAAGTGCTGTTCTCTCGAGGACTGTGGACTTGGGACTCTGCTGTTGAAGTTCTTTGTTGGTGCTCATGGGTCATGTATTCCAAACTCCTGTGGGCATTATTCTTTTTGATGATGGCTGCTGAGATATAAATAAAGAAAGAAAAATGCATAATCCTCGCTTCGGGTACTGACATAGAACTATACAGCTCCGTGGTCCACAACGCTATGAAAAGCCAGAAATCAAAGAAGGGCCTCTTAAGCGAAGCTGCACTTCTGTGGCACACTGATGCTGGTTTGTTGGAATGTGGCCACAACTCTGTTTTTTAGACAATATCTTTGAATCCACATGTCCTGTGTTTCTGAAAATCATTAGCCAATTTCTAATTACACATTGTCGCGTTGAAGAAATATAGAATCATGCACTGGTATGTTGATGGGTTTAAATAGCTAGCATCTGAAATACTTAGTTCTTTGAAAAAATGAGTCTTTTTACAAGGGTATTCATGAGTAATATATATTTCATATGAGACAACAGTACTTCCAATTCCATCGTCAACCAAACTTCATATTTCCTACTTGGGTTGCCTGTACACTTGGTGCAAGACGAAGCAGCTACCTTTGTAAATTAAATGTGAAATTCACTACCTTAAATTTTTATTGTGTGCTTACAGGTGGTTGAACTTTGCCTGGCCTTGGATATGCAATAAATATTTTGAAAACACATTTATTACTTTTGCTTCTTGTTGCAGTTAGATTCCGGCCATTCATTGTGCCTAGATTTGTTTGCTTGTTGGATCACTCAGGTTCGGACTTTTTACTGTTGGTGAGTCTCACTACAGGTCTCTCACATACATTAATAACATGGCAAATGGACTGCATGTGCTTCTCACCAGTGTCTGTCTTTTAAGATAAGGGCACTGCGACGCAGCCAGGTTAAGCAGCACATGGCTGGTTACATGTGAACATTTGTGCACACGTGTGCGACCTGTGCGTGGGAGACGGCTGTCGTGTGCAGCCCTGTAACAGCGCACAGGTAGCCTGGTGTTGTTGGGTGGGGGGATTCTGCATTTTTAGATATTGTCCTGGAGTAGTCCATATAACGTTAGTGTACACTAATAGGGAAAGTCAGTGTGATTTACTGTTTTGTCTGTAGCGACACTGTTATAGACGTAGGGAGATTTGCTTCCCTTTGGCCTATGGAGACCAGCAACATATTGCATTGGGTGTGTAACCTGTGCAGAAATATCAGTTCTGCAAGTTCCACAATGCAGAGGCACTTATGGGTCATGCAGAATTGTCATACTTCTCTGACTCAGCTCAGGATCAGAGCCCAGGCCATTTGTCACCCTGCTGTACCTAGTTAGTTACATTTCTCTCCAGCAACAGGAACAAAGGCCTCCCCACCCATAGGGAGCAACCAGCTTCTGAGGGGGAAAGGGGTTGAGTGGAATGATCTGCATCAATCAGTCAGCTGTCACACTGTACCGGGGATAGGCCTGCCAAAGCACACTGAACAAAGGAGAGAGCTTCGACCTCTGGAGCCAACACAGGAGAAAGCTCCCCTTTGAAAATCTAGTGAGGAAGGTCCTGCAAGGGATGTCAGCAAGGGCCCCCCAGAGGTTATGTGACTAGTGACTCCTTTACGACACCATCTTAAACTGTCACAGCATGCTGTGCTGGACAGTTGGGACAGGAGTGGACAGGTGACGTGGCACCATAGGATTGGACAGAAGTACCTAGCTTCTGGAACCTTCCTCATTCCTTCAAAAAACCTTGCACAAGGAGGAGAACCTCTTTCCTGGTGATTTCTCTGTACTTCACTGCTGGACCCTGGGTTTGCTATGGACACCCAGAAGGAAGAACCCCCTGATGCCCAGAAAGGTCTAAGTACTCTGCCCAGTTGACCCAGGACCAGTGGGTCTCCACAAGAGCCAGTGAGGCTTTCTCCCTTATACTGCCTGAGGACCAGTTGGGGCAGGCACCAGAAACCAAAACCAGGTGCAAGGCTGGTGCAGGGAGCCAGCAGAACCAGCTCCCTGAGTGCCACACTGCTTTAGAGGTCTGCCGCAACTGCCGTGGTGGCAAGAGCTCGCCACCAGGATAAAAATGAGCCATAGTGTGCAAACATCTTCCCAGCAGGGCCCAAGTTACAGCATTTTAAAGTCTGGCATGGTGCCGCCTCCCTGGACTCTCCGTATGACCTGGGGACCCCATCCTCCGGGTGCATTTGTCATGGAAGGAGCGGGGACCCAATCCCTGACCCCAAAGCCCAAACATGAAGGGGGGCACAAGGGTGCACTGTTGAGCCCCCAGTGGTGGTGGCTTTGCCCCCGCTCTCTGTGTCGGTGTCTTGGGGGAACTGAGTGGCCACCGTGGTAGGCTACACTACGGGCAGGGAGAGAGATTCTGCCGACTCTGGCCCACACCTCCAACGACCTGGCCGGACAGAGAGGGTTGGGCTCCTTTGACTGCCCCAAATGACTAGAGGTCTGGGGTGCCCTTGTGAGACTGGTCATCCCTAAAAAAAAATAAAAAAAAAAGACTTAAAAAAAACAAAAGAAGAAAGGGGCAAAACCAAAGCAGTGGCTCTCCCCAGCACAGTGGGAGAGCAGCTCATAAAATATTCACTGCTCCTGAAGGAGCACCCTATCATGCCCTGCGGGCTCTTCAGTACTGGTGTTTTTCCTCTTGTGGTGGCCCCTAAAACAGGCAGGTGGCCCCACCAATGATTAAAAAAAAAAGGCCTGGGGGCCGCAGGTGTGCAGCAATTCACCCCAGCGAATTTTTAGTACTGACCACAAGTTGGCAGGGTCACCAAACGAAAGACCAGGGTAGGATTTTGCTAAATGTTTCAAAGCACTTGTTAGGCTGGAGCCTTTGCTCTACGGCTGAGAGTGCAGCTCCCTCTAGGGGCTTAGTTTATGTTTACATTTATTGTGGCCTAAAGAAGTTGTAAGCAAGTATATACGTTGAAGTGCATTCTACGGGCTAAATCTATGGTTACATGTTAATGTAATCAGAATGTGATGCCTTCCAGGGACTGTTTTTATGATTGCATTTTCATGGAATAAAAGTCTACGCAAAGCACACAGACACGTTTTGCTGATTTTATAATGCTTTATTGACATGATAATGCTGATAGTGATTATTGGTCACAGTGCATATGTTTTACAGTAATAAGTGCATTTCCACCTGATGATGATTAATTATTGCATTTAATTTCAAAATGATGTCTTTAAAATGTGGTTGCTGCTCCTGAACCTTTAGCCAAGCCAATAAACGTACTTTATATGCACGTGTGACCCGTCTGGGGGTGGGGGTGAGGGGATAAAAGGTGATTGTGCGATGTCATCTATGGTATTTTCCCTCTGCCAATGTACATATTTGCAAAATTACTTTGTAGTATGTGGTAGTCTGTGTGTAATAAATGTACTTCCCTTTTTTCTAAAGAAAAAGTAATGACTGGACTGTCATTTATTGAGCGTTATTGCATGCCAGTGAACAGTGATTACTTGCCCACACCACCTCCCCTAAGTAAGCCTTGAACTGCTCTGCCTTGCTATCTTGAGTGTCAAGCGCTACAATGCGGGGATTGGTTCCCAGTATGGGTAATTGTGGACTTATTCATTGCGCAAGCCACACAACTAATAACTCACTTCCCTACTCTTTGCTACTGATCCATCACTTTCAATGAGCACTTAAAACTGAAATGCAACTAGTAAAGTAATTGTGTGGCATGGCTGTTCCCCAGCAGAGTACATTTCCAAAGACGTGTAAGCAAAAATTGAAATTTCCGCCTGAATAATTGCTGACCCACATCCCTAGTTCAAAACCTATGAACATTATCACCAAATTTATGTGTGTGCTGTTACTGGACGCAGCGAAGTCCGAAAACAGTGCCCCTTTTTGTCGAGTTGACTGACTCCGTGATTCATTAGCTCCCAGGATACTTCTCCATCTGCTCTACTGTCACTTGGGGCTGCACAGTTGTCCAGGGAATAAAGGAGCTTTCTGGGGGACCCTGTATTTTCTTCTTCTCCTCCTCTCCAAAGGAGATAAAGATACACGCAAAACACTCACCTTTGTTCAGGGCACATAATGTGCTTATCAATTGAACTGCAGTCTCTGAACTTCAAGACCAAACCCTCACGTCTGTAGCGAGTGAGGACAGAAACCTAAAAGTACATACTCACCACAACTTATAAAATTAACATAAAACACTGGGTCCTCTCCAAAGAGCCCACTTTTTTTTTAGCCCAATCTTAAAGGAATTGACGAAACACAAGAGTTGAGAGTGAGAGGAGGTTACTTTTTGTGGTACAACATGCAGATGAGAGACATACCCGGTGTCAAGTTTCAGGCTGTTAAAGTTTGGGCTTCCAATCTCGTTAGAGTGTTTATCTTGTGAAGTGTGCAACATTAGAGACAAAAGTACTGGAACAACGTAGATGGCAATTGATATCCTTTATAAGGATGATTAGTGCATTAACATAACATAACATTTTGTATGCGTTTCAAATTCAAACCCTGACACAAATATTTTTCCCGTTTTAAAACTATTAATGTTATTTGAAATCTGAAAAACAGGTGTTTAACTTTGAGTTAGAAGAATGTGCTGTAGAGTGATATAATGTGGAATTTCTAATGACCTTCTCTGTTCTTTACACATAGCAGAGAATATGCCGAAGAAAGGAAGAACCAACACAGCAACAGAAAGTATGGAGCACTCTCCCAAACTGGCAAAGATAGAAGCAGCATACTCGCATTTCCATTTGGATTTTGACAGTGCTGACACTGTTTTTGAAAGTTTGATTGCTCCAATTACGCAAGAGGAATTCTTCCAAACTTACTGGGAACACCAACCATTGCTCATTAAGCGAGACAACCCAGCAATAGCTGCTTACTACCAGTCTTTATTTCAACTTACAGATTTGAAGGAGCTGTCTCGCCTAGGCATTTATTATGGAAGAGATGTTAATGTTTGTCGATGTGTGAATGGAAAGAAAAAGGTGTTGAACAAGAATGGAAAAGTGAACTTTATGCAACTGAAGAAGGATTTTGATGAGAACAAAGCCACAATTCAATTTCATCAGCCTCAAAGGTTTAAGGTAACACATTCAGCATCCTAAAATATTCATAATTGGAGGAAGAATTAAATGTTGATCAATATAATTGTGCTTTCAATAAGTGGCTGTTTAGTCTTAGCCCTAAACGGCCTGTTGCTTGGCCACTAGCATTTTGACATGTTGCACAAAAATATATATGTTTAACCAGACCTTAGAAAGTCCATTAACCATTTTCTTAGCCTGTGCCGAGAACATTTAAAATGTTATTAAAGACAAGGACATTGTAAGTCTCCTTTAATTGCAACTCTCAAAGGCAAGACCATTATTACAAAGCATCTGAGATACAACTGAAACAAAAGGTTCTGATGCTAATGATACACCTTCTTTAAAATGCTGCTCTTTGCAGACTAAGTTTTTTTTTTTGGTAGCTTCTATGTTTTCAATGCAAATGTGTGCTTATAGGTTATTGTTACTATTTATTTTTTGCCTTCCTATATACATTTTCTAGGTTGTATGAGCTGCTGATACTTTTCCTGCACTTGTCATTTCTTTTGAATCTTTTGTATGCCTTTCACTCGTTACCAATTTTTAGGCCCTGAAGTTCATCTGTAGTATGAGCTGTATTTTTAATTTTGAACCTTTCTCCTTGTATTTGCCTAAATATGAAATCAAACTCCTTTTCATAGTTTTCTTTATTGGTAAAAAGTATCAATAATCTGAAATATTCATTATTTGAAACAAAGATGTAGGGCAATTGCAAACCTTAAATGACCACGTTTCCAACTAATATATTTCCACTGTTAGCATACGGTACAGTCACTGATTATTTGATTTCACGTTTCCCATAAGGGTTTTGCACCTATTCTCCCTTCTTGGAGTTTAATCTAAAGTTGTGCAACAGTTTAGGATAATGGTTCTCTCCAAATTGAAAATTGTATGTCTATAGTTTATTTTGAAAGTAAATAATCACCAATCTTACTTTCAAACTTTTGGGTGCATTTGTGCTTGATGAGCGAGCATTCTGGTAACATTATAGTTAACCTCAAATTGTTAGATTTTTTAAAAATATGTACATGTATCCTCAAATTGTGAACGTTTGCTAATGTGTACGTGTTTCTGCATTGGAATGACTGCCAGTAATGCAAGCTGATTTCACAACATTTCTTTAGCGCTCTCACCCCATAATAGTAAAGGCTTACCATGGATGAATCGTGTATGTTAGTAACAACAGTGGATACATATTGTATTGTATTGTAATAGTATCTGTATTGCGCTTACTACCCCTGATGAGGCGTCAAAGCGCTTTTTGGTGAGTAGCATGCTACTCTGGAACCCAACAAGAATTAGTGATGGATTAGTATCGGGAAATATGAGTACAGTTTTAGTATTAATATGAGTTAAGTTGAGCCGCGGATATGAGAGTTTGTTAGTTAGATGGAGTAATGGAGGGGTGGAGGAGGAAAGAAATCCACATGGATAGAATGTTTCCCTTAGTGGCAGACAATCCTTTTTTGGAGATCCATATTGTCGCACTGTAAACTGGCAGTCAAGTTTTTGTCTTGCAGGGAATTAGACCTACTTCTCCAGTGGAAAAAAATAAACATTAGAATTTGTTATCTTGGGCATCAAGCAATACGTTATGGGCGATATTCCATTCTCTTCCCTTTGGTCTTCCCTTAGCCCCATTGTATTTTGCTAAGGTCTTTTGCGTTAGTGTGGATTTCGCCTCATGATCCTATCCTTGTGTGGTCCCGGAACAAGCCCTTACAAAGTTCATCAGTGTTAATCTACTGATGAACAGGCAAGTAGGACTCAATAAGGGCAAGTTACAGAGACCATCAGTTATCTTTGGAAAGTTCCTTTCTGTGAGTGTGAAGGTAGTCCCTCTTCCTTACAGAATATGCTTTTCAGAAACCTATGCAAATTTGACGACATTTTTGCTTCAAATGCTGCCCTGTGGTCGTTGGTTTTGTGTAGGAGTTATGTAACTGTTTATATTAAGCCTAAGTCTAGTCTTGGATGCAAAGGTTATCAACTGGCCTCTAAACGTGGGATACAATTCTCCTTGTCCACCAGTAGTAGGAGGGCCAGTCTTTAAGGCAGTAACACTCAGATTTCTATTGTTTGTTTAGGTAAAAATGCCACTACTTTAAAGAGTCAGTCATCTAAAGAACAAAAACCTAATAAAAATGTATACAGATGGAGAGGGCATGGGCAAGCGAGATGGCCGGACGTGGGGCCAGAGAGCTCTGTCACCCTAAAATGATATCCTAAGGAAACTAGGAATCTTGCACACTAGAATGGGAAATACAACGAGAGCGCTTGTAGTGTCTGACCTCTGGCGGCCCGGGAGATACTGTAATTTGGCTGCATCAGTCCAGGAGGAACCCAGTAGCACCGCCTACAAGGCCTGTGCTCCCTAGGGGCCATGCTTCTCTGTCTCATGAGTTAGAAAATTCTGCTCAGTAACAGAGCGGTCACTTGGGGTCCTGGTAGTAGTGCGCTGCAGAAATGCCCAGGTTCCTATACTCCCTGGAGGCCCACTTGGAGTGCACTGGGCCTGCTGGGATGGTTATGAGGTTCGATGGGGCCTGTAAGAGAAAATGCACTGATTCCTCGGATGCCAGGAGAGCTGCATTGGGAGATAGGTGGGCGGGCGGCTGCCATCTTAGGAGGGGAAGCACTACATCCAGTGAGAGCGCCTCTAATCCCCATCACCTGAAGGGCTTGGAGACAATGTAATTTGGCTGTGCCAGGCTACGTGGGACATGGTGGCGGTGCTTGTGGGGTGAGACTTGTGCTCCCTGGGTCCATGCTGCTCCACATCAGGAGTGAGACAATCCTGCAGAGACTGTGTGGCAGTCACTAGAGGCCCGGATTGGGGACTGCAGAAGAGGTGCCTGGGTGATAATACACCTGCAAGGCCTGATTGGACCGCACTGAGCCTCCGAGGGAGGGTGAGTAGATTCAGGTACATGGAGAGCTGAACTGGGGAGATGCAGGCAGCTACTAGCTATGGCCCAAGGGTACCAGTTGACGACTGAGGGGGAGACGAGAATCCCATGACGTTGGCTAGGGGGATGACACAGCTGCCCTTAAGAATTGCTGGGTGTAGTGACACTCAGTGGTTCCACATTTGGAACATTTTGGGTGGTCCCTTGTCGCCAAAGGGGGTGCTGTCTTTGCCCTGTCCCCCTACATTGGTTGGATCCCTTCTGGCCTTGAAGACACTAGGGAGCTAAGGGCTAGCGTCTGGGTGTGCCCATGGGGCAAGGGACTGCGAGTCTGAGAAGAGTAAACACCGCTTTGGCATTTCTACATGGGGAACGACAATGCGGCCTTCACCACGTATCGCAACACATTCACTTAATATGCTCAGAGCTCAGCATTATGCTCCAAGTAGGAACCAGGTTGCCAGAGGATGTGGGGCTCCCTGTGGGAGAACCCTCAAGGGCAGAACTGGTGGCAGCCATACAGGGCTCCAGGGCTGCTGTGGGGGTCCAAAATTGAGTCAGTCTCCATTGAAGTGAATGTGCTTCACACTGACCTGCATATTGTGTCCAACACCGTGAAAACGGACAAACGCTTGATTGGAACCCTCCAACAAGAAGCAAAAACACTTAAGGAGCAGATATCCAGGATGATGGCAGTGACCAGAATCCTAGAGGATATAGTCAAGGATGTTGAAGGGTGCTCACACCACAATCTGAGATCCCTAGGGTTCCCTAAGTGAGAGGAGCAAGGTGCGCCCTGAACGCTTCTTGGAGCATTGGATCCTTGATGCGCTTAAACCTTGGGGCTAGTGAAAATGTCTGCCATGGAGAGAGCGCACAGTGTGCTGTCAATCTTTCTTCTACCGATTTCCCCCATCAGTTACAAGGACTGCAGCACTCTTCTCAGAGCTGCCAGGGAAGCCGGCAGTGTCCAATTTGACAATTATGTAATCGCCATTTACCTTGACTACAACAGATACAATCCAAAAGAAAAACTATCCTTGATGTGAAACAAAAGCTTTGCCCTATATGTTACTATACCTGGCTAGACTGTGGGTTGTTGCACATGGTACAACTAATTTCTTTGACTGCCCAGAGGAGGTGTGGTCCTGGCTAGAGCTTTGGGGCAAGGTCCCTTGATCAGAGTGGAGAAAGGCTGGGGGGCTGAAGGAGGGGTACTTGTGAAACACCCGAAATATGCAGAACAAAAGACAGCCACCAAAAGTCATTGTACAGGAGGATGGTACTTTGTATTTGGAGGAGTAAATTCTGTCCCTGCATTCTGTCTGGAGAGGCATTTCCAGAACACATGGAGGAATCAATGTTGACACTGTCAGCCCGCCCCTCTCAAGACACGCAGTTACAACGTTTTCAAGTGTTTACCTGGGAGGGTAGAGACTTGAAGTAGTGTTGATTGTTTAATGTGTAAAACAGCTGTGAGACAATGCTCGCTTGCTCATTGTTTGGGTGGTCGTAAGAGGACTGGAGTGGTGTCTGGATACAGGCGGGATTGAGGACCAGGACCTTCAGTTCGTGTGGGATGAACAAACCAACAAATTCACAACAGTTTCTTTTGGCCCATTGTCAGCTACTTGGTGTTTCACAACCTTGGCCAGCCAAGGAACATCTAAGGTCACTCGGGATTCAATCAAATTTATGATGGGCTGCTGGCCCCCGTCCATCTTTTCCACGAGAAAGAGGTTGTTTACAAAAGTCAAGGCTCTGCAAAGAGCATGAGGATTCCACAGACTGCGGAACCTGTGCTCTGGTCGTGGAGCCTAGAAGCATGTCTCTCTTGGATTGCATAGGGTTGTTAAGCACCCCTATGGTGGTTGGAGGAGTTGACGGTGTCAAATGCAGTCCCACCTCATTAAATGCACTAGCAGCAGTACATAAGGAGCGCTGATTGCGTTCCCACAGCACCCTCTGTAATGAAGGACAAAACTGTGACATATCTGCAACAATAGTGACCAACACAGGCACAATTCACAAAATGGACTGGGAGATGCTTAGCTCACAGGCTCCTGAAGCAGCGAAGAAAGAAGGGTCAAAATGGTGGAGGACAGACTGTAATCTTCATACAGATATTGATGCCATGTTGTTTTCTTTACCATTGGCTCTTGACAAAGTTAGTTTTGATGTTGTTTAGAGCTGCTGTTGAGAATAAAATGAAGGAAAGCATTATCCTCGTCTCTGGTCCTGACATGGAAATGCAGAATGGAGAAGGATTTAACTCTTACTTGTATACTGAGTACTTTGTTACTTTTTGTTCCAGTTCTATATAGGATACATCAAATAGTCCCACCATGAGCGTGGAAGATGCTATGCTCAGTTCTGCATCCCAAATCATCAAAGTATCACAGAGGGAACTCATCACATAGCAGAAGAATTCCTCTACGGTTTAGATTCCTAGTAGCAACACCTGGGCAGCACAGGGCAAGAAACAGCACACAACTATAAAGAGAAAGCTTAAAAAAAGCCATAAATCTTGTCCCTTCAGCCAGTCAAAACAGGGAAGAAAAAGGACATCCATCTGTCATAGATTATACAGTAAAGCCACTCTGTACAGACATCTCTCTTTTTGTCCTAGGTACCTTAGAAACCCTTTTCCCAGTCATTATTTAAAGTGATCCTCTTCACCTCACAAGTTAGAAACTCTCATAATACACTTATATCTGATGTCTAAGGAAAGATATGCACAATTACCCGCCTAACTCCCAGCACGTATCAATGGGGGCTCAGTGTCCAGGACCCCAACACGCAACACATCATTAGCCCTCACCACCAGCCCGAGAGATTTCCACACAACACTCGGCCACCTGTAAACGCTTCATCTCTTGTATGATGTACATCAGTCACTGGCACCGAAAACACCGCACTACTTGTATGATGCATGCTGCTCAGTGCTTAATTTGTGCTTGTTGTTTCCGGTGCTGAGCACCGGCACTTATTTGTGAGAGCCGGGGGTTATTCTTATGCCTCAAGCATTTGCTGCGAGCAAAAGGCACAGATGTGAAAGACGGAAGAAGGAAAAACTAAAAAGCTTCTTAAAGGGAGAAAGTAGAACGTTGCAGGATGAGCTGAAGGGGCAGGGGTGGCCGTAAATGGATTGAAGAGGCCCGAGATGGCTTCAGGATTACGCTGCCTCAGCATTCAGTGGTTGCAGATTTAATTACAGCAGCCTCGTGTTTAAGAGAAGGGCTTTGAGCACCGGCACCTCCTAATTTATAAATTAAGCACTGATGCTGCTCATTGGAGCATGGGACTCTACAAATGCGCTGCACGAATAGCAGCACACCTCTTGCGGCAGACTTATATCTGATACAAGCACATCAATACCTTTTTACCCTTTATTTAATGCCAGCCTCCAAACCCTTATTACCTCATAAACCATGTCCAACACATAACACAGCAACCAAGTACCGCATCACTTCAGGACTGTTTTCACCATTCTCCGGAATGAGTGCTAATGACTCTCATAAACACTGCATAAGCGACCTTTATTCCAAGCAAGAAAAAAACCAAAGCACAAGCTAGGGAATAAATAAAGCACTATTTCTTTAAACTATTTCTTTAGATCTTCTTGGCATCTTTATTTGTTTTAAAGATTTTACTATTTAGCAAAGACAAAAATGGAACTATACATCCATGGGTCTTGATGTCTGTATGTAACATGTTTGTGTTTCATCGCGAGGCATCCTCCCTCCTATTTAGTTGTGTGTAAAATATTTTTTAAATCATGAGATCCTGTTTGGTACCCGAGGATATAATTTTTCTCAACTGGGCCACATTCTCTGTATCACAGATTTAGACACTATGGGCCATATGTACGAAGACTTTTTCCCCATAGGCACAGAATGGGTAAAAAACTTTGCTAAATCTGGCCCTATATGCCTTGCCAGTGCATTCTTAGGGTGTCTCCGATTATCCGTATTTCGGTCCTGGTTGATATAGAAAAGCCAGATTCAAAGATGAAGGACCACTGAATTTGGAAGAAAGCCAGATCAGGATAATCTGATAAGGGTATTGGGAAGAAAGGAGGGAGTATTAGAAAGAGTAGACTGAAGTTAGTGTCACTTGTGAAATAAGATACCCCAAAAATATATCTGGTAAACATTTTGACTGTAGCCCAAAATGCCTATAAGTGTTTAACAGCACCTCTGTTTCTGACATTTTCTCCTGACACTGTGTAGTCACAAATATCATTAAACTGCTGTTCATAAGTTTATGATGGTATCAGTAGTGAAAGATAGGCAGACGCACAGGTTTGGTTTTGAAAAAGCTGGCAGCTTTGAGCATCTTTGTAGGGTCCCATTTTGGTGTTTCTTAAGATCATAGTCCACTTAGCTGGTTACTGCATAACCAGAAAACCTTGATTAGAACTATTAAGTACTGACTCTTCCCTCCTTCAGCAACACCCATTCCAAGTCATGCTTGTGCCCACCCTCAACATCCCTAGATCCAAATATAGCAAACCCAGGCAACCCCGGGCTCCAGGACCAAGGAGTAAGCCAAAAAGTGCACAAAGGTTGGTTTATTGCAAGAGGATCGAATAAAAAGGCCTGCACAGCCACCTAGAATGTTTGTAGCATTTGTAGCCACAATTGCCCCTCTCGCAATTTAGACACACAGCAAATCCAGGTGTCAGTAGAGGGGACAGCGTACAGGGCAAGGTCCCTCACCAGCAACTTTGGATCCTGGACCTACTCTAATACTTCCTAGAGAGCCACAATAGAGCCATCTAGGAATTTAGTAACTCAGCAGCAGGAGCCAGTCTAAGGCTTTTTCCTACTCAATGACGTACGGCATGGCACAGTATACATCGTAACATCCCAATCATGAGCACAATGGTGGTTGCAACAGCATCACATGTGTCAAAGGGAGGAGGTAAGTGGCTTCTCTTTTCGATCCATACAAGAATATTACCTTTAAACCGGACTGCTTTAAAACGAACCTTCTGAATAATCTATTCGTTTCATCTTGCCCCAGATGTCGTTTTTCGAAATTCTTTTTGTCCTTTATTTCCTTCTAAAAGGCTAAATGAGATCGACTTTTATTGCTCTGAATGAAGTTAGCTATTTTATTGACAATGGGCCAGATGTAGGAAACGATTTGCGACTCACAAACGGCAAAAATTGACGTTTGCGAGTCGCAAATGTGAGTTTCCTATGCAGAAATGCATTTTGCGAGTCGGGACCGACTCGCAAAATGCATTTCCGACTCGCAAATAGGAAGGGGTGTTCCCTTCCTATTTGCGAGTCTGAGTGGTATGCAATACCATTTGCGACCGCGTATGCAGTCGCAAATGGTATCGCAGTTACCATCCACTTCAAGTGGATGGTAACCCACTCGCAAATTGGAAGGGGTCCCCATGGGACCCCTTCCAGTTTGTGAATGGACCCCAAACATTTTTTTCAGGGCAGGTAGTGGTCCAAGGGACCACTGCCTGCCCTGAAAAAAAAACGAAACTAAAGGTTTCGTTTTTTTTTTTTAAGTGCAGCTCGTTTTCCTTTAAGGAAAACGGGCTACACTTAAAAAAAAAAAAAAACTGCTTTATTTAAAGCAGTCACGAACACGGAGGTCTGCTGACTACAGCAGGCCTCCATGTTTGCGAGTGCCTTGACTCGCTATGGGGCCGCAATTTGCGACCCACCTCATGAATATTCATGAGGTGGGTCATTACGACCCCATAGCGAGTCGCAGTCGGTGTCTGAGACACCGTACTGCATAACATTTTGCGAGTTGCAAATAGCGAGTCGCTATGACTCGCTATTTGCAAGTCGCAAAATGTTTCTTTTCTACATCTGGCCCAATATATCTTAATTGCAACAAGCAGATGTCCTTGTGCCATACACAAGAGCTTAGCAAAATACCAGCTATTTTTCTACTGTGTTTTTGATGTGGTGTCTCTTTTTACTTGTGGTGCAATTTTCTTTTTGTCTGACTACGTTGCTGCACTTGGATTACACAAGGAAAGTCCTATACACTAACTATTGCTTTTCTACAATAATAACAATTCATAATGTCGCTTATGTTTTGGTACTGGTGGTTAGTGAACCAAACCATGATAGTTATGACAGAAAGTTTACTGTCTTTATTTCAAAATATGTTGAATGATTAAGTCAGTAGCAAGACAATTTTCAGCTACAATACAATAATTGTCTCCAAGTGGGTTTCACATAATATGTGCCTTATTATAATTGTACCCAGGTTCACATGAACATTCTTGGTTACTCTTGTAATTTCCTTTTGTTCTACATGAACAGGGTAAAAGGTGGCGTAAGGAGGGTGCACAGAGTGCCTGCAGTTCACTGACCCTCATGGCTGATGTTATGGGCACTAGAAAAGCCATCTTGATGGTAAGCAGGCGAAGAGGACAGTTGCGCAGCGGCTCAAACGGCATGCACATGAAAAAATGGAGGACCAACATATGATCCTTTTGGGGGCATGTCGAAGGGCCTGGGAAGAAACATGTGGCCTTTGAGGCCTTTAAGTCACAGCAGGTGACTTGAACAAGGAAGGTTGGTCTGGCAACCGCAAGAATGCTGAAATAGCAGACTAAACCTTTAACAGTGCCCAGAGAAAAGGCCTGCTGGGCCAGAGACAGAACAAACAAAAGAACTTGGGATAAGGTGCGTAGAAAGGCGATTGATAGCCTTGAATGCACACAATGGGACAAACTTGTCTCATAGGCAGGCGTATACCGTTTTGGTGGAGAGCTGCCTGGCTGCCAAAATAACATCACAGAACTTGGGAGGAAAGTAAAACACTGCTGCTCAATCTCCAAGCATTATGGCAGCACCTGTGTAGGTTTGGTTGCAAAACCTCGCTGCTGCAACAGAAGATTCTCCCAAAAGGGCAGCCTGAATGGAGGACCAATAGTCATGCTCAGGAGCTCAAGATACTAGACTTGCCATGCCTAATCCGGAGCCACAAGAATGACGTGGGCTCAGTCATTCCAGACTGTTGGACCTAGCCCCCTCTGCAGGGTTACCCCCAAAGTTTTTACCTTTACCCTCCCTTTTTATGCAGAATTTGCTTTTGTTTGCCAAAAGTCCAGGGGCAGATGGCTGGCTGGTGGAATTTTATGCCGCCTTTGCCTCACAGTTTACCCCTCATCTTGTCCAAGTCTAAGAGTTGGCACTCAAGAGGGGAGAACCTTCCTCAGTCATTGAAGGAGGTGATGCTGGTGATCTTATCTAAGCCAGACAGAGACCCTCTACTTCTTGGATCCTATCGCCATCTATCAATTCTTCATATAGGTTACAAGATCCAGGGGAAAATGCTTTCTAAGCGATTGATACCTGTAGCCCAACATATGATTGACCCAGATCAAAACAGGTTCATACCCGGTCGAAATTCCTTCCTAAACCTGTAGCTTCCTTCATGTTACTGGACTGGGTAAGGTGCTGCGGGACAGCTCCTTGGGTCTTCTCCCTCGACACTTAAAAGGTGTTCAACACCCTGGGGTGGGCGTACCTGAAGAGTGTCTCAGAAAGCTGGGTATTGGTCCACGTTTTTTTACTTGGATTTTTGCTCAGTACAACTCACCACCGGCCAGGGTAAAAACGGGGACCAATATATAGGCATCATTCCACATCGGAGTACTCAGCAAGGTTGCCTCTTGTCACCAGTTATTTTTGCGCTAGCCACGGAACCCTTAGCATGTGCGCTTTGTGCCAGGGCCCCAGACTTGGGTGTCCGTTTTGGGACCAGGTGGCATATAATCTCCCTCTGTGCAAATGGCGCCCTGGTGTACCTCCGAGATGAAGTGAGCAACATTTCACACCTCAATTAAGTCTTGTGCCTCTTTGGGGATGTATCTTGGCTCAGGGTAAACGGGAACAGATAACAACATTTCCCTCTAACAGTGACAAAATATGACAAACATCGCATCCACAACACTCCCCTTGAGCTTTGATACAATCAAGTACTTGGGGATGCAAGTGTATCACTCAGACAAAGATCTGATAGACAGCAACTTAGGAAAGGCAATAATAGCGAAACAGAGCTCTATGCCCTTTTGTGCCGCTTCCCGCTCTCTCCTATGGACCACATAGCCATTTCTAGAATGTTGGTGCTCCTGAGGTTGCTCTACTCTTTTTCCTTGATACCTGCCTGTTGTTCAAGGGGTTCTTTGCGGGACTCCGTTCACTTTTGAACATGTTACTATAGGGTAAATGGAGCCACAAAGTGCCAAATGTTACGCCCTGTTGGCTGAGGGCAGCCTGGGGTCCCAAATTATGAATATTGTTATGCTACCGCCCAACTGCAGTGGCCGGCGTGCTGGCTGGCTGATTGTTTTATGTCGGAGTTGGGGCATTGTTCGGGAGGTCATCTTCACCAAAGCTATTACAATGATTGCTGGGCTCCAACTCGTTGGTTCTTAAGGGGGAAGGTACTATCCCCATACGGGTGGCCAGAGCCTGTTTTGCCACCTACACCACCAAACGTCACTTGTATGCACCCTGTGCACCAGCCCTGCCCCTTTGGGGTTTGCTGGGTTGCACTGCCCTCGGTTTACCACAAGAGACCACTCAATGGACAGAAGCAAGCCTCACTACCTGGGGGAATCTATTCAACAATGAGGCCCTGTATTCGTTTGAAGGTCTAGTAGAAGCCTATGGCATCTCTCCGTGCTTTTTTGTGACCTATGCAGCTCTTGTGAGGCACCAGCACCGGGCTGTAGTAGAACTCATAATGAGCCAGCGATTGCTCTCTTCTTGCAAACACTGTAGGGGCTTGACGTTGACATTACCACACCACTTCGTTCATTGAAAACTTACTAGGAGAAAACACTGGGCACACCACTGGTGGATAGGCAAGGGGAACAATGTATAGGAATGACCAGGGCTATCTCTGCCAATTCCAGGCTGAAGTATGAACAGTTCAACTACCTGCATCACATCTACCTGACCCACTCAAGGTTAGCATGGATGTACCCAGGGACTGAGGATACCCGTCCCTGAGGTACATCTGCTGTGACGTATTTTGTACATATGGTGTGGTAGTGTCCCTGCATCAGTTTATATTGGGGCATGGTACTCGCCCATATCTCAGAGATATTGGGTTCCAGCTTGCTAAAAGACCCCCTGCATTTTATACTTGAAATTATCCCACAGACTACTGAATGTAAACCCGCCAAAAGATTTTATTGACCTGGCCCTAATTCTGGCCAAAAGGAAATCTCCCCTTCTTCCTCCTATATAGTTATGCCTCACTGACCTCTGAACTGGGATACTGGCTGAGCAGGACAGGCTGTGCAGGCTGGCTGTAGGACAGAGTGGCATGACCAGGCCCCCAGATTGGGGCCCGGTACTTGTTGGTAGTGAAAGCCAATCTGATGAGACAGCCCTAAACCCTGGACCCCTAGTGCTACCGTTCAGCTGGGTGTTGGGGGTCGTAGGTCCTGGGGAACACTGCGTATCCCAGTAGTAGAGAACACTCATCTGGGGCACCATTGTCCCTCCCCTCTGGAATAATATAATTTGCTGCCCTGTGCCACTTACTCTTTAATGTGCCTTATCACTGCAGTTGGCCTGCCTCCCACATTTTCCCCTCCCCCTGCCCACTTGGGGGAGCCTTCCTCTCCGCTTGGACAGTCCCCCTGTTCTATTGCAAGGTTGCATGGGAGCTCCCTTCCACCCCAGTGAGGATATGGCAACTTCATGTACACTTTTACTTGTTTGAGCTAGTTGCTCCTTATCTCTTTGGTATAGATATACACGGTTTTTGCATGGTTGTGGACTGCAGCTGTACTTGCCCACACATGGTACTTCTCATGGAGGTAAATCAGTGTATGTATTAATCTGATCATCGCACTTGACCCCATGACAGTAACTGGTGAAAACTATAATTGTGTGCTCTTCTTTATGTATACCAAGTGCACATCTGTTATTCAAATACCAATAAAGAGATACAGGGAAAAAAGTGTGTGCGCTCACTCCTTAAAACATGGTACAGTGACTTCACCCAAATTAGCATATTTAATTTATTCATAAGTCCCTTGTAAAGTGGTACTACATATGCCCAGGGCCTGTATATGAATGCTACTAGTGGGCCTGCAGCACTTGTTGTACCCCCCCCTCACTTAATTAGCCATGCAAACCTGTATCCGGTTTGCCTTTGCAGCCTGTGTGTGTCACTCCTAGGGTAAGCCCTAAAAAGCACACAGGGCAGGATGCAATGTATTCAAGAAGTAGGACATGCCCTTTTGAGTTTTACATGTCCTGGTAGTGAAAAACTCTTAAATTAATTTGTCATTACATCATGGCCTGCCGTTCGCCTAGGATAGCACTGGATTTACCGTATTGCATTTAATAAACTGTAGCTTCCAAATGGGAAGAGTTAAACAGTTCATGTTTAGTATCTTTGAAATTGTAATAAAACTCTTTTATGGTAAAGTCGGAATTTGAAGTACAATTTTAAAAATGCCACTTTTAGAAAGTTGACATTTGCCTGTCTTAGTCATTTAGTGTCTGCAGCATGTCTCAGGATCACATGACTGGGTGTAGTTGGCAGCTTTGTCTTTATGCTTTCCTTCTAGACAGCCATACACAATAGAGAGCTTAGGTGTGCCTGGCTGGGCCATCACTCGCAAGATGGAAGTTCAGAGCTGGGCACAGCCCTTATTACACCTGAATAGGCTGTGTCCTGCCTTCACTCAAAGGATTGAATCCTGCCTGTAGTTAGTCTGGAGCCAGGACATGGGAGGCAGGAAACCTTAGTACTTCAAATGGAATCCTGTAGAGATTTCTCCCACTTCAGAAAAGCACCAGGTATAAATATTGGACCTCAGACACCAACTCTGGAATACACCTCCGGAACTTTGAATACTCCAGAAAAAGTACTGCCGTGCTGCTTTGCTGTCAAAAGGACTGCCACTCTGCTACCCGGCTTGCTATGAAGGAAGATTGGACCTGCACCCTTCATCCCAGGCTTCTCTGACTACAAGGGTCAGCCAGCTGACCTTCTGTTCTGAGCCACAGGGACATAACTAGCTCCAGAGGCTCCCTCAAACTTACTAGATGCCTGGAACTGCAACAGGACCTACCTGTGCCCTGCTGGCCTCTGCTAGAGTGAATTCCTGACCCCCAAGTGGTGCCCCTCAAGTCCTGACCCTTGGTGTGGCCTCAGTTGAGTTCTCCTGAAGGGCCTGTTGGCATCAAAACCTTGCTGCCCCTGCCAACCACCGCCTTGACGTTCCAGAGAACCAACTCTTCGCACTATAGCATCGATCACTCAAGATGCCCACCAATGTGAAGCTCTAGCCCTGACTTTCCGTGCTGCACGACAGGATTTTTGTGTTAATTCCGCGACACCTGGCTTGCTCTTCGCACTAATTTGATGGCCATCTGCAAGACTCTCCCTGCTCCTTTCGGCCCATTCCACAGCAAACTGAACTCTGCATTGGACTGTGAAGGTAACTCTTTCTGCTGAACTAATCTGGTCCCTGTATCCTGCCCATGGTCCATCGCGGTCGGCCTGAACTTGTGACTTTCACACTGTTTTGAGACAGCCATGAGTGTTGCTGTGTGCTTTTTGGTGCTATTTTCATCATATCAATAAAATTGCATATCTTCAGTTCTACTTACTGGATTTTTATTGTTTTGGTGCCAAATCATTTATAAAAGTTTACTTTATTAGTCTAAAGTGGTGGAGGATTTTTCTTGTGTAGTGTTTCTTACTTTATTACTATTTGAAGTGCTGCTTAAATACTTTACACATCGCCTCTAAGTTAAGCCTAACTGCCCTGTGCCAAGCTACCAGAGGATTGAGCGCCGGTTAGTTTTGTCTTTGCTTATGAGTTTACTCTTACAGGGATTGCGATTACTGCTTGAGTAGGTTTCACAATCCTCAACAGGTAACTCAATTTCTTGCACTAACTCTCTTGAGAACTCTGAACAGGAGTGGTATCGTCAGAAAGGCATACAAGAGGCTGGAGTTCTGCTCAAGACAAAAAGCGCCTCCAAGTGAGAACCGCCTTGGAACGTCCAGCATACAGAACTGCTGACATTGCGCATTCTCAATGGAGGCAAACAGATCTAACCAAGGCTCTCCCCAATCTTGAAAGAGACCTTGTACCACCTCTGGAAGGAGGCGCTGTTCATGTTCCGCTAGGCATCAACAACTGACTTAGTCTGCCCTGATGTTCAGAGAGCCTGCCAAGAGTTTAACCACCAGGGAAATTACCTTAATTCCAGCCATGTTCAAAGGCCCAGGATGTTTTGACAAAGGGTCCACGACTCTACCCCATCCTTTTTGTTACAGTACCACATGGCGGTGATGTTGTCTGAAAACTCCTGCACCAGCCTTCCCCCTTATCGAACGAAAAAAGGATATTAATGCCAACCGGATAGCGCAGAGCTCCCGTAGGTTGATGTGGATCCAGGATGTGGCGGAGATGAGAGTCCTTCGATTTTTCACCTCTTCCTGAGGGCCACCCTAGCCCAAGAGTGATGCATGAGTCATTACAGTCAGCTCTGCTTAGGAAAGGGAGAGGGATCTTCAGCTCATTCAGTCATGGTTCGTCATCCACCACTGCAGGTCTTTTGCAGTTCCCTTTGAGGCCTGGACCAGGTCTGAGAAATTCCCCTGATGCTGTGCCCACTGGAACCTCAGATCACACTGCAGAGACCTCATGTGTTAAGAGGATACTGAAGGCCATAAGGCCCAGCAACCTTAGTCAGTTTCACCAAAATCAAGGATAGAGGCTGAAACATCAGTATCATAACCCGAATTTCCTGGACTCGCCGCTTGGGAGGATAGGCCCAAAAATGCTCTGTGTCCAGATCGGCCCAGTGTAAGGGAGCACCTGAGAGGGAGTCAGGTGTCACTTCGGCACATTGATAGTGAACCCGGTGAATGCAGGAGATCCACAGTAGTCTGGAGGTGAGAGAAAATAGCCTGGGGCGATCCCGCCTTCAACAGCCAATCGTCGAGGAAGGGGAAGAATGGAACCTCTAACCTCCACAGATGTGCTGCAGCCACCACCTTTACCTTGGAGAACATTCGAGGGGCTCTAGTGTGGCCAAAAGGGAGTATGGAAAACTGGAAGTGTTCTTGGCCCGTCATGAACCACAGACAGCTACTGTGGAAAGGCAGGATGGGGATGTGGAAATTTGCATCCTGCAAGCCTAATGCTGCCATTCAGTCTCCAGAGTACAGAGTAGACAGGACCGTAGATAAGGTGAGCGTTTTTTTAACTTTTTCACAAGGAAATTGAGAAGGTGCTGGTCTAGGATAGGACCGAGGCCGCCACTATTTTTGGACACTAGAAAATAGTGGGAATAGCAATCACAACCTACTTCTGATGCTGGCCCCCCCTTTATGGCTCCTATGGTAAAAAAAAAACAACACTTCCTGATGGACAAAGGAGGGATGGTTCGCATTCAGCCGGCCATAAGTGGGGTGGCACGGGTGGGTGTGTTGGTTTTCCAGAAGGGGATGGAGTAGCCCCTCTGGATTTTTTGCAGAACCAACTTGTCTGATGTTACGGACTTCCATGGGGGCAGGTGATGGTGAATACTATGTCCCATTGCGTGCCCATGCAGCTGTAAGGTGTTATGCCATTAATGAAGTTTGACCAATGACTTTGTGTTTCACCACTGTGCATATTAGTTGCTCAATGTTCACCAGTAGCACATTGTATGTTTTGTTCAGTTGAGCCGCCTATTGGCTTTGACATGGCATTAGCCATTACTTTCTGTATTCAGTTTAGCCGCCTATGGGCTTTGACATTGCATTAGCCATTACATTCTGTATTCTGCCTATTGGCTTTGACATGCTGTATTCAGTCTAGCTGCCTATTGGCTTTGACATGCTATTAGATATTACATTCTGTATTCAGCACAGCTGCCTATTGACTTTGACATGATATTATACATTGCATTTTGTATCCAGCTTAGCTGCCTATTGGCTTTGACATGATATTATATATTACATTTTGTATTCAGCTCAGCTGCCTATTGGCTTTGATATGACATTAGACATTGCATTTGATATTTAGGTTAGCTGCCTATCGCCTTTAACGTGGAGTTAGACATTACAGTTGAGAATCCAAGCTGTATTTTTCCAAGCTGTGTTTTTGCACAAGATAAACCAAGCTGTTTTCTTCTCACAGTAGACTAGACCTGATAAGAGAGGGTACATTGGGTGTTTTTCTCTCTGCTCGAGCAGTCTAGGAGATCTGGCCAATCTCCAAAGGCTTGCGTAGTTTTCCGAGTCTGAGAGGAGGGGGCACACCTTTGTAACGGATGTCTCAGGGCTTCAGAGAATTAGATTCGAATCTGCCTGACTTCGGACTGGAACTTGGCGCCAGTTGCCAGTATCCCGTGTGGGTAGATAAATCTCTTTCTCGCAGCTGACAGGACTCATCAGCTTGCAGACCCTAGAAAGATGAAGCTGTAAATAGTTTCTCACACGGTGAAGTATTTGTTTTGCTTTGCATTCAATATCTTATAAATATAACCTGCTGTGTATATTGCAAACTGATATATTTTGTTTTCATTGAACGTGTGCTTGAAATCTATTGATTCGTCTCTTACGAACTTGCGGTTGGGGAAGAATTAACAACAATAAAAGTCTTCTTTGAACTCAGAAGTGCATTCTTGATATGTTATGTAAGTGCTGAAAACGAGATAAGAACAGAAGCACTACAGGTGGGTGGGTTGGTTTTCCAGAAGGGGATGGAGTAGCCCCTCTGGATTTTTTGCAGAACCAACTTGTCTGATGTTACGGACTTCCATGGGGGCAGGTGATGGTGAATACTATGTCCCATTGTGTGCCCATGCAGCTGTAAGGGCAAAGGGGTTTAGAGGCTGCAACTGCTGGTGTGGTGGTGGACTGACCTGACCTTTGGCTCGTGGTATGTGTGAACTATGTCTGCTGCCACGAAAAAGCTGGGAAGCCCGCTGGCCTTGGTGGGTGGATGGGAAGTGACGTGGTTGGTGGCCCCTACTGTTGCCACAGAAGGGAAGAAAGGCAGGCTGGGGATGGCATGAGGACATAGATAGGCTCAAGTACCTAGCCGTAGCTCTCCTGCCCTTTAAGTGCTCCAGCATTGAGTCTGCCTTCTCAGGAAAGAGGCAAGAGCCATCAAAGGGCATGAGCGGAGCTTGGACACCATCTGAAAAGACAGTGGATTTCAACTAGGCATGGCATCTATGTGCCACTTTCAATGAAATTTCTCTGCCCAGAGAGTCGGTTGTGTCATGCCCAACATGTGATGGCGAACTTTGCTGCATCTCCTCTGTCACCAATAGGTTGCAAGCGTGTGGCTCAGGCCTCCTCCGAGACCATGGACAGCACTTGAGCAACCGAATCCCACACAGTGTGGATGTATTGGCTCAGAAGGCACATAGGCCCTCATTCCAACCGCGGCGGTCAATGACCGCCGGGTTGGTGGACCGCGGGAGCACCGCCGACAAGCCGGCGGTGCTCCAATGGGCATTCCGACCGCGGCCCCAGTGTACCGCCGCCCATTGGAATCCTCCAAGGCGGCGCAGCTAGCTGCGCCGCCGAGGGGATTCCGACCCCCCCTACGGCCATCCAGTTCCCGACGGTTCTCCCGCCGGGAACCGGATGGCGGTAGGGGGGGTCGCGGGGCCCCTGGGGGCCCCTGCAGTGCCCATGCCAATGGCATGGGCACTGCAGGGGCCCCCGTAAGAGGGCCCCTAAATGTATTTTACTGTCTGCTGCGCAGACAGTGAAATACGCGACGGGTGCAACTGCACCCGTCGCACAGCTTCCACTCCGCCGGCTCGATTCCGAGCCGGCTTCATCGTGGAAGCCTCTTTCCCGCTGGGCTGGCGGGCGGCCTGAAGGCGGCCGCCCGCCAGCCCAGCGGGAAAGTCAGAATTACCGCCGCGGTCTTTCGACCGCGGAACGGTATTCTGGCGGCTCCCGCCGGCCGCGCGGTGACCGCGGCGGGCGGGAGTCGGAATGACCCCCATAGTGTTCACCAACCACAGTGCTAGGCTAACAGAAGTGAAAATTCTCTTATCAAGGGTGCCAAGCCATATGGATTCCCTATCAGGTGGAGTGGTTAGAGGCTTAGACCACAAATCTCTCTGTGGTTGGGTGGTGGGTAAGGAAACCCGGTCCCCAGGAGCAGGGTGATGGCACAGGCATTTGTCCTATGCACGGGAGCCCCTGTGCAGGGCTTGAACGAGGCTCCAAGAAATACATCCTTGAGGGTGTCTTTAAATGAGAGTAATGGTTTGGAGTGGGCAACTCCCGGCTGAGGCACCTCTGTCAAGATATTTGTCTTGACTGCCACTCTAGGCAACTGAAGCTTCAAGACCTCAGCTGCCTTCTGCACCACTATTGCAATGAGGCACCCTCCTCCGTGGCCACAGTAGGGGGAGAGACCAGGCCAGTGACATCCACCAGTTCCTCATAACATTTATCCTCTGGTTCATCAAGATGATTGTGGTAACCATTGGGGTCCTCAGGCCCCTCCAAGTCATTACCCTTTCCATGTCTGTCAAAGGAAAATGGCACTGGCTCCGATTTGGTGAGCATGGTACTAGTCAGCGTCAGAATCTGTGTCAGATGACACTCACGTGGCTCTGTGTTGAAGTTGGGTATGATGATTGGGCCTCCACCGCTGTGGGGTGACGGCAGTGCCGGGAACAACAGCACTGGACAGAGCACTGAGGAAGGTCATGAACTCATGAGCAGTGCTGCTCTAGACCCAGCACTGGATCCAAGCGGCCCAACCAGAGTTGAGTGCGAACCTGCCGGCAGAGAACTAGTAGGGGCCCCTCTTAAACCGGTGGGGCTCAAAGGGGCTCCCGAGGGGTGGGGCCATCCACATATAAGGTGTATGGTCTTCTAAATCTCCTAGGGTTAGGCGAGGTTCGCTCTGGCTCAGGGAAAGTCAGAGAGGCACAGTGCAGACCCTGGCAAGGCTCCACCACAGAACAAGGCCTAGGGTAACAATGCTCTCACCCCAGGTCCGATGACTTGATCCGGCACAGAGAAGTCGATGACTACTTCAACTTCTTCGACTTCTTTCTCTTGTGGGACTTACCTGACAACTTGGATGAGACAAGGATCGTCCGGAGCGGCTCTGTGAGCGGTCCCGGGAGATTCTGCGCAACAAGGATTAAGAGCGTTGAGGGGTCGCCTGAAGTGGGGCGGTGAGGAGCTTCAGGGACTCTTTCCTCAGTGTCTTGTGGTTCATGGTGCAGCAGGCCTTGGAGTGATGGTCTTACTCTAAGCACCATAGTTAAACCAAATGATTGTCTATCACAGTCATCTGTCTATGACCGGCTCCACATGGTTTGAAGCCTGTTGGCTTCTTGGGGGACATCCCTATCACACCAGGATGAAAATCTCACAAAAGCCTCGACAAAAAGTCAAGGTAAAAGTAATTAAAACAAGCATTTGCAATGCAATGGGTCTCGCATTTGCTCGAGTTAGAGCTTTTAGCATTGTAAACTCCTAACCAGACTTTTCTTGCCACCTATTTTGAAAATGAGGAGTAATACAGTTTCACATAAGCGAGCCAATTCAAAGCGACACGCCATGAGCGTGAAGGAGACACACAAAAAGAAAAATAATTTTGCTCGCAATCGAACGTATGGGCAAAAGTGCAATTAGCCATGTAACAAAAAACAAGTCATTAGGAAAGAAAATTGAGCAACGCAATAATGCATGCATACACTCTGGCATGAGACACAGGTTAAAAGCTGTGTGAGCCCATTCAAGTCTTCACCCCTCAGACAGGACGCACAACAGACAAACAAGTTGAGGTAATAAGAATAATAGGATCACTAGCAGGATTTCGAATATGCAAGCCTGTAACAATATTCCATCAATATTGCATTATTTTATCTGCTTCACTAATTGAGAATAAAGGTTCTCCTGGCAGCCTATAATTAACTCGTGTTCATAATAGGCCGCACTCAATGTGGCATAAAATTGCATTAATTGAGAACATGAAGGCATCGGCTATTATTAATTTAACAACAAGCGCTCTCCGCCTGAAATTAGAACGGTATTATTTTTCCACGGCCTGGGTTAGCTTCATGCAGAGCAAGAGGAAGCTGCCACTGTGGGGCGACTGGAAGCACCGCGGCCTACAGCTGTTTTAAACTTCTTTTACCTTTCAGAAACCTCAGGGGGCCCTGAACATGCTTTTCCCGTTGCTTGTCCTTAACATGGAAACTGCATTATCCTGTACAGGCAAGTAAACATTTGTTCATAACAACACCCAAGTTTATTGGTCGGGATTTGTGAGGCAAAAGCAATGCAGTCTATCAACAATCTTGTGCAAGTGGAAAGGGTAATATGTCAAATGGGTTCATATGCTGCAAACTGTGAGCTGCAGGGCATCAGTGTGAATGGGGGTCAGCGGTAGACTTCGTGCGCTATCTGCACGATTAAATGTCGGTATATCAGCAATATCGAGCTACCAATTATCAGGATCAGATTGGGATCACAATTTGGCCTGGGCACCGCCCAAAAAAGTAACCCACATTCGCGGGGCGTGCCCTTTTAATGAAACACCATTTGGTTACTCTCAGAGGTCTCATTTTTAGAGAAATGTTTATGAAATTAAGCATTTTATGGCTTATAGAACCAGTATCATTGGTGAAGTCTAGGAGCACTGCAGATCTGAAAACTGAATACTGACGTGCAGTCTTAACACTCTGCACAGCGTACTTAGATACACTTTCCCAACCAGCTATGTCCTTGTGATCATCACATAAATCAGAAATCTAGTGCAAAGTCCAGGGTTAGACTGGATTCTCTGGGAATAGAACATGAAATATTCAAAAATAAGAGAAAGTGGGGCTGTGGCCCTCTCCCTTGGAGAATAGTACCTTTAATGACAAACATTTTGCATATCAGCCGTGAAAACATTTTGCAAAACACTCACAAGAAATGAAATCTAGCTCCCTCACAAATTGTGCACTTTTTCCTGAACGCAAATACCATTTGCTCAAAGACTTGGCTGTGCTAGCTCTTCTATGATCCACTTGGTTGGGCCTCTGAGAATCAAACCTGTAATAAGGGGAGAGAGAGGGAATAAAACACATGTATAGGTCACCTATAGAAAGCAGAGTCTAAAGCTCCCCAATATTAACAAACTCTAGTGCCCTCACAAGCCTGGCTTTAACCCACATTTATGTAGATTTTGACTAAGTGTTTTCTGGAACATTTCCTGACTGGAGATGAAAAAATAACACCTTTGTTAATACTTACTTGAAGATTAAACATCTTGCACAAGGTGGAATGTTACCGATTCCCAAACAACTTTGTGCTGGACAGTGATCATTATACAAATCTGAAATCTCTCACACAGTCAAATGCAGCAGACATAGTAACCCTTTTACATAGTCACCTTTTTATGATGAGTCAAAACTTCCTCTAGACAGAACTACGATCCCTCTCCAGAAAGAACATTAATCATGCATCTTGACATTTTTTATTGTTGCCTGAAATTTAGCTGGAGGCAAGGAACCATGGCAGGAGGTGCTTTTAAAAGCACAGGTACACTGGCATCCCCTGGAGCCAGCGCTGTACAGAACAACATCGAAGTCCCTTCTTTTAATCAAAGCTTTTATTGCCTCAGGGCAATGGCCTGGCAGGGGAGGGGATTAAGGCAAAACACAGCTGCTGGGCTGTCCATGGGGCAGGTGGGGCGGGAGAGGGGGTGAGTGAAGATGGCCCAAGGCCACAACATCACCTGGCCCCCACAGTGAGGCCCCAGCATAAACCCACTCTGCCCTGCCCACCATGGGGAATGTAAAGTGCCTTAGGGCGAGGTGGCAAGGGAAAAGCATTGTTTATGGGCTGTGTATGCCATGGGGGCGAAGTGAGAATGGCTGAATGCCAGAGCAGCACCTGGACCCTCAGGGAGGCTGAATCTTGCACATAATCAACCCCTAGCTAGCTCACCATTGCCTCAGGATGATTTCCCAGTAGGGGAGGGTGTCAAGGAGAGGCCACAACCTTTGATCAATGAACGGCCACTTCACATGGCCTCCAGTGCGAGGATGCTTTGTTTCCTTTGTCCAGTGCCCTCTGTGAGCTGGGAAGGAGAAAAACAAACCGGCCTACAAAGGGCACTGAGACACCGGCCCATTGGCCAGTGCCCGACTGCCCACGTTGCCAATCCGTCCCTGCCAATTACCACATCCATGAGAGTGCCTACCACAGCACAGGGTAAGCATATATTTACTTTCTTAACTCATCCACGCACTATGCAATTTAGGGGTGACACTCATGCAGCGGGTACCTTGATGTAGTGGCTGTGATATTTGCTTATGCTGTAAGTGATACAATGTGGGGATACGTCTGCACCAGCCAATGGAGCACTAAACAAGGTTAAACCCGATTGTCACCTGTGATGCCATCATGTATACACCATGTCCAGCCACAACTTCCAACAAGAAAAAGAACGTGACTTGCAAGAACAAAAGGTATAAAGTCACACAGAACGCCACTGCCCGGCCTTTTGCCAACCCATCCCTCTTGATGCGCACGCTCACTCCTCTGCCCTGCCTCCACTCCAATCATCTATACTTGCAGGATGGAACATACTATCCGTGGAGCGATTGGTGGATGCAGGACATCTAACATAAAGTGTCAGCTGCCTGCCCTATGGCCTAGACAATGATGCGTTCTAAACAGGGCGGCCATGACATTTATAAATTTTTGCTGGATAGCATCCATATGCCAAACTCTAAAAGCATCCCAGAGCATGGTAGGAATGCAACCCGAAGGAATTTACTGATTGAAGCTTTAATTAGTACTGCCAGTAACATTCTCTCCAGCAACCTCTGCTTGTTCAGATTTCCAGCTCAAAAGGGTGAGTTTAACCCTCAGAAATAAACATTCTCACTCACACTTATTTGATTAACATAAAAATAGGCAATTTGGGTGACATAAATACTAGGAGTCAGCGATCCAGCCACATAGCTCTAGAACCCAGTTTCTCTTTACATCGAGTGTGGTCTCACCAGAGTTAGTCTTTGGAAATAAATACAAGAAGTACCTTCCATTTAACACATTCTAAAGCGACGAAGGTTAGCTCCAGGTAGAACAAGGGAAACTTTCCCATACATGCCAATAACCCCGATTCAGACGGGAGAATCCCGATTTATTAAAGCCAATAATGTTTTTTTTTTTTTTGGGCTGTCTCCTGCCTGAAATTACCTCTGGTTCAATATAAGTCAATGACTTCTCCTGATTATTATTTTTATTTTTTTAAATATCCCACCTTCCTCATAAAAAAATGCTGGCCTGTATGCTTTGCACTGAAAGGGGTCAGTTGGGACACTGGCTGCAACATTTTAATACTTCCTTATCATTCACAGCCCACAGGGGGCATCTTTGAGCCCTTCGGATTTGCAGTAAAGAGAAACGGGCACAGGCATATAGACTGCAATAGACGTTGGTTCAGAAGGGTAGGGTATGGAATATCTTGGCTTTGTCACTTGGTCTAGTGGAAGCTACGAGTATAAACAACAGTGTACTGTAACGGGAACATGGACTCTGCGAGTGAGGCCAAGAATAACCTATATGTATTTATATTTCGCACACTCAGAGCTGCAGTGCACTAAACGGCAAACTGAATACGCTGCGCGCACCCTTGGTGTTTGAAGGAACAGTCCACTGACAAACATCTGTAACTCTGAACCTTTAAGTGATGCCCAGGTGGTTATCGATTTCTAGAGTCCTGAAGCCTGGTGTCACCGCGCCAACAAAGAGACAGGCCTCTAAAAAAGTGAGTCCTCTAAAAAAAAAAAAAAAAACTAGGATAAACAATAGAATTAAACTGGTAGTCATGAAAAGCTTTTGATTACTGCCCAGCGAGATCCTGCTGCGTATGAAATAAAAAGAAAAAAGTAGTCCAGAAACCATACAGAAAACATGGAGCCTCGTATGTTTTCAATAGTTGTCCGGTGCGCTCGAGAAGGGCTGAAACACCGAAAAAGGCATGACATATGCATGCCTTTCACTAATGAAATCAAGCAAATTTTAAAAGCAAGCCCACGAACCAATGAAAGGGACGGCGTGACATGGGCGTGGTTAAAAGCCCACAGAGGGATTACAACAGGGGCCAGAGCGCTTGCGCGCTCTGCCCTAAAAATGACTGGGAGGCGCTCTCTCCAGATCTGCACTGATTGGCGCAGAAAGAAAAACAATGACTTCAGCAGGCTGGGGTGACGCCTATAAAATGAATCTGCAGTTAGAAGTCTCTATCAATCATCAGTCTAAAGATCTGTCGATCATAGAACTATCCTCTTCATTTCATTTAGTTAACAAGGATCTCTTTTTCTGCAGAACCCGTGAACCTAAATGCATCTAAAAGCTTCATCTTGTCCAGTAATTAGGCAATCTGCTCACAGTAAATGTTTTGTCAATCTATGATGTAGTTGATGTTCTGACTAACATCAGCACTAGCAATTATAAGTCAATCATCTGTTCATTGCCAATGGCCATCGAGGCCATGATTTGGTAATCACATAAGTTAGTTACAAGTAGATCTGCTACAGTGTCTTGACATTTGCATTTCCCAGTCAGACAGCAGTAAAAGTCAGTTGAGAATCCAGCATTGAACACTTCTGTGTGGGAACAGTAGGAGTGCACTGAGAGATTTTCCGTGGTCAACTCTATCAGTTTGTTTTGTAATTGCTTCATGAAGGAAATATTGTAGAGTTCATTTTAAGTTGGTTTTTGGCATTGGACAAAAGTACTGTGTGATAAGAGTATCATTTGATTTTCTATGAATGAAGTTAGATGGTTAACCTTTAACATTTTACCTTTGAAACCAAAACACAAAATCTGAACTAAAAATAATTCCAATTGTCAATTTTAGCTCAAAGTTACAATAACCAGCAAGAGATCTTTATGCATCTGTAACTAATGAAAATCCATGATTATTGTTTCTTATAGGATGAACTGTGGAAGATCCAGGAAAAACTAGAGTGTTTCTTTGGCTCTTTGGTTGGATCTAATGTTTACATTACCCCCCAGGGGTCTCAAGGACTGCCCCCCCATTATGATGATGTTGAGGTAAGTGAATATCTACTAACTAGAGTTCTAGTGGCAGTTGTAATAGTGACAGCAGTTGGTAAGATAGCTCCTTTTGCCTGTACCCCTGTCTAAGCAAACAGTGCGTGAACTCAACATTACTATTTTCTAGTCGGGGAGATTGACAAGGAGATGATTTGGTGATGTTTAATTTTTAGCTTAGTGTTTCGACAGCACAGTTGTCAAGCAGACCACTTACTAACTATATATATACATATATAGAGTGAGCTTTTGGTGCACCACTTTCAACCATTGGTGTTCTTTGACCAACCTATTCCAGCTATTAATTTTAGACTTTGTCAGTAACATTGTGACTCAGTCCATTGGAGTGCTTATTTCTTATATATTGGTATTGGTTGTTTGGGTGTCTCCTTCCACCTTTTTCACTTGACTGATTGCATTGAACTGCATGAGGGACTACTTTTCAGCTATATCCCTCTTTTCCATTCTTGCTGGCTGCCTGATGTGTATCGTGCACTAATGTGCTAATGCTTTGTTCATCAACACACTGAACCGAGACCTGTTGACTTTGCCAATGTTTATTATATTTGTGAATGGTATGGTAATAATGGCGCACTCCCACAGTCCCATATAAAGCTCTTTGGCACCCTTTAGAGTTTTCTTAATATTTATAGTTTGTCTATAAACATTAGCAAAACACAAGTATTGACATTAGAAATGGGTTGTAAGAAGTTCCCTCTTGCAGATTGAGAATTTCCAATTGTGACACAATGTGATGATTTACAAATACCCATAAGCGCAGATCTAAATTGGAAAATATATACAGAAATACAGGCTACTATTAAACTATCCCTCAGGGAGTGTGTATGAGGCAGAGCGAATCATGAACCCCTATGGCGTCTTGAATGAGTTGGTCTCGCCCTCGGCCACGGGTCCCATGTGCCGGGGACAAGACCAGCTCGTCCTGCACTGGGCCGAAGAGGGGGAGCGCTAGCGCTTTCCCTGTGAGCCTTCCACCCACACACCGCTTCCCCTTCCACCCCGACCCCCCGATTCCCCCAACCCCCCCACTGACGTCTGATGACATCCGCACGCGATTGCGTGCTGACCTCATCAGAAGTCACCTCCCATCATGCTGGAAGCATGCTGGAAGCATGCTTCCAGCGTGATGTGGAAGAGAAATGCTAAGCATTTCTCTTCCACTCTGTAGGAGGGGGCAGGCAGGGACATCGAAAGTAAGGAAGGCTTTCTTTCTTTCAATGTAATTCTGAGCATTTCTGCTGCCTGATCGCAATGTGATCGGGCCGCAGAAATGCCCACTAGACACCAGGGATTTATTTTATTTTTTATTTACATATAAAGGAGAGCGACCCCTTGGGCAAGGCACTCCCCAGGGGGCAAATCAGCCTATATTGAGAAGGCCGATCTGCCCCTGGGGGGGAAGAAGCCACTAGACACCAGGATTTTCTTTTTTTTAATGAAATTGGCATAAGGGGAGCAACCCCTTAGGCAAGGGTCCCCCCCAAGGGGGCAATAATTTTATTAGGCAGCCTATATTGATTAGGCAGAAGCCACTAGACACCAAGGATTTTTTTTAATTATTTGTTTACATTGATAAGGGGAGCAACATCTTGGGCAAGGGTTGCTCCCCTGGTGGTGGGGCAGAAAGCCTACTAGATGCCAGGGAATTAAAAATAAATAAAGTGGGCTGGTGGATACCACCCAGTGTGGGCATGGTTATGCCCCCAACCCAACTGAAGGGGGTGTAACAGTCTTTCATCTCTCCCCTGCACACTAAAACATGTTATCCCACGGCAAGCAAGAGGAAATTTGATTATTTTGGGATTTGGTTTTACATTTGGGCCATGAAGGTTTGGCTAACTCTCAATCGTCCCACTTGGAATGGTGAGGGCAGCACTTTTAGGACTTTGGGTCGCTGCCATGTATAAAAATCCACAAGACCTAGACACATCTGAAAACTAAACATCTGGGTGAGTCTAGGGTGGTGTGCTTCACAGGCACCCTGCACCATTTATTTTTACCCACAATACCCTGTTAACCTCCAATTTTACTGGAAATCACACATTTCTCCCACATTTTTGTGATCAAACCTTCCGGAATCTGCAGGAATCCACAAAATTCTTACCACCCAGCATTGTCGCATCTATACCGATAAAAATTCTGCCCCATTTGTCAGCCTAAAAATATTTTTTTTCAAACTGCCCTTTTAGATCCACTTTGGTTCCCCCTCAATTTCAACATGTTTTAGGCTATTTCTTGTCACTGGCACTTGGCCCACCTACACAAGTGAGGTATCATTTTTATCGGGAGAATGAGGGGAATGTCTGGTGGTAGGAAATTTGTCCCGGTGTGGTGATCCCACACAAAAATGTGGGAACCATTTATTTTATTTTGCTAAATTTAAGCTTTGCTGAAGATTCTGGGTAAAAAAAAATACTGGGGGATCCACGCAAGTCGCACCTCCCTGGACTCCCTCGGGTGTCCAGTTTTCAGAAATGTTTGGGTTTGGTAGGTTTCCCTACCGCAAAAACAGGTAGTTTTATATTTGAGAATTTTGATGTGTTCAGATAGTGTTTTGGGGCATTTCCTTTCACAGGCACTAGGCCTATCCACACAAGTGAGGTACCATTTTTATCGGGAGACTTGGGGAAACGCTGGGTGGAAGAAAAATTGTGGCTCCTCTCAGATTCCAAAACTTTCTGTCACCAAAATGTGAGAAAAAAGCATTTTTGGGGGCCAAATTTAGAGGTTTGCAAAGGATTCTGGGTAACAGAACCTTGTGAGAGCCTCACAAGTCATCCCATCTTGAATTTCCATAGGTGTGTAGTTTTCCAAAATGCATAGGTTTGGCAGCTTTCCCTAGGTGCCGGCTGAGCTAGTGGCCCAAACCCACAGCTAGGCACTTTGCAAAACACAGCTCTGTTTTCTTTGGGTAAATGTGATGTGTCCACGTTATGTTTTGGGGCATGTCCTGTTGTGGGCACTAGGCCTACCCACACAAGTGTGGTACCACTTTTATCAGGAGACTTGGGGGAACGGTGGGTGGAAGGCAATTTGTGGCTCCTCTCAGATTCCAAATCATTCTGTCCCCGAAATGTGAGGAAAAAACATTTTGTTGGCCAAATTTTGAGGTTTGCAAAGGATTCTGGGTAAAAGAACCTGGTGAGAGCCCCACAAGTCACCCCAACCTGGATTCCCCTAGGTGTCTAGTTTTGGAAAAATGCATGTTTGGTAGGTTTTCCTAGGTGTCGGCTGAGCTAGAGATCAAAATTCACAGCTAGTCACTTTCCAAAAAACATGTCAGTTTTCAATGTAAAATGTGAACTGTCCATGTTGGGTTTCCTGTTGTGGGCATTAGGCCTACCCACGCAATTGAGGTACCATTTTTATTGGGAGACTTTGTGGAACACAGAATAGCAAAACAAGTGTTACTGCTCCTTGTCTTTCTCTACATTTCTTCCTTCCAAATGTAAGACAGTGTGTAAAAAGGACGTCTATTTGAGAAATGCCCTGTAATTCACCTGCTAGTATGGGCACCCCGGAATTCAGAGATGTGCAAATAACCACTGCTTCCCAAGACCTTATCTTGTGCCCATTTTGGAAATACAAAGGTTTCCTTGATACCTATTTTTTCACTCTTTATATTTCAGCAAATGAATTGCAGTATACCTGGTATACAATTAAAACCCATTGCAGGGTGCAGCTCATTTATTGGCTCTGCGTTCCTAGAGCTCTTGATGAACATACAAGTCCTATATATCCCCGCAACCAGAAGCGTCCAGCAGACATAACAGTATATTGCGTTAAAAAATCTGACATCGCAGGAAAAAGGTACAGAGTAAAACGTGGAGAAAAATGGCTGTTTTTTTCACCTCAATTTCAATATCTTTTTATTTCAGCTGTTAATTTCTGTAGGAAAACCTTGTAGGATCTACATAAATGACCCCTTGCTGAATTCAGAATTTTGTCTACTTTTCAGAAATCTTTTGCTTTCAGGGATCCAGCATTGGTTTCACACTCATTTCTGTCACTAACTGGAAGGAGGCTAAAAGCACAAAATATAGTAAAAATGGGGCATGTCCCAGTAAAATGCCACAATTGTGTTGAAAAATGTGGTTTTCTGATCCAAGTCTGCCTGTTCCTGAAAGCTGGGAAGATGGTGATTTTAGCACCACAAATGCTTTGTTGATGCCATTTTCAGGGGAAAAAACACAAGCCGCCTTCTGCAGCCCTTTTTTCCAATTTTTAAAAAATAATAATAATTTTTGCTGTATTATGGCTAATCTCTTGGTCTCCTTCAGGGCAACCCACGAACTCTATGGGTACCTCTAGAATCCCTAGGATGTTGGAAAAAAAGGACGCAATTTTGGCGTGGGTAGCTTATGTGGACAAAAAGTTATGAGGGCCTAAGTGCGAACTGCCCCAAATAGCCAAAAAAAAAGGCCTGGTAGCTGAGGGGAAAAGGCCTGGCAGCGAAGGGGTTAAACTTAATTAAAAGGTGGTAGCGATTCAGTTACTTTTAACTTTGAAACTTGAAGTGGTGAAAGGGGACAATTAAAGACCAGCAGTAGGGAGTTGGGGCCAATTCTCGGTTCCCAACTTACAGGGGACTTACTATGCTGCTGAGGTATGCTTTTTTGCCACATATTGTTTCTATCTTGCCCCAGCATATGCTTTATTTTGTGGTGTTGCAGGGGCAGGTGGAAGCAGGCATGCATCAAACATCTTTGTAAATAAAACTTTCTACACCTACCACACTCCAACCGTCAAATGCACTGAATGAGCAATGTGGAAGACAAACAGGGAGGCATGATATGCGCAGCTACAGTCACCTATTATGGTTCTTCTAAACACTCCTGTGCTCCCTCTGACACTGGACAAAGCTATTGTTGAGATACTTGCTAATAAGACCGTACATCAATTTGAACATTTATACAAAGAGGGAACAACCCTAACACTGGAGCAGTTTCATAACATGATATGTATAAGTATTTCAAACTGAAATACCCCTTCCAACGAACCACCTGAATTTATATTATTGACGCAAATTATATGTACCTCCGATAGTAGAGATTGTGTCTCCAAACTTCATAATATATTCACAAGTTCTTGTAGATATGATGCATCCTGCCAATTTTCTTTGCAAGGGTTACTTAGGGTTGCATGTCACTATTTTGATCTACATAATGCCAGATTACCATTATTTCAGATCATTTAATGTGGGTTACAATAAATTCGGCCTGGTTAGTACCTGTTCAAATGTTTCATATAATTTGGATTTTTTTCCTTTTTCCTAAATGTTATTTGGTTTAATATTTAATGTATTTTTAATAAAACTCTTGTTTATGACTGTGTGTAGGAATGCATGTATGCGTGCGAAAAAAACAAATGTTAAAGTAATGTTATAGTTAGGTGAATATGTCAATGATAGCATTAACGCTTTGAACAAAAACCCAGAAATCCACCAGGTACAATTACAGCACTACCTAGAACTTGCGCCCCTGCAATGCACTGCTTATAACCTCACCTGTTACATCACTCATGGAATATTCTATGAAATTATTTAGAACATTACCGATGACCTCTCAAATGACATAATTGATAACATATCAAACCTACCAAGTTCAAAACCCTGTGTATGGAGGTGCGCAAGTTATGATAATTTGAAGGTGTTACATAAATTATCAATTTAATGTATAACTATAACTTCAGAATTTGTAATGTTTGTGTAGTTTGTTTGATTTGTATTGTAAGAATTAATCAAGATTTCCTAACAATAAGATTGAACCTTTGTTTTTTCATTTATATGTTTACAGGGATGTTATAGTTAGGAAATAGAATTTAAAAAAACATAAAAATTCACTGAAAAAAAAAACAAAGGTTACAGGGAAGTTATAGTTAGACTCACATTTCACATATGCAAAAACAGCGAATTTTTTTCAGTTATAGTTACCTCAGCTAACTATAACTTGCCTCTCCGTAATGCACTGCTTATGACCTCACATATTACATCACTCATGACCTAGTCAGTGACATCACAACATCACTGATGACATCGTCTAGTGTGTGTAAGTGGTTGTAGAGGTGACTGAATGTGTTTTTGCTTGTATGGGTATGAATGACAGAATGTGTTTGTGACTGTATCAGTGCATGAGTGGGTGAGTCAGTGCCCGTATTGGTGAGTGAGTGGATGTATCACTAGGTTTTTGCATAAGTGTGTGGATATGCCAGTGACTTTATGGAAGAGTAAATGGATGTGTGATTAGCTATATTGGTTTCTCACTGGGTGTGTCAGTACGTGCATTGGTGAGTGAGTTGGTGTATGGGTTGCTGCATGGGTGAGTGACAGGATGTGTGAGTGGATGTATGGATGAGTTAGTGAATGTGTTAGTGACTATTAGTGAGTGGGTGAGTCAGTGACTGGATGACTAAGTGGGTATATGAGTCACTGTACGTAAGTGATAGGCTGTATCAGTGACTGTGTTGAAGAGTAAGTGGATGTGTGAGTAGTTCTCAGTAGTGAGTTGGTGTGTTAGTGTTTGCATGGTTGACTGACTGGATGTGTCAGTGATTGTAAGGGTGAGTCTCTGGATGTGGTACTTGTACAGGTGAGTTACTTTGTGTGTAAATCTAGCAGCAGATGTGGCCAAAAGAGATATAGCGAAAGCATGGGGAGCGAGCAGACCCACAGCGATACTGGACTGGAAAAACAATATGGATTGGCGTCAGCAGGCAGAGCAAGTGATCTAGCAAGGCCAGGGATGCCCTGGAAAATATGAGAAAATCAGGTCCCAGTGGTGTAAATACAAAGACTTATGAACCTTCTCACAAATGGAGGCCGGGGAACAGAGAGAACCTAAGCAGTGGCCTTCATGGAGGGTATGTTGAGAGAATGGACCGTGTTCTAGGGGTAATAAGAATCAGGGATGTTGTGTTTTGTTTATGTGACAGACTGATATTATGTATCTACTCTCCTCTGGACGAGGACTGAAATACATACTTTTACTGTAACAAATACACTGTACTGAGCACTTGTTTGAATCCAGTCAAAAGATTGTTTTAATAATAATATTTTGTGTGTAAGTGTCTGTATCAGAGGTCCTGGTGTTTTCTGAAGTCCTTCCACTTGGGCTTCCTCCTGGTCCTTTTTCAGTTCGGAATGGACTGTCATTCTGAGTGTCCGACGTGGAGTGACCAGTTCCTGCTGCTATTGCACGGTTCGGCCACTGGAGGTTGCAGTGCCACCAAATTAGGCACACTGGTAGGATTTGTCCTTGCAGTCCATCTGGTGAAATCTGGTTCAGCTGCAGTGTCCAGTTCCTTGGTCTGCAGCCAGTCAGTGAGCTGGACTTCACTGGTGTTTTGGTCTTCGTTGCAGGACAGTGATGCCTTCACTCTGAAGGGAGATCTTTGGTGATTTTCATAAGTGTGGAGGTCCACGGGGGGTTTGTAGAGTCTGTCCAATGTCTGAGCAACCCCTCAGTGGTGATTGTCGAGTCCTGGGTGCAGCAGGCAGTGTTTAGCACCTTCTTTTTGGTGCAGCAGGACTTCAGTTCTCGAGCCTTGGGTCTTTGTTGCTGTTCTTCTTATGTCCTTAGGATCAGAATTGCTGGTCCAGGGGTGCCCACTGAATATTCTATTTAGTGGGCATTTAGGGGAGTACCTATTAGTGAGCAATGGGCCATCTACCTTAGGGTAGCTACACCCACTAAAAGCGAACACTTCCTGTGGGCAGAGGTCACTTCCTTACACCTGATAGGCTATTGAAACAGAAGGGTCACCTTGTATACAACACCTTAGGGGTGGTGCAAGCTGGGGCAGACCATTCCTCCTGTCCTTTGTGTGTTTTCGGGCCGTTGCTCCCGCCAAAAGTAATGGTTTGCAACAGGGGTGGCCATCTGCTGCTAGCAGCAGGCTTGGGGGGTCGAGTTTCAAGGGCGGTAAGCCCTTTGAAGCTCACTAGCAGGGCAGTGCACATTCCTGAGGAGGGAAATGTTTCACCTCTTCCCAGGAAAGGCTTTGTCTCGGACACAGAGAGCAGGATCTCTCACCTGAGGCTTCTAGAATCTTGTCTAGAGGTGGCAGGCCTGTTGTGACTGGCCAGCTATCATGACAAGGTGGTAGATTTTGCTGGGGGCACCTCTAAGGTGACCCCTGGGTATATTGTTTAATACTTCCAATACTGACACCATTTTGGATTCCTCATTTTGAGTTGTTTGATACCAAACAACCCTGGGTTCAGAGTAGCCATCATGTAGCTGTGAAACTCATACTGACCAGCTTCCAGCACAGATATTTAAAATGGCTGCTCTGTTCACTTACTATGTCCCATGTTTGGCAAGGACACAGTTGGGGCATATTTCTCATGCATCTATGCCCACGCATTGGTTATTGGGTGTGTCATTGTATGCATCAGTGTGTGACAGGGGGTGTTAGTATGTGAATCAGTGTGTGCCTGGGTATGTTCGCTGTCTGCATCAGTGCTTGCCTTTGTGTGTCAGTGTAGGTGTCAGTGTGTGCCTGGGTGAGTCAGTTTATGCATCAGTGTGTGTCTAGGTGGGTCACTGGGTACATCAGTATGTGTCTGAGCGTGTCAGTGTAGGTATCAGTATGTGCCTGGGTGTGTTAGTGTATGCATCAGTGTGTCACTGAATGTATCAGTGTGTGGATGGGTGTGTCAGTGTATGCATCAGTGTGTATCTGGGTGTGTTAGTGTATGCATCAGTGTGTGCCTGAGTGTGTCACTGAATCCATCTGTGTGCAGCTGGGTGTCTCATTTTATGCATCAGTGTGTGCCTAGGTGTGTCACTGTACATCGGTATGTGCCTGGGTGTCTTACCGAATGTATTAGTGTGTGCCTGAGTGTCTCAGTGTATGCATTAGTGTGTGCCTGCATGTCTCAGTGTATTACCATTGTGTACCTGGGTGTGTTGGTGTATGTAGGAAAGTACCATCTTGCCTGGCATGTTACCCCCATTTTTACTTGTGTGTCAGTTTGTTTTTGCCTGTGTCACTGGGATTCTGCTAGCCAGGACCCCAGTGCTCATAGTTTGTGGCCTATATGTGTTCCCTGTGTGGTGCCTAACTGTATCACTGAGACTCTGCTAACCAGAATCTCAGTGTTTATGCTCTCTCTGCTTTTAAAATGGTCACTTCAGGCTAGTGACCATTTTTACCAGTTCTAATTGGCACACTGGAACACCCTTATAATTCCCTAGTATATGGTACCTAGGTACCCAGGGTATTGGGGTTTCAGGAGATCCCTATGGGCTGCAGCATTTATTTTGCCACCCATAGGGAGCTCAGACAATTCTTACACAGGACTGCCACTGCAGCCTGAGTGAAATAACGTCCACGTTATTTCACAGCCATTTTACACTGCACTTAAGTAACTTATAAGTCACCTATATGTCTAACCCTCAATTGATGAACGTTAGGTGCAAAGTTACTAAGTGTGGGGGCACCCTGGCACTAGTCAAGGTGCCCCCACATTGTTCAGGCAATTTCCCTGGACTTTGTGAGTGGTGTGGACACCATTACACGCGTGCACTACATATAGGTCAATACCTATATGTAGCTTCACAAAGGTAACTCGGAACATGGCCATGTAACATGTCTAAGATCATGGAATTGTCCCCCCCAAGCCAAATCTGGTATTGGGGTGCCAATCCCATGCATCCCGTGGCTCCAGCATGGACCCTGGGTACTGCCAAACTAGCTCTCTGGGGTTTTCTCTGCAGCTCCCGCTGCTGCCAACCCTCAGACAGGTTTCTGCCCTCCTGGGGTCTGGGCTGCCCAGTCCCAGGAAGGCAGAACAAAGGATTTCCTCTGAGAGAGGGTGTTACACCCTCTCCCTTTGGAAATAGGTGTTAAGGGCTGGGGAGGAGTAGCCTTCCCCAGCCTCTGGAAATGCTTTGAAGGGCACAGATGGTGCCCTCCTTGCATAAGCCGGTCTACACCGGTTCAGGGAGCCCCCAGTCCCTGCTCTGGTGCACAACTGGACAAAGGAAAGGGGAGTGACCACTCCCCTGTCCCATCACCACCCCAGGGGTGGTGCCCAGAGCTCCTACAGTGTTTGCAAGACCTCTGCCATCTTGAATGCAGAGGTGTGAGGGCACAATGTAGACCCCTGAGTGGCCAGTGCCAGCAGGTGACGTCAGAGACCCCTCCTGATTGGCTCTTACCTGGTTAGGTAGCCAATCCTCCTGTGAGGGCTATTTAGGGTCTCTCCTGTAGGTTCCTCTTCAGATAACGAATGCAAGAGCTCACCAGAGTTCCTCCGCATCTCCCTCTCTGACTTCTGCCAAGGATCGACCGCTGACTGCTCCAGGATGCCTGCAAAACCGCATCACAGTAGCAAGACGACTACCAGCAACATTGTAGTGCCTAATCCTGCCGGCTTTCTCGACTGTTTCCTGGTGGTGCATGCTCTGAGGGCTGTCTGCCTTCACCCTGCACTGGAAGCCAAGAAGAAATCTCCTGTGGGTCGACGGAATCTTCCCCCTGCTAACGCAGGCACCAAACCTCTGCATCACCGGTCCTCTGGATCCCCTCTCATCTTGACGACGTGGTCCCTGGAACACAGGAACTGGATCCAAGTGACCCCGACAGTCCAGTGATCCTTCTGTCCAAATTTGGTGGCGGTAAGTCCTTGCCTCCCTACTGCAGACAGTAATCCTGTGTACTGCGTGATCTGCAGCTGCTAGGGTTTCTGTGCACTTTTGCAAGGATTCTTTTGTGCACAGCACAGTCCAGATCCCCAGCACTCTGTCCTGCATTGCTCAACTCGCTGAGTTGACCACCGGCTTTGTGGGACCCTCTTTTGTTGTGTTGAGATGACCGCCGTGCTCAGATTTCTTGAATGCCTGTTTACGTGCTTCTGCAGGTACTGCCTGCTTCTGTGTGGGCTCTCTCTGTTGCTGAGCGCCCCCTCTGTCTCCTCCTCCAAGGGGCGACCTCCTGGTCCTTCCAGGGCCCGGGCAGCACCCATTATCTTCAACCGCGACTCTTGCAGCTAGCAAGGCTTGTTTGTGGTCCTTCTGCGTGGAACCAACTCTGCATCCTCCAGCACGCCGTGGGACATCATCTGACCAAAGGAGAAGTTCCTGGCACCTTCCGTTGTTGCAGAATCTTCGGCTTCTTCCACCCGGAGGCAGCCCTTTTGCACCTTCATCCGGGGTTTAGTGGGCTCCTTCCCCCCCTGGACACTTGCATGACTCTTGGACTTGGTCCCCTTCCTTTGCAGGTCCTCAGGTCCAGGAATGCGTCTTCATTGCTTTGCAGTCAGTTGTTGCCTTTGCAGAATCCCCTATCTCGACATTACTGTCTTTCTGGGTTGGGGTATCTTGGACACCCTTAGTGTTTTCTTACACTCCCAGCGACCCTCTACACACTACACTAGGCCTGGGGTCCATTCGTGGTTCGCATTCCACTGGAGTATATGGTTTGTGTTGCCCCTAGGCCTATTGTCTCCTATTGCATTCTATTGTGTTCTACAGTGTTTGCACTACTTTTCTAACTGTTTACTTACCTGATTAAGGTTTGTGTGTATATTTTGTGTATATTACTTACCTCCTAAGGGAGTATATCCTCTGAGATAATTTTGGCATATTGTCTCTAAAATAAAGTACCTTTATTTTTAGTAACTCTGAGTATTGTGTTTCTTATGATATAGTGCTATTTGATATACGCGGTATAGAAGGAGCTTTGCATGTCTCCTAGTTCAGCCTAAGCTGCTCTGCTATAGCTACCTCTATCTAAGCTGCTAGAACACTACTTATCAACTAATAAGGGATACCTGGACCTGGCACAAGGTGTAAGTACCATCAGGTAACCACTATAAGCCAGGACAGCCTCCTACAGTATATGCATCAGTGTGTGCCTGGGTGTGTGTTACTGAATCCATCAGTGTATGCATCAGTGTGTGACTGGGTGTGTCACTGTGTACATCAGTGTGCCCCATGTTGTCTTTGTGTATTCATCAGTGTGTACTTGGATGTGTCACTGAATGCATAAGTGTGTGTCTGGATGTGTTAATGTATGTATCCGTGTGTAGCTGGGTGTGTTACTGTATGCATCAGGGTGTGCGTGTGTGTGTGTTACTGAATCCATCACTGTGTGTGCATAGTGTCAGTATATGCATCAGTGTGTCACTGTGTACATCAGTGTCTCCCTGTGTGTCTCAGTGCATGCATCAATGTGTCCCTGGGTGTGTCACTGAGTGCCTCAGTGTGTCTATATGTGGCAGTGTATGTATCAGTGTGTGCGTTAGTGTATGCATCTGTGTATGCCTGTATGTGGCAGTGTATTTATATCAGTGTGTAGTTGGTTGTGTTAGTGTATGCATCAGTGTGGGCCTGGGTGTGTCACTGAACGTATCGGTGTGTGCCTGGGAGTCTGTGTGTACCTGAGTATGTTAATGAATGCTTGAGTCTGTATCTGGGTATGTCAGTGTATGTATCCGTGTGTGCCTGGGTGTGTCAATGTATGCATCAGTGTGTTCCTGAGTGTATTACTGAATGCATTAGTGTGTACCTGGGTGTCTCAGTGTATGAATCAGTGTGTGCCTGGGTGCCTCAGTGTATGCATCAGTGTGTCCCTGGGTGTGTCCCTAAATGCATCGGTGTGTGCCTGGGTGTGTCAGTGTATGCATCATTGTGTAGCTGGTTGTGTTAGTGTATGCATTGGTGTGTGCCTGGGTGTGTGTTACTGAATCCATCACTGTGTGCCTGGGTGTTTCAGTGTATGTATCAGTGTGTGACTGGGTGTGTGACTGTGTAAATCAGTGTGCGCCTGGGTGTGTTAGTGTATGCATCAGTGTGTCCTGGGGTGCGTCACTGAATGCATCAGTGTGTGTCTGGATGTGTCAGTGTATGTATCAGTGTGTAGCTAGGTGTGTTACTGTATTCATCAGTGTGTGTCACTGTGTGCATTAGTGTGTGTCTGGGTGCGTTAGCGTATGTATCTGCATGCACATGGGTGTGTCATGGAATCCTTCAGTGTTTGCCTGTGTCTCAATGTATGCATCAGTATGTGCCTGGTTGCATCAGTGTCTCTGGATGTGGCAGTGTATGTTTCAGTGTGTGCCTGGATGTGTTAGTGTATGCATCAGTGTGTTCCTGGGTGTGTCACTGAATGCATCAGTGTGTGCCTAAATGTGTCGTCGTGTGTATCCGTGTGTAGCTGGTTGTGTTAGTGTAAGCATCAGTGTGTGCCCAGGTGTCACTGAGTGCATCAGTGAGTACATGCATGAATGCATCAGTGTGTGTCTGTGTATGCAGTAATGTTTGCCTGGGTGTATAATACTATGAATCGGTGTTTCTTGAATGTGGTACTGTATGCTTATCTGTATACATAGCTGTATTGACATTACTGTGTTGGTGTATCAGTATAACTAACTGTGTACTTGGGTATGTTTACAGATGGTCTCTCAATGAAGAAATATGTAATTACCAACATTATTACTTCAATGATTAGGTCCTTCAATCTGTGTATAAGGAGACAAAACATAAATAAAAGTTAAACTTTCATATTATTAAGTCGACTATTAAAAGTTCACAATCTGTGATAAAAATGATATTGTTAATTACAAGACACAGCAAATTTATATTACTGTATAGCTATTCCAAATATTATTTAAGCATGCCATGTTCCCTTGTCCACTGTTTTCAACTTCTATACTTTTGCACTATAAATGAAGTGCGTAAAAGGAATCATCCTTGAACAGTGGGGGGAATAAAGCAGTCATATGGACTGTAAAAAAAAAGAAAAGACCCATAACTCCATAGTATGTTATTCCAAATTAACATGACTATTTATGACACTCTGCACAAATATTTACCAAACTCTTTTAGCTATGCTTGTTAAATCATATAAAGTATATTATAGCTTCATAATATAATTAATGTATATGAATTGTAGTAGAAGGTAATAATCTTTATAAAGCCATCACCCTTTGTAGGCCGGATGATGTCGTAAAGTTTGGTAATCCATTGAACAAGAGTAGTCTATCAGCATTAGTATTGTTATTATTTTCCAGCTCTTCTTGAAACACACATTTTTCTTTTTATCTTCTGAAGATGTTTGTTCTAATTCAAACTTTCTTATCTCTATTTCCAGTTTAGTATTATGTATGTGGTTTTCTTTCAAGAGTAGAAACATTTGAAGATTAAAAATTCTGTAGAAAGACATCACCCTTGTTAGGTTGTATGATGTCTTATTTTGTGTTATTGAAAGTCCCAGACATGTGATATTCCATTTCTCCAGAATTAATCTTCCTTAGAACTTTGGTTCAAAGAACAGAAGGTAATAATCTGGTAATGTATAGGGTAATCTCTGCTTAAATGTAAGTTTGCTATCACTATACTCTGTCCATACTTTTGTATTTGTATATAGATAGTGTAATGTCCAGATATAACACTTACTACTTAATGGAAAATAATGGCTATACGGGTATATATTTGTCCAGAAATAGATGTTTGTCCAACTTTAAAATCTGTAATTTGAGTTTCCAATTTAGTTCCATCTACTTTGCATCGTCATAGCATTAAGGTGATATACTTGCCACTTCTTCTGATGTTCAATGCAGATAGAAGATGAGTTGCACTTTGTGCAGGTACTAGTCTGGATGCATCTTTAAACAAATTATCAAAACTGACAGTTTTACACTCTGGTAGAGTAAAGTAGCTAAATGTGTCCTGAATTTATTTCTGTTCTTCAAGAAAAGGAACATTTTCACAATCATGCGGCCATGAATAACTTAGTCCAAATAGTTCCTCAATAGATACCATCTCTTCCTCTAAAATACCTAGTAGGGCCATCAAAAAATCATGTGCATCCTCTGGAGTTTTTTGTGTGAAGTGTACAGATCTAGTGCACACATTTACAAGATCTCTAATATGAGATGCAGAATATGTTTTAGATCTATCACTACACAAACGTTTTAACAGGGTAAAGAGTGCAGAACACAATCCTTTATCCTTTTTCTGTTTAATTGCATGAATCAGAGCAGGTAAAAATAATAGTGCATTAAGAACTACATTAGCATAGAAGTTGACTCCAGGGATATCTAATAAACTACAATTTCAGCATCACTTTTATTATTCTTTTTCTCCAATACTTCTTTCTTTTCTTTTTTCTTCTTTTTCTCAGGAACATGAGTCTGATCCTTTGAATTCTTTCGCTTCGGTAAGATTGTAGGCGTTTTGTAAACTGGGTACTGCCCTAGATGTGGAGCATACATGCTTCTCAAACAGTGCTATTTCAGTACACAAGTGGAATCAGCATTTACTTTATTCTCACCAAACTCTATCAGATTCAAACAGATAAAGTTCTAACCCGAGACAATGCTACATATGACATACCTTCCTTGAATGCAGTGCTGCCAATATTAATAAATGCTGCATATACACTTAAACCTTGAGACTTATGTATTGTTACAGCGTATGTTAGAGATATTGGAAACTGCTTTCTGCCAACATACAAGTCTTTCACAAGTAAGAAACGTGTAACAGATCTTGCTATCTGTTTTACACCTTCAAGATCATCCAATTGAATTGCTAGATATTGAACCTCATTTATGTTTGGGTACAAAATGAAATCAATAATTTTACCCATGGCTCCATTAACCAATCCTTCGTAAACATTTAAATTACACTGCAAAATCACCCTACAGTTCTTACAAACACGTAAATTCTTTTTTAATCATGCAGGTTTGGAAACACTTTTCCAAAGTGTTGAGTTTTGATTGTAGTTTTTCACACAACAGTATTGCTACTCCTTGGTGTTCAATTTTATCAATTGATATTAATTCCAATATTTGTTCTTGTTCCAGTTGTAGTAATTCTTCATTGAAAGAAGTAGATTCTTTAAGAGTAGGCATTAGAGACACAATGGATTTTCATTGTTGAATTAATTCAAACATTAACTGTGCTGCAGATGTGTTTGAAGGAAATATGTTCTTTATCAATTGGCTTTCCAAGCAACGTTTCCCTTCTTTTGACAGAATTTCTACTCTGATATCCTTCAGAATATTTCCATATTGCATATCAGATGCTTGACGCATGTTTCTAATTAGTTATTTGTAGTGGAAGTTCAACCAAGTGTTGACATTTCCCACATTTCCTAAAGTATTACGAGTTTCTTCATGTAAGAGTGTCTTAAATACAGGCTGTCCTTTCATTGGGTCACCAAAAACAATTACATGTTTTCCACCAAAAAGGACATCATGCTTTGTCTTCAATATCTGTTGTATTCTGAAATGTACAAAGGTGAGCATTAAGTTTGAGGCCATGCTCACCTCATCGATGATTAAAAGTTTCAGTTTCTTCAAAACTCTGGAAACGTCATGACAAGCTTCTGGTATTCTAGTTTACTATTGTGCGCAACAGGCAGCATAAGTAGATGATGTAAGGTAAGTCCTTTGATGTTGTGTGCAGCTAATCCAGCCGGGGCTGTTACTGCACACAAAAAAATAGAATCTGTAATCTTCTGAAGATGGGTGGTCCGAACTTGTATTAAAAAGCTTTTTCAGTTCCAGCTTGTCCACTGATATACAAAAGAACTGGTTTAAAACTTAAACATATACATTGATGGGTTTCATGAAGGGTTGGTGGGAGGAGGGCCAAGGGCGAAGGGCCAGCACATGTCACTGGTGAGGGCTGTTCTTGAATATGAGGATCTCTGTCTTGTCTGAGTTCAGCTTGAGGCGGTTTTTCTTCAACCATGTGGCGATGTCGGTCATGGTGTTATAGAAGTTGATTTTTGTGGTCACAGCGTCATCTGTAAGGGATGGGACTAACTGGGTGTCGTCAGCGTAGGAGATGTTGTTGAGACCCTGGGTATGGGCGATGTCTGCAAGGGGTTTCATGTAGGTGTTTGACCCCATTTCTAACAGTGTTGAAGAGGGTGGTGCTGAGGGAGGAGCCCCATCAGCCGGAAAGGAAGGGGGCTGTCTAGTTGAGTGAATTGCCTTGAATTCCTATGCAGTGTAGTCTGGCGATTAGGGTGGGGCGGGAGACGGTGTTGAAGGCTGTGGAGAGGTCAAGGAGGATGAGGGCGATGGATCATCCTTGTCGATGAGGTGTCTGTGGCTATAATGAGGGCAGTTTCTGTGCTGTGATTGGCTCTGCATCCTGATTGTGAAGGGTCTAGCAGGTTTTTCTGTTCCCGAAAGTCTGTAAGCTGGTGGTTGATGGCTTTTTCCAATACATTGTCGGGGAAGGGCAGGAGCTAGATAGGGTGGTAATTTTTGAGTTCGTAGGGGTTGGCTGTGAGTTTCTTCAGGAGGGGCTTGACCTCGGCGTGTTTCCAGGTGTCGGGGACAGTGGCAGTAGAGATGGAGGTGTTGATGATTTCTGTGAGGGTGATTCTGATGACATCACTTCTGAGCTTATAGATGTGGTGGGGGCAGGGATTCGAGGGGGGATCCAGAGTGAATAAAGGTCATGATGGAGATGATGTCCTTGGTGGAGAGTTGTTTCCACTCAAACAGCAGATGGGGGGTGAGCTAGGGTTAGAGGTGGTCTGGAATCGTTGGCTGTAGGTCGAAGATATTGTAGATGTCGATCATCCTCAATATTAGAGTTTGCTCCTCTTAGAAGTTCTAACGAATCATCCCATGCTTACTCTGTGCAACTAAGCAGTACAAACCAAGTAGGTGGACCTATTTGTGCAGCATACATTTAGGTTCTCCATGACGACAGTACCAGTATTTATTAGTCCCATATAGACATGCCATCAAATTAATTAAGTTGTATTCCAGATTTTCATCCTTACCTTGTATTTTATTAACAAACTCTCTTGCAAAAGATTTTTCAGATTGACTCCTGTCTTAAGAATGTGGTTCACAGCATAATAGAGTCCTGACAAGTCACTTTCAAATAACAGATGGAATATATAGGGAATAGATTGTCGAACCCTAAGGTCCTCTGAATATAGTCTTGTTGATGTATGTTCAGCTGCTGGTATTTGTATAGGTCTTTCATCGTAGCGCTGACCTACTCCTGTGGGAAATAGCTGTGAAAAACAGCGAGCCTCTAAGCCTTTTTCCCACACACTCATTGGAGCTCCTCTAGCTTGTTCCATTTAAAAAAGATCAATAGCATCCTCAACAACTTCTTTTGAATGTATTGGATGAACACTATAGTGGTAATCTATTTCTTCTGAATTATGCTTATCCACGTTTTCTGTTTGTCCACTTAATTACAGTAGTTCATCATCAATAAAACTTAGTTCTCCAGTAAGATCCACGTTTGTATTTTCTTTCAAGTGTATTGTAGCTTTGTTTTTTACTTTATTCTCAGCCACTAATTCTTGCCAACTTTTTTTTTACTTTGGTGGGTACTCAGTTTACTAGAATGAGCGGTTCATCTATATCTTTTTCAACACCAACAGTATCAACATTTTTTTTCAAATTTAGAAGAAAATATACAACTCTTCCTTTGTCCTTTCTGTAGTTCTGTTGGTGGCAGTATCCCTGTTTTTGGCTCCATTCGAATAATTGCTTGAAATGATGGGTGCACAGTTTGTACTAGAATTGATTCATACACATTTAATGGATTAATTCTTGTGGAATCGACTCTAACTCTAATATATTATTAAATGCTCTAGCTGGTCCTATATCATTCTGCAATTTGTTAATAACAATACTTACATAATTTCTATTGTGTTTAAATTTAACTCTTCTTCTACAAAAAGCAATGTACCAACTTCCTTCCACTCATCATTGCTGTCTTCTTCAGTTTTAGAAAATAGAACTACATTACGAGTTTGGTTTTTGTAATGAGTATGATGACAACAAATGCATGCGTACTCGGAACACACTGTATTGAACTTTTCTATCTTCTGTGTAAACATTTCAGTACTTACCTCAAAGCCACTTCTTCTACAGCTCTCAACACTTCCTCCTCATTTTCTCTATTATTTTCTTCAGATATTCCAAAGATACTGAACTGAATAGCTTCATAAACTTTCTCAACCTCTGCCGCACTACCATGTAACAGAGCTCTATTCAAATCTCCTAAACATAAAGCTGGACTTTTTACAAAATAAAGTCTCTTAACTAGATTGCACATTTTGAAATATGCTCTGCTAAAAGTCTAAAGTGGTGAAAAGGGCTTCTGCACACTTTCTTTGAAAGACATGCCACAGAATGACCTGGTAATTTAGTGTATTTTCTAACTTTGCATGGATCTAATTCTTGAAGCATCTTAATTTTCTGTTTCAGACTCCTCCATTAAAATTCTCTTAGAAAACTTTTCAGTTTATCAATTGATTACTGACAGTGCAAATACTGCTACACTTCCACTTGTACACAGGACCTTGCTTATGCCTACCTTGTACTTCTTCACCTATCACTTACTCTGCATTCTTAGGAACTATCTGTTCTTTTTCTTTGGAACTGCCATCCTTCACTTCATAGCAACAGGCACTTTTGTCAACTGCATGCACTAATGTGTTCTCTTGCAAATAGGTCTCCATTAAAAACAGGTTCTGTGCTAGATGTGTGCATCCATTCACCTTTAAAAACTTTACAAAAATTACTGTTATTAATAAGCATTTTCCTTAATGGTCTTTTCCTCATGCAGACTATTGTTTTGTCTGGTGTCTTCATGCTGTTCAATATTAGGTTAAAATGTCCTTTTCAAAACAAATGCTTTGTCCACTATACTCTGAATAAGTTGCTTCTGCGTATCAATTGCACTTCTCTTTCCATACTTCATCTTTTTCAACTAATTTTGTATTACTCTAGTTTGAAACATTTTTACTCTTATCTCCTTAAACTCTTTTTGCCTCCAAGCCAACTCATTCTTTCCTTATTACATTTTCTACTTTTACTAGCATGTAATCCTTCCTCTTTATCATTTACTTTACATCTCCTTTTTTAATTGGACAGTTTTTTTTTTCAGTTAACAATTTTCAACTTTCCTTTTTTTTTTTAGAAAGTTCTTAGTGCTCTTACGAGCTGTTCTGTTTTTTCTTTCTTATCCACCTTATCTGGCTGTTTACTGTCAGTTTGAATTAGTTAGTATTTTTTCCTCTGTTTCCTTTTTCTTTCTCTCTAATTAGGCATTCTGATTCTTCTTTTTTGTAGTACAATTATATATCTGCAACCCAAATGAAAAATACATTTACCTCTATAGAAACAGTATAAAATTATATACTACAACCAATTAGCTCTGCCAGTGTCTTCACTACTAAATACATGTTACAGTGACTGTCTAATGGAGTAATACTTTATTTGTACTAAAAGTGCACTTTAACACTTTACAAATATATTTTTAATGTCAACTCAGAGAAGGCCTAAAAGTGTAGACTCAGCCTCTGCACAAGTAGGTTGAAGTCATGCTTTAAGGAGTACTTTTCTATGTGGCTGACTATTCTGTGTCAGTACCTGGCTACAAATCTGTGCGACTGTATAAGTCCCTCATTAGTGTTCCATCAGATGTTTAAGTAAATATGAGACTATATTACTAACTCTTTAGTAACTCTATGAATCTCTAAATGTGTCTCTAAGTGACTGTATAAATAAATTACTTCCTGTGTTGGTAAGTACAATAGTATGTAACTCTGGATGCAATTCACTCTGATACTGCTGGCTGGCTAACTACTAAGCAGGTATGTTCTTGAATTTATAAGTACGCGTCTCAATATCTATCTAAAATCACTAATAAACTGTGTGTGTCACTGTAAGACTGGATGTGAGACTGTCTGGTTGTGAGATTGGGATAAGAATCTATGGGTGTGAGTGGATGTGAGACTGGTTGTGACAGACACTCTCTAGGTGTAAACTGGGGGTGACAGCGTCTGTCTTGATGTGACACTCTGGGTGTGGGCATCGATGTGAGAGTATCTCTTTCACTATGAAAGTATGTGCAACAGTGTGTGAGTGTCAGAGTGAATAGTGACAGTTTGCCACAGTGACAGTGCAGCTGAGATTATCTTTATGGTTATGAAACTGGGTGTAAGAGCACCTGCCTGAGAGTGAGACTGGGTATAACAGACTTCCTCTAGGTGTAACAAAAGGTGTTTTTGTGTGTGGGTGTGAGAGTAGTTGTAAGTCTGTCTGTGAAGGTGTGACAGTGACTAAGAGATGGACTGTATATACGTGAGAGTGAGTGAACAGTGTCTGTCTGGGGTAGACACTGCTTTTGTGACTGTGTCTGTGAGAGTGGGTGTGAGAGTGTCTCTGGGTGTGAGGTGATATTTTTGGATGTGAGAGTGGCTGTTAGGGTGTGTCTGTGGGTGTGACAGTGGATGTGTCAGTTTATCTGCCCTTTTCCTAACTGTCATACCATTAATACAATACAATAGCCTGCACACCGCATTTATAAGTGAGCACAGAGCTCTGCAAGTGCATCTGTAACTCAGTGAGACTTAGAAGGATATCTATATTTGTTTAAACAGAAACCACACTGCTGTGTCATCTACCTACATAGAAGCTGAGTGCTCAGTTTTATGTAGTAAAATAATTCTTTGAGGATTGTCAAGCAGCCTTTTTAATGGAAAGTCTACCTCATAGTGAAAGTGCACATTTACATTCCGCATTAGTAGGCCTCACCCATGTTTTAAGTAGTACTACTTTCGATAGGAGAATAGAATCAGTCAGTATTTCTCTACATATCTGAGATAGTGTAGCAGTACATATATCAGTGTTCCATCATATATTTAAGTTAACCTGATACATATCTGAGTGAGTGCATTAGTCCCTTTATGGGTGTGCCACCAAATGTTTAAGTAAATATGCTGCCCACAGGGATATGTAACGGTGTGTTCAACTGGCTCCAGTACTATTGAGAACATAAGTGGTGACTGCATGTGTGCATGCATGTATGAGCAGCTCTCAGTGTATGACGATATGTCATTGACTCTATCCTTTTTTTGTTGTTATTAGCTATATGAGTTGTAGTATGACTTAGATACTGCATATCTAAGTGAGGATAAGACTCTAACTACATATCTTACTCAGTGAAAGTTAGAAGGACATGTTTCATCTTTTAAATATAAAGCTCCCTGGCCTATGCCCTACCTACAGCCTACCTTAGAAATTAGCTTTGACCTCTAAAATTACAATATAAGGACTTACGAGTAACCTTTCTAACGGGATCTGTAGCTGACAGTAAAACTGCACACTCAGTGTTTATAGTGCTAGGCCTGAGCCATATTTTAAATAGTGCTTGTGTGGATAGCTACCTAGGTAGTGTTAATATTTAGTACATATCTGACTGAGTGTATCAGCATCTCTATAAGTATCCCACCATATATATATGTTTGATGGCATGTGTAGCTGCAGATACACATGCTGTGCATTATCCTGCCATCTAGTGTTGGGCTCGGAGTGTTACAAGTTGTTTTTCTTCGAAGAAGTCTTTTCAAGTCACGAGACCGAGGGACTCCTCCCCTTTCGGCTCCATTGCGCATGGGCGTCGACTCCATCTTAGATTGTTTTTTTTTCCGCCATCGGGTTCAGACGTGTTCCTCTTCACTCCGTATTTCGGTTCGGAAAAGTTAGTTAACAAACGGAAAATTCAACGGTATTGTTCGCGATCGGTATCGGGTTAGACATAGAACATCGACACCGAAGAAAAGAAGAGCTCCGGCAGCCCTTCGGAGCTTCCACTCCTCGACGGGGCCTGGTTGGCCCGACCGCATGCATCTTCAAGGCTCATGGAACGGACCCCATTCCGCTTCTGCCCCAAATGCCATGCTAAGTATCCTTATACAGACCAACATTTGGTCTGTAATCTGTGTTTGTCCCCCGAACACAAAGAGGATACGTGCAAGGCCTGTCAGGCATTTCGGTCCAAGAAGACACTGTCTGACCGGAGAGCTCAAAGGCTTCAAATGGCGTTGACACCGGCCGGACACCCCGACGTCGAAGAGGAGGAGACATTCTCCATCCCAGATCCGGACTCGGACGAGCCCGAGAGTGAGCAGCCGACGAGGCAACAAACTGTAAGTAAACCAGCCCCGGCCAAAACTCACTCAAAAATCATGAAGGCCCAGGGGACGCCGACAGGCCATGGCTTTACCCGAAAGCACAGTGACCAAGCATCGGCACCGAAAAAGGGCATGCAGCAGCCGAAGACATCCGACTCCGGTCGAGATACCGGCTCAGAATATACTCGGCACCGAGATACCGGCTCCGACCAAACTCGGCACCGAGAGATCGCCACCCCGAAATCAAAAAATGGTTTCTTCAGAGCCTAAAAAGACTGCTGAGAAGGTTTCGGTGCCAAAACACCAAGCCTCTGAGCCGAAACAAAGCTCCTATACGGAAGAACAGGGCCTTTCCTCACAACTACAAGGCCACAAGTTTGGACAAGAACTGGAGATGGGAGAACCAGATCATACACAGAGGAGGCTCCATATACAAAAAGACATGGGGAAAATAAGAACTCTTCCCCCAATTAAAATGAAGCGGAAGCTCGCATTCCATGAAACGGAAATGCAGCCCAAAGCAAAGGTGGCTAAAGAAAAAACACCACCACAGTTTTCTCCACAGCCATTGTCACCACATCTGTCCTCAATAGCAACACCCCCAATGATGCAGTCCCCAACGCACACAGGGATGAGCCAAGATGACCCAGATGCATGGGATCTATACGCCACCAGTCTCTGATAATAGTCCGGACTGTTACCCAGGAAAGCCATCACCACCAGAGGACAGTACTGCTTATATGCAGGTGGTTTCCAGGGCAGCTACTTTCCATAACGTAGCATAACGTAGCATTACATTCGGAACCTATAGAAGATGATTTTCTATTCAATACCCTGTCATCAACACATAGCCAATACCAAAGCTTGCCAATGTTACCAGGCATGTTAAAACACGCCAAACTGGTGTTTCAAGACCCCGTGAAGAGCAGAGCCATCACACCTAGGGTAGAGAAGAAAATATAAACCTCCCCCTACAGACCCTGTTTACATTACACAACAACTAATTCCTGATTCAGTAATAGTAGGAGCGGCCCAGAAAAGGGCAAACTCACAAACTTCTTGGGGCGCACCACCACCTGACAAAGAAAGTCAGAAATTCGATGTAGCAAGCAAAGGGGTGGCAGCACAGGCAGCCAATCAATGGCGAATTGCCAATTCGCAAGCTCTACTGGCAAGATACGACAGGGCACATTGGGACGAAATGCAACATTTCATTGAACACCTTCCCAAAGAGTTTCAGAAGCGTGCCCAACAGGTTGTAGAGGAGGGCCAAAGTATCTCCAACTACCAAATAAGATCGGCTATGGACTCAGCAGACACAGCCGCCAGAACAGTAAACACGGTGGTCACCATTCGGAGACACGCATGGCTACGCACCTCCGGATTTAAGCCAAAGATCCAGCAGGCTGTGCTGAATATGCCTTTTAACGGACAACAATTGTTTGGGCCGGAGGTGGATACAGCTATAGACAAACTAAAGAAAGACACTGACACGGCCAAAGCCATGGGCGCGCTCTACTCCCCACAGAGCAGAGGCACTTTTAGGAAGCCACACTTTAGAGGGGGGTTTCGGGCCCAAGCCACAGAACCTTCCACCTCACAGGCCAGAGCCAATACCAAAGAGGAGGTTTTCTGGGACAATATAGGGGTGGACAGTTCCCTAAACCAAGAGGGAAATTCCAAAGCTCCAAAACCCCACAAACTAAACAGTGACTCCAATGTCACAAACCCCCAACACACAACACCTGTGGGGGGGAGACTCACAGATTATTACAAAAATTGGCAAGACATAACTACGGACTCATGGGTCCTAGCCATTATCCAACATGTTATTGCATAGAATTCCGACAATTACCACCAAATGTGCCTCCAAGAGCACACAACATGTCCAAACAACACTTGGATCTGTTACAAATAGAAGCCAAGCATTGTTACAAAAAGAAGCAATAGAACTAGTACCCAACCATCAAAAAGGAACAGATGTTTACTCCCTGTATTTCCTAATTCCAAAACAGGACAAAACACTGAGACCCATATTAGACCTCAGAACACTAAATCTTTACATCAAATCAGATCACTTTCACATGGTGACACTTCAAGACGTGACTCCCTTGCTCAAACAACAAGACTACATGTCAACATTAGATCTCAAGGATGCTTACTTCCACATACCCATACATCCTTCCCACAGGAAATACTTAAGGTTTGTAATCCAAGGCGTGCATTACCAATTCAAAGTGTTACCGTTCGGCATAACAACAGCCCCAAGGGTATTCACAAAATGCCTTGCAGTAGTAGCTGCTCGGATCAGGAGACAGCACATGCACGTATTCCCTTACTTAGACGATTGGCTAATAAAAACCAGCACTCAACAACAGTGTCTTCTACACACAAAATACGTCATAGAAACCCTTCACAAACCAGGGTTCTCTATAAATTACCAAAAATCACATCTACAACCGTGTCAAATACAACAATACTTAGGAGCAACAATCAACACACAGAAAGGAATTTCCACTCCAAGTCCACAAAGGGTACAAGCATTCCAAAATGTAATACAAAACATGCACCCAAACCACCACTATCAAGTGAGTTTGTGATGAAACTTCTAGGCATGATGTCTTCAGGAATAGCCATTGTCCCAAACGCAAGACTACACATGCGGCCCTTACAACAGTGCCTAGCAACACAATGGACACAAGCACAGGGTCAACTTCAAGATCTAGTGTTGATAGACCGCCAAACACACTCCTCGCTTTAATGGTGGAATCCTATAAATTTAAACCAAGGGCGGCCATTCCAAGACCCTGTGCCTCAATCCGTGATCACAACAGATGCTTCGATGGTAGGGTGGGGAGCACACCTCAACCAGCACAGCATACAGGGACAATGGGACGCTCAACAAAGCCAACTTCATATAAATCATCTAGAACTGCTAGCAGTGTTTCTAGCATTGAAAGCATTTCAACCGTTAATAGCCCAGAAACACATTCTCGTCAAAACAGACAACATGACGACAATGTATTACCTAAACAAACAGGGAGGGACACACTTATCACAGCTGTGTCTCTTAGCACAAAAGATTTGGCATTGGGCGATTCACAATCACATTCGCCTAATAGCACAGTACATCCCAGGAATTCAAAACCAGTTAGCCGAAAATCTCAGTCGAGATCATCAACAAACCCACAAATGGGAAATTCATCCCCAGATACTACAAACTTACTTTCAAAGCTGGGGAACACCACAAATAGACCTATTAGCAACAAAAGAAAACGCAAAATGCCAAAGCTTTGCGTCCAGGTATCCACACCCTCACTCCAAGAGCAATGCGTTATGGATGAGTTGGTCAGGGATATTTGCTTACGCTTTTCCCCCTCTCCCACTCCTTCCATATCTAGTAAACAAACTGAGTCAAAACAAACTCAAACTAATACTAGTAGCACCAACTTGGGCTTGCCAACCATGGTACACAACACTACTAGATCTGTCAGTAGTACCTCATATCAAACTACCAAACAGACCAGATCTGTTAACTCAACACAAACAACAGGTCAGACAACCGAATCCAGCATCGCTCAATCTAGCAATCTGGCTCCTGAAGTCTTAGAATTTGGACACTTCGACATTACACAAGAATGTATGGAGGTCATTAAACAAGCTAGGAAACCTACTACAAGACATTGTTTCGCAAATAAATGGAAAAGATTTGTTTTTTACTGCCATATTAATAAAATTCAACCACTACATACATCCGCAAAAAACATTGTAAGCTACTTATTACACTTACAAAAATCGAAGCTAGCTTTTTCCTCCATTAAAATACATCTCACAGCAATATTTGCCTATCTGCAGATTACACATTCAACATCACTCTTTAGAATCCCAGTCATCAAAGCATTTATGGAGGGTCTAAAGAGAATCATACCCCCGAGAACACCACCAGTTCCCTCATGGAACCTCAATATTGTATTAACACGGCTCATGGGTCCACCATTTGAACCCATGCACTCTTGTGAGATGCAATACTTAACCTGGAAAGTAGCCTTCCTAATAGCTATCACATCTCCTAGAAGACTAAGTGAAATACAAGCATTTACTATACAAGAACCCTTTATACAAATGCACAAACATAAAGTGGTTCTACGCACAAATCCCAAATTTTTACCAAAAGTTATATCACCGTTCCACCTAAACCAAACAGTGGAACTCCAGTCTTTTTTCCACAACCAGACTCGGTAGCCGAAAGAGCATTACATACATTAGACATCAAAAGGGCACTAATGTATTACATTGATAGGACAAAACAATTTCGCAAGACAAAACAATTGTTTGTAGCCTTCCAAAAACCTCATGCAGGAAATCCAATATCCAAACAAGGCATTGCCAGGTGGATAGCGAAATGTATTCAAACTTGCTATGTTAAAGCAAAGAGAGACCTGCCTATTACGCCAAAGGCACACTCCACTAGAAAGAAAGGTACCACAATGGCCTTTCTAGGAAATATACCTATGACAGAAATCTGTAAGGCAGCCACATGGTCTACGCCTCATACATTCACAAAACATTACTGTGTAGATTTGTTAACAACACAACAAGCCACAGTAGGACAGGCAGTATTACGAACATTATTTCAAACAACTTCAACTCCTACAGGCTAAACCACCGCTTTTGGGGAGATAACTGCTTACTAGTCTATGCACAGCATGTGTATCTGCAGCTACACATGCCATAGAACGGAAAATGTCACTTACCCAGTGTACATCTGTTTGTGGCATGAGACGCTGCAGATTCACATGCGCCCTCCCGCCTCCCTGGGAGCCTGTAGCCGTTAAAAGTTGATGAAAATTATATATTATATGTTGATAAAACTTGTACATTTGTAACTTTGTAAATACATATCACTTTTAGACACATTATGTACATACATACTTACTCCATTGCATGGGCACCTTTGCTATATACACAACTCCTACCTCACCCTCTGCGGGAAAAACAATCTAAGATGGAGTCGACGCCCATGCGCAATGGAGCCGAAAGGGGGGGAGTCCCTCGGTCTTGTGACTTGAAAAGACTTCTTCGAAGAAAAACAACTTGTAACACTCCGAGCCCAACACTAGATGGCAGGATAATGCACAGCACGTGAATCTGCAGCGTCTCATGCCACGAACAGATGTACACTGGGTAAGTGACATTTTCCTAATATATATATATATAGAGAGAGAGAGAGATAGTTAATAAAGGGGTATGTAACTGTCTCCAGTTGCTGCCAATCATGCTGGATACATAACTGCTATCTTGGTGTAGACATGGACAATATTTTAAGGATTAACAAGCAGGCTTTGTAGTGGCAAGTTCAACTGGCAGTAGAACTGCATATTCTGGGTATACAGCAGTAGGCCTGAGGCATGTTTAAAGTAGTTCTCCTGTGGATGGATGAGCAGATTATGGCCGTATTTGGTACATATCTGAGTGCATCGGTACCTCTGTTAGTGTCCCACCAAATGTCTCAATAAATATGGCGCCTACAGGTGTATGTATCTGCATGTATAACTGACTCACTATCTATTGGAAATATAACTTCTGCCTCCATGTGTATATAAATCTAAAATCATCCTTCTCACGGTTTGCATATGTGTGTCAGTGGCTGTATCGTTTTCTTAATAGATGTTTGAGTTGAACATTGGGTGGGACACTACTTATATAAGTGAGAATATGAGTGTGAAAGTGCATGTTTAACTCACTAAAACTTAAAGGTACATGTTTAATGTTTAAACCACAAATCAGCGTCCTCTACCACCTACCTAGAGACTGAGTGCTCAGTTTACTCTAGTAAAACCACAGTTCGAAATTTCTCAATCAACCTTTCTGATGGCTACTCAAGCTGACAATAAAAGTGCACACTTAGAGTTTTTAGCAGTAAGCCTCTAGTGCTTGTCTGGATATGTGAGTAGGCTATGTCACTCTTTAGCTACATATCTGTCTAACTGTATCAGTGCGTCTATAAATGTCCCATCGGGTGTACAGGGATATCTAACCACATGCATAATGCTCTACAAGACCACATATAACTCAAGTAAACTTAAAACTACATGATTCATCTCTTAATAACAAACTTTCCTGCTGTATGAGCTACCTATAGCCTACATAAGGGTTGACCCTTCTATGGTAAAAAAATAGCTGTTCTCTTTCTTTCCTGACTACTATACCTTTCTTTATTGTTATGATATAGATATTATTTATATTCCTTTTTAGTGCGTATGAACACACTGCTCATTCTCATACATCATTGTACAATTATCTCTGTAGTAACACATTTGAGTTTAAAAGATAATATACCACACGTACCTCCTAAGTATGTTCCTTGTTCTGTATATTCGTCTCTCAAAATTAGTTTGAATTTCTTCTCACTTAAAATATGCAAAAACCAATCAGAAGAATGGCACACCACTCTCAAGTTAGTGAACCATCAATGGCACCCTTTTGAACTTTGCTTTCAAAGATACTCAATCACAAAGCCAATAAGAATCTCTATTTTACATGTATCTTCTCACTTGGTATCTTAGTTAACTCTTTCCCACACTCCTCAAAAGATAGCCCAATTCCATAATAGTTTTCACCAGATTCGCTGATCCACTGCGAGGCTCAGCATGGCCCCCCCCATGTAACTCCGCGACTGGATCCAAGGATCCATGTGGGAGGACGACATTTATTTTTCGTATTTGATTTAACATAATGCTAATATATTCCTCTTTTAATAAACAAATGTATTGTCACCTAAATATACTTTTGAACACTCTTTTCCCAGTGGAACTGTAACTGCCAAGTCGCATTCGTGACTCAAGTATGTGGTAAAAGACTGTCATATTTTAGCTCAGCATGGATGGCAGTAGCTAATCTTTTGCTTAAAGACTTTGCTTTAAAAATGGGAAAAGATTTTGTCACTTTCTTGCTCAGCATGGATGACACTGTGCTTATCCTGTGCCTAAAAATGTTGCTAGGAAAACAGACATTTGAGGTGAGATGAGTGTCACTGGTGTTGCAGGTTGCTCTTTATAGGAGCTAAAATTGGGAACTACCCAGAGTTCTTTGCTTCCTTTTTTGTGTGTATGTACATATATATGTATATATATATATATATATATATATATGTGTGTGTGTGTGTGTGTATAGCTTTAAAAATAATTTTCTTCAGTCATATATATATATATACTTAGCTATACAGCATCACTTTTATGTAACTAATATATATTTAAATGCAGTTTATATATTTTTAATCTTATTTTTGCTGTAATGGTATTTTTTTTGTTTTTGTGAAGATCCCCCAAACGTCCCATTTTAAAAAATATATGTATATATTTATTAGTGCATGTGAACCTGTATATCATTGTAGGGATGTGTGTGTGTGTGTATTAAATATAAGTAATGTAAAACCCCAAGTACCTCTTTTTATTTTTTTACATGTTTAACTCCAGTAGCTATAACTAGTACCCCCGCTATGCACAGTGTTGTCATCAGTGTCATTTCAGACTGCAGCAACAGCACATGAGATCTGAACTGGTTTTCCAAATGCCCCGAAGCTACACAGACACTTGTTACATTTCTGACTATGTCAGCTAGTTGACAGCTCATTACTCATATCTACCATGCCCTGCAAGCCGATAGACCCAAATCTCCCCTTAAAGTGGAGGACACTTGGCACAGAATTAGCGAGTTCCCTATCGCGACTAAAGAACAGGAGAAAACACACCAGGGAGTGCATGAGGTCCCAGCCAGCGCACGTTTTAAACATGTTAGGTACAATAATGCATATCCCATACCTCTTGCCCGTATATCTGCACACAATTTATCCTACCAGAAATGGGGGGGGGGGGGGCACGTTGTAGACACACACCAGTGTACTTCAGTCATGGTGTGTGGAACTGTCCCCAGATAATTAGTTATTGAGATGCTATCCTAGAACATCTGCATACTGCTGCGATGCAGCTAGTTCCTACGGACTTGAGACAATGCTTATTGGATTTGGTCTCAATTAGGAAGAGGAAACTTAGCAGGAAGTTTGTGTTGAGTAAATATTAGGTGGCTTAGCCTGAAACCCCCTCCCCCCCCCCTCATATGTCTGAGTGGTTGCGAGACATGACTGAATTGGTGGGTGCAGATGAGTCACATATGAAGAAAGTGAGACATGACAATAGAATGCAAGATAACTTGCTAGCATTCGGAGCCATGATACATGACCTCACTGAGGGTGATTCCTCTACCCCCTCAAAAGCGGTGGTTACTGGAGATGGGTTGCCACACAAACGTAGTCGCTTCAGCGATAGGAGGTTGAGAGCGGGGACCCTACTAAGAGGTCACACACTAGGGTTGGGGCCTGAGAACACACTGCTGGGTATCCTTTTGCAGTCCTTTGTATAGCTTGTTCCCCTGGGACACTAGACAATATTATAAGTGGAGCAGGGGAGGAAGGGTTCCATGTTATTTCCGGTTTTGAACAAACTTTATGATACGCCTTGCTTGGACCTGATGACAGTTATAGTTTTACATATTGTTTGACTTGGTATGCAGGTCCTGTAAATTGTTTCTGAGGTGGCATTGTATACTGTTGCAATGTTAATCAAAACATATTAACAAAAACAGTGTTGTTTCAGATGTCGTATTGATGTTATCAATTATGTCATAGAGCATGTCATGAGTTAATAATGTGCGGTCACAAGCAGTGCTTGACGAGGTACGAATTACACTTACTTCAGTTAACAATAACCAGTGAATTTCAGGGTTTTTGTTAAGTTTAAAATGTTACATTTAAGCCTTTCACCTAACGAGAACGTCACATTAACCTTCGTTTTTTAATTATTTTTTTTGGTGAATTTCTAGGGTTTTTAATGTAATGGAAGATATCATTGACATACCTAACTACAGCGTCACTTTAACCTTTGATTTTTTTCTGTAAATTTCCAGAGGTTTTAAAAAAAATATATAAAGTAATATTTTACCATACGTACCTTTGACAACCTCCCTCTGCCCTGTGGCGCACGGCCTTCAGGTGCAAGCCTACTTCCCTCCAAACAGCTCACTCCCCTGCCGCACACAGCCTTTGACTGCACACAGTGTGGGGTTGGGAGCAGGGTATGGCTTGTGGCCAGGCCCTGCTCCCAACCCTCTGCGGCAGTGGACACCCCCCTGCCATGCATGGCCTATGACTATTCGTAGCATGGGGTTGTTGGGTGGGCCTGGGCAGTGACCACACCATGCACCTAATTCCTGCCGCAGCCAACCGCCCTGTACAACCTTCGACCATGGGCAGTGTGGGGTTGGCTATAGGTTTGCCATGCTTCACACCTCCTGTGGGCAGCCAACGTCTCTACTGTGCACAGGCTTTGGCCGTACGCGGTGTGAGCTGGCCGAAGAATAGGGGGGGGGGCCCTTTACGATCTGTCCACGAGATCTAGGGTGTCATGGTACTCTTATCCTTCCCCCTTATACCTTATTTAGCACCATAGTTTACAAGATGCGTGTCCGCCAGACTCATGCTGCAAACCCCAGCGTCCAGGAATCTATAAATTGTGCACTTTAAGTTCTCAAAAACTGCTGTACTGATTTCCACCAAATCACAAAAAGCTCACTTTCAGGGTAAACAAATCTAGCTTTTTGACAAATGTGTTGTAATTCTGTTCAGCTGTTTTGGCTGCAGTGGTGTCTGAAATTATCGAAAAATAAATAAATGGGGAATGTGTGTTTTAGGACCCCCTCTTTTTTTTGTTTCTCAGCCCCTGCTTGACAGACCACCCCAAAACTTTCCAGGAAGTAGCTGAGGTGTATGAACTTTCAATTTTGTGTATGTTTCATAAAGATTCATCAAATGCCACATAAGATATTAGCAAACCAAAAACTCTTTTTCCTGTGATAGCCTACTACACGACTGCCATTTGAAGCTCTACTACCCTACCTAACTAATGTTCTGTCTGATCTTTCCTTTACGTTCAGATTATAGTAAATCTGAATTCTAAGTAATGGTTGGTCAAATTAGTGGGTCTAAAATTGTGGTGGCACACCTTTCTTGAATATGAGAGTAGAAATGCTGCATATTATGTACGGAAATGAAATGTATCTCCATAGATTATAGACATAAACAGACACATTTTAAATTTAAAAACAGAATTTACTACAGCTCGGAGCTCTTACACAGGTTTAGCCCCTTTACTGAGACCGGTATGCTGACTGTGCAAAGTGAAATTGTTTTTATTTTTGGTTGGAATTGACAGAAGTTGTTATACAACATAGTAATGTGAAATATACTTATGTCATACTTGTAGACCTCCATATTTTTTCTTAAAATTATTTTTATGCAATAAAATACAAATATAAAAAGTAATAATTACACTTGGTCCTGTCCACTGACCCACAAGAATGTGAGAACTCAAAAGCGACCATACTTCCTCCTTTTAAGCTTACTCATTTTGTCCCTCTCCCTTTATACAATTTTCCCTTCTGTCACTGATGATCGTTTGCATTGCAGTTCCCTAAATCCCAAATTCCATATTGTGGCATATACTATGATAGAGCCCTTGACTTTCTCAGCCTGTTTGGCAATTGATGACCTTAATGACAGAGACTAAAACAGGTGATGTTCGACCCCTTTTTTCTGTATCATCACAAGAATGATAGCGAGAAAAGGACATCAAGACAAAGGAGTATTCAGTGGAAAAGCCTCTTATTCCAGTGGTAGAACTATTAAATTGACTTATGTACCAATTTGTACTTCGACTTTCTGTTCCCTTCTTCTGACCTTTTGTCTGTTTAAACAGTTTTAAATTATACTTTTTGTTGTCCACTGTATTCATTCATATTATTGCTCAGTAATCATGTTTCTTGTATGCAATGTCTTCCATACCCATACTTCCAAATGCACTGGACTTCCATACCCTGTCCTAATGTCCTACATCTACTGAATGCAATAAAAACTAAAATTCAATACAAATATTATGAGAAACATCTCACTTACTAGCTATTACTAATACTTTTACTGAAACATAGCATCTTCAATGCAATGTAGTCTCTTTACGTTATCGACTCTTGTACATATGAATTAGCATTTACCTTATGCTTGGACATTTGGAAGCTGAGAATAAAACATACTGACTTCTGGTGGGATGCTCCGTGTAACGTACTACCTACAGATAAGCTGAAGTCCACAACTGTCTACATTCATTTTTACACCATTCTTACATCATCAGTATAATATCCTGTATGAATACTGACTCCAAAGCACCATTATTGACCACTGTGTTTATTCACTTAGCAATGTGTTTAATTTTAAGGTTAACTTGAAAACAAAAGGTGTTATGATGCATTTTGCATTCTGTCATCTTTCTGCACAGGTCTTCGTTATCCAGTTAGAAGGGCAGAAACACTGGCGGCTGTACAAACCCACTGTCCATCTAGCTCGGGAATACAATGTGGAATCAGAAGGTAGAATTGGAACCCCAACACATGAATTCATGTTAAAGGTAATTATTTCAGTGGCACACGAGTGTATACCGTCTGATGTTTAATGGAAGGTTAAACCACTGGCAACATTTTTCTTAAATTTAACCTGTTAGCGCTTGCACCTTATTTTTAAGTCTTGCTTAAAACAACGCATGCGCAGTCGTTTATTCTGACCTTTAGTTTGCAAAGAGAAAAAAACAAACTCTAGAAAGGTTCTTTTAGCCTCCCTATTACTTAGCATTTTTTGGTTTCATTGTCAATCTTATTCCTTTTCATTGGTGAGTGCGTGTCAGCTTCATTTGTTTTTGTGTGTTTAATTTATTCCTTCAGGCCTGGACCAAGCAGTGATTGATTTATTGATTAGTGTTCTTCCGGGCTGCTTACGTTCAGATTGATACTTTTTTTTTGTTTTAGCCTGCAAATTATCTTAAAACCATCAGAGTTGAAGCTTGAGATTCCTGGTATTCCCAAGAGCTGAACAAAACAACTAGTAATAAAGAGTCTTTATTGCATGTGACCAATTTCTGAAACATTTATTTCCTACAATTGTTGTTTTTATTTATGAAGCTATAAACATACTCCTTTTGTTTAAGGCTGTTGCCATACAGTGTATGTTTTTTCCAAAATAACGTTTGCCTCTGTGTCACATTTATGTATTTATTTGTTGATTCGCCTTTTCGAAATTTAGGAGGTGTTTTTAATCATCAAACATACAATTATTTCAATGGTTTATGTTTCACCTTCACTTCTACCCACTCCTATCCCTTAAAATCACCCTTAGCTCTCCTTACTGAAACCCACTCCAGAAACCTCAAGTAACCCTCACATTTTTTTACCTCTACTATCCCCTCAGCCTGAAAGTCACCCTCTCTTCCATTTACCACTAACAACCTCGGATCCCTCAAGACACCCTCACCCCCCTTTACCTCTGTCCACCCCTGAGCCCTGAGCTCCTCTCAATAAATCAATCAATCAGTGTATTTGTAGAGCACACTACCACCCGTGAGGGTCTCAAGGCACTGGGGGGGGAAGGGGGGGAGGGGGGGGGTGCTGCTACTGCTCAAATATCCAGGTTATGAGCCTCTTCCTGAAAGTCAGCAGGTCTTCGGTCTGTCGTAGGGGCAAGAGAAGGGTGTTCCAGGTCTTGATGGCGAGGTGGGAGAAGGATCTGCCTCCGGTAGTCACTCTTCGGATGCGGGGGGCGAGGTCGGCTGAGCGGAATTGGCGGGATTGGGTGTAGAAGGTGAGTCGTCTGTTGAGGTAGCCTGGACTGATGTTGTGGAGCGCCTTGTGTGCATGGGTGAGGGGCTTGAAGGTTATCCTTTTGTTGACGGGGAGCCAGTGTAGGTCTCTCAGAAGGGGAGTGATGTGGCTGTGGCGGTGGGCATTGAGGATCAGGCGTGCAGAGGCGTTTTGTATGCGTTGCAGTCGTTTGAGGAGTTTGGCTGAGGCTCCTGCATAGAGGGTGTTTCCGTAGTCAAGTTTGCTGCTGGCTAGGGCTTGGGTGACTGTTCTTCTTGTATCTGTGGGGATCCATCTGCGGAGCATGCGGAGGGTGTTGAAGCAGGATGAGGAGATGGCGCTGACTTGCTTGGTCATGGAGAGTGTTGAGTCGAGGATGATGCCCAGGTTGCGTGCGTGCTTGGTGGGTGTTGGGGCTGCTCCAAAAGTGGTCGGCCACCAGGAGTCGTCCCAGGCTGAGGGGTTGGCGCCGAAGATGAGGACCTCTGTCTTATCTGAGTTCAACTTCAGTTTGCTGTTCCTCATCCATTTGGCGACAGCCTTCATTCCTTTGTGGAGGTTGGATTTGGCGGTGAGGGGGTCCTTGGTGAGGGAGAGGATCAGTTGGGTGTCATCGGCGTAGGAGATGATGTTGAGGTTGTGCAGCCGGGCAACGCAGGCGAGCGGGGCCATGTAGACGTTGAAAAGTGAAGGGCTGAGGGACGAACCTTGAAGAACGCCGCCGATGATCTTGGAGGCTTTGGAGCGGACGGGGGGGAGGTGGACACTCTGGGTTCTGCCGGAGAGGAAGGAGGTGGTCCACTCCAGAGCTTTCTCCCAGATCCCTGCGTTGTGGAGGCGTGTGCGTAGGATGCGGTGGCAGACGGTGTCGAAGGCGGTTGAGAGGTCCAGGAGGATGAGGGCCGTGGTTTCGCCGTTGTCAAGCAGGGCCCTGATGTCGTCGGTGGCAGCGATGAGGGCGGTTTCACTACTGTGGTTGCTGCGCAACCCTGACTGGGATGGGTCCAGGATGTTGTTTTCTTCGAGGTAGTGGGTCAGTTGTCTGTTGACGATCTTCTTGGTGACCTTGGCCGGGAATGGGAGCAGGGAGATGGGGAGGAAGTTCCTGAGGTCTCTCGGGTCTGCCATTACATCTCCTCGTCCCTGAACCCTCAAGTCACGCTCACCTCTACCCACTCCTGAACCGTAAAGTGATCCTACCTCCCTTTCCTTCTACCCAGCCCTACACCCTAAAATAACTTTTTTTTAAATAACAAAAAGTATGTTATAAAAACAAAATCTTACCTGCATGGTAAATTGCTGCCTGGTAGAGGTACAAATACTTGCCTGCATAGTACTTTTCTGTGTGGTAAAAACTGTGTGATAAAGGTCCTATGTGGGTAAAAAGGCTGTTACCCTTCAGGCAGGACACATCCCTGTCCCTTCCTTAAACACTCCCCCGATCAGCTCCCCTAAATTTTTTGAGGGCACTATTGGTTGCCCTGTTCTCTACAGTGAATTAGGAAGGCACCTTTGCCTCTTTGACAGTTTCCCCTTTCCCATCCCTACACCTACATTCTATTCCTTAGGTTTTATCTGAGAGTACATGCTCTGTTGCTTGCAAGGCATTTCTTTACTTACTGGGAGCTTAGAGCCCACCCATTGTTAACCAGTGATTGGCTTCATCATCACTTTCATTTTTTTGTTTCACTTTGGCCAGTGAGTGCTGGCTTCACTTACTCTTCATGTGTTTGTCTCTATCCTAGAGCACTGTTTTCCTTGCCCAGTGTCCTTGCACTGCGTGCCTCTTTCAGAGGTACGCCTATTCCTTTTGCTTGCACTCGCTTCTTCCTTCCCGCATTGTTGCTTGCCTCTTCTCCCCCTCTTTGTTGTTGCTTGTCCGGTCCTCCCCTGCCCAAGCTAAGACCATGATGGTTCCAGAAGCAATGAAGGAGACAAGTGATCCTGACACAGACTTAAGTGAAGGTGAAGGAACATCAACTGGAACAGCAACTCTCAATAACTTTTTTTTTTTGTTTTTTTTGTTGAGGAAATGAGTTTGGTGAATATATACCAGAAAACCAAGGGATAGAGAGGAGGTCATGGTCAAGGCCAACCAAGAGGAAATGGAAAACCAGGAGAGGATGTAGGCAAAAACCAATACCACTTCACAGTCGACAGAAATGAGAAACAAGAATGCATATATTAAAGAGAAATTAATAGTCTGTTTCTCTAGAAACACACTTACAATAGAAAAACCACAATTCTTCAATAAAGGATTATCTTTTTGTCCTGAAACAAATTTTGATTGTAACACAAACTGATACCTTCAAATGTGTCAGAAAGCTGAATCTTGCTGAATTATTTACAACCAAACAAGAAGCAATAAGGAAACGATAGTTCTAGGCTATAACAATAGAGATCTGATAATAGGACAAGAACCAGACCTAACAAGTCTCTATGAATTAGCCAACAAACCAAATGGATAAATAATGACAGAGTTTCCAATCCTACAAGAACTGAATTGCAATACCACTCTAAACATTTACTGCAATCTCTAAGAAGAATCAAAGTTCTGCAGAGTGCTGTCTCCTGGTAAGAAATTTGACATCTTTTATGAAATGGTGTCATTTCAGGTTCACAGGTTACAAAACCGCAAACAATTGAAACAAAACCTTTTAAAACAATGAAAATATTGTCCTAAAACCAGCTGATGAAGGTGGAAGTGTTAGCATCTTGAATACAGACAATTACATCAAGGAAACAGAACTACAATCAAATGATAAGGTTGGTTATAAAAAAATTAAAAGATAACACCATCAAAAAGGTGACTGAATTTTGGAAGCAAAAACTAAGAGACAATGAGTACATGTTCCTGAGGATGACCAGCCCAACAATTTCCACCAGCTATTTTCTTCCAAAAATTCATAAAACTTGAAATAATCCCCTAGGGAGACTAATTGTGTAGGCTTGTTACTCATTATAAGAATGGACTTCAACAAATGTAAATTATTATTAGAAAACTCAAATGTCAGTGACATTAGACTCATCCTAGCATACAATAAAGAGAGCCAGAAGATCCGAAAATCTTTCTAAAACATTGGTCTCTGATTAGTCAAGATTCTGACACTAGGAAAAGCCTGGGACAAACGCACAAAATCACATTCGGAAAGGCACATACTTTGAAAGACAAAATTGTAAGTACATAGTTTACTCAGAAAACAACCACAAATTAGCTCACAGACACACTAAATGTGGTTCATGCAAGGCTTGCACAATTGGTAAAAATATTAAAGTCATAAAAGCTAGAAACAATGGCTAGCGTACTGTCGCACAAAGGATTACTTGTGAATCTCAATTTGTATTATATGTGTTAGAGTGCGAATGCAGCTTCGAATATACAGGAAGTATAACATGCTCTTAAGAATAGGATTTTTGAACACGTAAGAGCTGGATGAAATCAAGATGTATCTTATGCTATAGCAAAACACTACATGAGGTATTGTGAGACTGGCAGACTGTCATTTTGTGGAATTTATATGAACTTGAAAAACAAAAGAGGAAGAAACAGGGTAAAGCTATCCCACTAACTAGAATCTAAATACATCATAAGACTCAAAAACAAAATTCTTTTTGGTCTCAATATTGATGAAAAATGCATTTACATCTTTAAATCCTCAAGAAAGAGGATGAATATAATGCACCTGTACAGCCTATAAAAAAACAACGCATTACTGAGCCATACTGGAACAAAGCTGAGTAACCTAAATGGGTAAAGATTGCCATACATCTACCAAAAAGGATGAAGCAACAGATGTAAACAAGAAAGGGTTCACAATCAGCACAACTCAACAGCCAGTGCTCAGAAAATGAACGCTAAGAATTTATGCAGTGCTCCAACAGTAATAAAGTGAAAACACAACACTAGAAAATCCCACACTAATTTAGAAATACTGTATAAAGTAAAATACAGTAAGTAAATGACACCAAAACAAATTAAATCCAAACAGTAGAATGAGAGCCATGAATAAAGTTGTAAGCGAAAAACAGTACCAACTGTGGGTATCTGGTCACGTGAGAGCATGGCAAAGTCAGAAGTTATGGCTGACCGTAATGGAGTCCAGTTCGGATACACAAGGTGTCTTGGGACCAGTCTCGGTTTACCTTCAGACTTAGAAGAAATTTCAGAGAAACATTCCGGAGAAGGAAAAGTTCAGCGGGGTAAGGCAGCTGGCGGTGTCTGAGAAAGTGAAGAAGAGGCATTATTTGGAAGATGCATGATGAAGTCATAGTGAAGACTTGTACGTCGGACTTTGTCATGTTTTTGGCAGTCAGAAATCTCCAACTGGACAAAGCTGCAGGCTGTAGCCGATGAGGGCTCCAAGAGGCTGGATACCCTTTCTAGGAGGTCTTGCTGGACAGGAATTGGTGGTGCTGTGGAGAAGAACATACCAGGAACTATGGTGACGTCATGCTGACCAACGATACACATTGGGTGGATGCAGGGGGCTGTAGGTCCTGGTCTCTTGTTAGTTCTCAGGCCACGTTTTGGTGAAAATGTTTCCAAGTTTCTTTTTTTAGGTTTTGGCTGAAGGAGCATCTTTAGCACCACCCACTTCCAAGGGTCCAGAACTGGTTGATATTGGACCTGGGCCTTTTTGCAGGGTCATCCCCAAACGTTTTGCCTCCTTCCTATTTGTTCTGAACTGTTTTTGTTGGTTTTAGGACTTTAGGCACTTTACCACTGCTAACCAGTGCTAAAGTGCATATACTCTCTGGTTAAATGATATTGGTGATTAGTTTATCCATGATTGGCCTATTTGATTTACTAGTAAGGTAAGTCCCTAGTAAAGTGCACCAGAGGTGCCTAGGGCTTGAAAATTAAATACTACTAGTGGGCCTGCAGCACTGGTTGTGCCACCCACATGAATAGCCCTGTAAACATGTCTCAGACCTGCCACTGCAGTGTCTGTGTGTGCAGTCTTGTACTGCCAATACGACTTGGCAAGTGTACCCACTTATACATGTAAGGCACCCCTAAGCTAGGCCCTAGGTAGCCCTATGGGCAGGGTGCAGTGTATGTTAAAGGTAGGACGTGGACTGATGTGTTTTAAATGTCCTAACAGTGAAATACTGCCAATTTCTGTTTTCACTGTTGCAAGGCCTGTCTCTCTCATAGATTAACATGGGGGCTGCCTTTAAATAACTTTTAAGTGCAGATTCCCTTTGGGAGCAGATAGAAATATATGGAGTTTGGTGTGTCTGAACTCACAATTTAAAAATACATCTTTTGGTAAGTTGTTTCTGAAATTGTCAGTTTGAAAATGCCACTTTTAGAAAGTGGACATTTTCATGTTTAACCATTCTGTGGCTCAGTTCAACAGATGGGCTGCTTGTGAATTACCTGTAGACAGTAAGACACAGGATGCTGGCATGTAGCCTGCATATCCTGATGGGCCATCTGAGCTAGAGTGGAGTGGTCACTTACACCTGAATGGGCTGTGCCTGCCCTCACACAATGCAGTCTCCAACCCCCTGGTGTGTGTTTCTGGGGCCTTGCCTGGGCAAGGCAGGATCTGGTGAACAACAGAGACTTTCTTTTGTAGTTTGCCTGCTTCAAAGGCAGAAAAGGGTATAAGTAGTAGATCCAAACCACCCGTACTTTAAATTTCTTCAAGATTGCTTCTGGAATCAAGAGGAACCTCTGCCAAGGAGAAGAGCTGAAGGAGGAGTACTGCCTCTGTCTGTGACTGTGCTTTGCTCGGTTGGCCAGCAGTTGCTGCTTCTACCTGAAGGAGGACAAAGACTGGACTTTGTGGTATATTCCTGTTGTGGAGAATCTCCAAGGGCTTGGACTGAGCTTGCCCCCTGTTTCGAAGTCTCGGGCCATCCAAGACTTCCTCTGCTAGCACCTGGACTTTTTGCTGAGACTCCAGCCCTGTCAAGTGGTGTCCTATCCAGTCCATGGGCCCCTGAAAGGTGAAGTTGGCAGAACAAGAGCTGAAATCCACGCACAGAATGACATTTTCACCCACTCTCTGCAACGCAGCTGATAAACGATGTGCCACTGGCTTTGTGGCTGAAATCAATGCTCCACCTGCATCACAGCTGGAAGATCGATGCATCGGGGCTGGCGAGACGACGTGCAACACCCATCTGTGGCTGCTGATAACAACGCAAACCCATGCAGCACGGTTTTCTAACACCGTGCAGCCGGATTTCTCGCGCATCATCCCTGTGCGTCAGTCATCCCAACCCTGTGCAGATGGGAGGTGCCCCGTCCGGAAATCCATACAACGCTTCCTTGCAATGGAGAGAAACAACGCATCGCCAATGCGACCGGAGAAGAAACGATGCACAGCCTCACTTGCGGGTAAGGAATCAATGCATCGCTGACTTTTCCAACGCACGCTTGCCCATGTGGCTTTATTTTTGACGTAAACCAGGTACTTTATGTAAAATCAACTTTTCCATTGTTTTCTATGGAGTAAGTCTCTTATTTTTTTGAAAATTCATATCTTGACTTGAGTATGTTGGATTTTTGTCATTTTTGGTCTTGTTTGATTTAGTTAAATATTACTTATTTATCTAAACTGGTGAGGTGTCCATTTTGTAGTGCTTTCATTGTATGTGTTGGTACAAATACTTTACACATTGCTTCTGAGTTAAGCCTGCCTGCTCGTACCAAGGGAGTGAGTGGGGGGGTTAACCATTTGTGTTTCTCTTTTGCCCTGACTAGAGGGAAGGTCCTTTCTTGGACAGGTGGTAACCTGCTTGCCAACCAAAGACCCCATTTCTAACAAGCACACTCTCTGGAAAGAAGAGGAGCTAAGGTCTCATCTGGCATTGCTAATGTTATGTGAATGGGTGCTTTTGACCAGATGGTACGTCAAAGGAGTCAGAAGGACCTTGACTCTGAAAAAGTAGTCCAGGTGCCTGCCAGGAAGAGAAGGGGCTGAGGCCACGGGAAACCTGTCCCAGTCCAGAGAAGACTGAACCTGAGGGTGGTGCTGAGGCACCCTTAGGGGAAGACATTACTGCTCTAGGAGACCCCCCTGAGCTAGCCAGGTGGCAAGCTACAAGAGAACTGTCCCAGGAATAGTTTTGAAAGACACAGAAGTGAGTACCCCACTCATGAGGGCCTACAATAACAATATATCACATGGTTAGCTCTTTAGAAAGATTTTGGCATTTTCCCTTCACTATTCTTAGTTTGCCGGAGAATGCAGATGTCAGTCAGTGTTTGGAGAAATGTGTTTATTTGTTGGGTATAACGTGCTAACATAAAAAATGTGTTTTAGGTAACAGTGTGTATTATTACAAGTCAAATTTTGAATTCAAAAGTCATTGTAGGGAAATTAAAAACACCTATTTTAAAATGTGCTTTTCTAGTAGTACATTATCCCTATAGATATAATTTAACGTGACTTACACAAAGAAAGAAAATAAAGTGCAATGTGGGACAGCGTAACTCTTTGCTGACATGGGTCTGTGTTTACAATGTTTATTGCATACCAGCTCCATTAACCACTAAGTTATTTATTTTTTAAATAAATGGGTGGTGAATTTTTACTCTGTCCTGAAAACAGTCAACACTGTGAATTACAGGAAATAATTCATATTTAAGAGAGTGTGTCTATATAATATTTATTACACATACATATATCCAGGTGGATTAGGTGTGAAAATACATGGAGAAGGAATGTGAGCTCCCACTCTACCTAATACTTTGCTCAGGGGTTCCCAACCTTTGGTCCAGGTAGCCCTAGGGGTCCACAAAGCCTACTCAGGGAGTCCCCAACTGCTTAGAAAATTAAATAAGAAAAACAGGTTAATAATGCGTATATCAATAAAGTGGCTAAATGTACATTTGACAATTTTAAAACATACTGTAAATGTAGAGGAAATGTACAGGTGCATCAAACAGAATATAGTATGGATAATGTCTGGTTTCAGTTGAATTTATTAAAGCTCTAAACTTCCTATTAAACTTATTTTTTTTTAAAAATATATATTTGTTTACAAATTAAATAAAATGTATTATCATTTGTGTATATATTTGATGAATGCCTGTTTCTGTATTTTTATTGTATTGCTTTTTCAGTTCAAATCAGTGACAGTGTTTAGGCCGGGGACCCTGGCTTCCAGTAATGACTCCAAATGGGTATCCTGGATTCCAGTAATGATTCAGTGTGGGTCCCTGGGTTCCAGTAATGATTTGTCATGGTCGACAGTAACTATATTGGCTGGTAGTAAAAGTATGTGGTGGTGTTGGAGGGTTGTGTGTGTGTGTGCACGTCTAGATCTGTGTGGTGCATGTTTGTGTGTACTCATTATACAAGTGTCAGATACATTGGCTTTAGCAATGCTTGTTGTAAACTGATTTGAAGTGTTCCTGTCACTTTCGAGCCTGTTTAGAAAGTCCTACGACTATGAAAGAACAAGTGTTCATATCCTCAGACTACAGAAGTTAGTACAGTGACTGACCTCTTCTTGTTATTTTCATAAAATAAGTTCTCATTTTTCTCTAGTCGTAATTATTTATTCATTAATCTTACATGGTACAACATAACGTATTTCAGAGTTGCTGAAAGACAATTGAAGGACTATTCTAAATGGTTCTACTGTAATTGGGGTTACTCTTGTTTTGTTTTTCAGCCTGGTGATTTCTTATATTTTCCCAGGGGAACTATTCACCAAGCAGACACTCCTATCGGTATTTCACATTCTACTCATGTGACCATAAGTACTTACCAGAATAAGTAAGTGTTTACATAGGAATGAAAGCCTAACATCGAAGTCTGCTGCTTTTACTGATTAGTGACAAGACTTTATTTTAAGGTGCTGATATGTTATTTTGATGGTCTAACGGTTGATAACGCTACTTTTAGATAACCGTTAATATGCAGAAATTACTAAAACATGAGTCACTGACATCAAAAGACCCAATCTGTTTTTTGTCTAAACGAAAACCTGTAATAATGTAACCTAAACTAAATTCCTGATGTTTAGGAAAAACAAAAGCTTACGTCTATAATACCCAAATGGTTTGAATCTCACTGGTAATGTTTCATAAATCACTGATCTTGTTTTTTAATTAACTAAATGTGTTTTATTTTTATATAGCAGCAAATTATCTCAGCCTGTAGCATCAATGTGCATAAGGAAAATGCATGAACACAATAAATAAACCAAACATAAAAATAAAATAGGCCCATAGCAGATTGTACAGATGGCTAACCCTTATTAAGCATTTTAAGATCTTGCAATTACAGTATCACATATATGAATTATGGCTTTGCCAATTTACCGATTCCTGAAGGTTATTTGTCCTATATTGCATCAGCAAGTTACCTTTACCATGCAGTAACTACAAAGCAGTACTTTTACCACGCAGTAATTACAATGCATGATACGTTGTAACATAAGCTGTTACGTGGATTATTTTACAGTACAAATAACTTTAACACATACTTAGATATATATGTAAGTCGGTAATGTACAAATAAGGGGTTAAAAGGTGGTTCAGAGTTTACCTCCCCCACAAAAAATGTTTTATGTAATTAATGGGCAAGAAAGGGAGTTGGAGGGGAGGAGGGATCACCCTTCCTCAAAAGGAAGAAAGTAAATTTTATTTTATATAGTTTTGAGTGATGGGTATGGGGATCAAAACTAGGGATAGGAAGAGTTTAACCCTCACTCCCCCCATCAAGAACAAAAATAGAAGTTATGTTGATCAGTACATTGAAGTATATTTATAGTTTTTTTTTTCTTTTAAACTATTAAAACTTTTTTCCTATAAGCATTAACATTGGCATTTTAAAAATAATATATGAATTTTTGTTTTTAGGAGCCAGATGCTAGCGGGTCAAAGTAGGGATCATTTTAATTTTTCCGTATTTAATTTTCATTTTTGTGGATGAATTTATTTTTTAAGAGGTGTATTTTTCTGCATTTTTTTACTATATTATTTTTTAACAGTAGTTTATTTTATTTATAATTATTGTTTGTTTTTTAAAGACTCTATGAAACTGTGTTTTTCAGGAGTGAGATGCTAGGTGTTTATAGGCCAAAGGTGAGAAGTATTTTGAATTTGGGTATGCAATTTAATTTTTTTTTTATTATATTTTATTCGGAAAAGAAAGATCATTCATTACGAACAAACAATGGGGAGAGAAGAGAAAAAAAAAACATTGACCACTTCATATCAATTAGAATACTAAAATACTAAATGCCTTACATACTTTTTCCCGAAACCATTACTATGACCGCACCCAATCTCCGAAAAGTCCACATATTATCTGCCCCTTACATCTTGCCCGCTTCCCCTTTCATTCATACAGAGCTACTTTCAAATGATACAAAGATAGAAGTTTACCCAGCCACCGCTGACATGAAGGGGGCGATGAATCTAGCCATGCAGGTGCCACAAATCACCAGTATAAAGCCATTGACATAAAGATAAAAGCCCTTTGTGCCTTCCCCCCTTTCTCTGAAACCCCTAAAACGATAATGTCCAGGGTAAGCTCAACATCACCTACCACCCCCTTTAGCACCCGCTGTATTTCCTCTTTCACCAATGTCAATTTAGCACAGGTATCGAACATGTGTATAATATCTACTCCGAATATTCCACATCTCGGGAGTGGGTTCTCTCCAGCCTTCCCTATTTAGCTATTTGCGCGGAGGTATAGTATAGATCATGGGTGCTCACAAACATTTTCTCAGGGACAGCACTGTTTGGTCTGTGATGTGACCGAGGGCTGCATTGATGCCAGTAGGATAGCGGTCGGAGGGCTGGGGGTGGGGAGAGGTAGTGGTAAAGGGGTTGTAGAGAAGCGTATACATCTAGTGTCTGAATTGCACAACATGAAACCAGAAACAGGTATAAATTTGGGCTTCTCCACTTAACCAAACTGTTTGATCCTAGGCAAATGTTTTATTTCACTTTACCTCCTTTATTTCTTTTTCTTCATCATCACATATAAAGACCTTGAAGTACCTCATCAGAATGTATGCTGTATAAAACTTTGTGTCTGATTTAAGAAACTATAATGTTGTTCATGTATAATAGAAACCCAGGCCTCCCAAAGAATTCACATAACAACTCACTTGCCTCTTAGTTCACAATTCACATTGTTGTCAGGGTCTTGAGTGGAGGGGGGGAATGATAGTTTCTAAATTCTTGTTTGAAAACTGTCACTTTAAAAAAAAAAAAAAACTTCTCAATGCAGTGATATCATCTTGTGTACTTAGGTGAAGCGGTTCTGCAGGTTAATGAAATTCACTTTTTAAATGTCAGTCAGATCATACTTTTATACATTTGCTGCAAAATGTCTTTAATAATAAAGGTGTTTCTGAAGTTAAGAGGTCCTGGACACCCTAGTTACTCCCTTTCTTGAACTTCAAATACCCTCCAAAGACATACTTTCCTGTTTCTTTAAAAATTTTTTAGTGCTAGTGCTGAGTCGAATAAACAGCAGCACAGTACAGCTGTTGACCTGGGGGCCCCATGTAAATGTCAGAAGGGCCGCACTTTGAGTATCACTGGTATAGATCATATAAAGTCTTATAATGCTGTGCCTGTAATGCGGAAGACTTTAGCAAAGTATATCCAAGCTCAAGGGATTCATAGAATTTAGTACCTCCCTTATTAAAATTACTTTCCCACTTCTTACTATACTTCTCAAGATCAAATTTATACATTTTGGAGTTGATTTAAAAAAAAAAAAAGTACCTGATCAGTACTATGTAATTTTTTGTGGTTTTTCTGTAGTGAAAGTCACAAGCACGTTAACATATAACACATTTTTTTGTTGGAAAGCATTTTATTGATCTTTCAATCATGTAACTTAAGGAAAAAACAAAACCATCCTTTCCCTCCTGTAACGCCCTCAACCCCCCAAGTCGCTGGCAATTCAATTATTCACACATCGCAAGTTCATCCTTTCCATACTTAGTCAAATTTCATAGGACATCCTCTACCGTTGTATATTTCTTTTTCCTGTATGTAACTCTGATGCATTTCCCTTTCCCATCTTCTGTCTTTGGGGTCCCAGCAGCTTCCCATCTGTGTGCTATCTCCCTCTTATCCAGCAGGAACCCTTAATTAAAAAGCATTCATTGGTATGAACTGGCATCAAAGTCAGTCCATATTCCTAATAGGGCCATTGGCGCATTCCTCTCTATCCCCACTCCTGTGACCGCCTCAAGCTTATGTCGTACCTTCTCCCAATAATCTTTCAACATGGGGCAGTCCCAAAGGGTATGGAGGAAGGTCCCTAATTGCCCTCATTGTCGCATAGAGAAATTATTTTGCGATAGTATGCAGGTGTGTTCTAGTGTAGTAGACTCTATTTAGGATTTTTAGTTCATCTTCCATCTCTCCAATATCAATCTGTCATTTATGTCTTAGTGTGACTAAATCTTTCTGGGTTTTTCCCATAAGGGTATGTAAGCAAAATGATTGTCTTCTCTAGGGTCCATCTAATAATCTATATTTTAGCGGGGAGGACTGTATAGTTTCATCTCCGGCCACGATCCACACTTTTAAGGCATGGCACAACTGAAGGTATCTAAATACTTGAGGGGGTTGTGTTGGATATTCTGTTTCAAAATTAGAGAATGGTGCCATTCCTTTGGCGTCCCAGACTGCAGCCAATGTACTTATGAGATCCCATTGTCTAAAACTTTTCAGTGTCATGACATCTTTGGGCCTCAATCCGAACCATAGTGGGGTCCCCGGAGTTAGTCGACTTTTCCAACCCATCACTCAGTGTAGCTCATGCCACAATTCTACTGACAATCTTGTGGCTGGGGGCATCTCTTCTTAATTTCCCCTAGTACAGGACACGTAGATAACCTTTCTGTCCCATCGTTTCCCTATCCATTCGAAACGTTGGATGGGTTAGTGGTGCAAAGGCCCAGTCATTAATTATCTATAATACTGCTGCTTCATAATCTCTCTTTACATTAGGGAGGCTATCCCTTCTTCATATGTTGAGTGCTGTAATCTTAGCAAGCTCTATTCGCGGGGTGCATCCTTGCCAGAGAAGTGTCAGCAGAATTGTATCTCCCTAATTGAAAAAATGTTTAGGCAGCCTATGGGGGTATTTTGTAATGTATAAGTGAACCTGGGGATTGTCTCCATTTTAAATACTGCTGATTTTGTTTTTCCCAACAGGGAGAAGGGCAAGCCTTCACAGTGTTTTACATCTTTTCCTAGCTCTATTACAAGGGCGCAATATTATTGTCATAGTGTATTGTAACAGACTTGGATATCCAAAGTCCCGAGTATTTAAAATGGTCCATGGCGGCAGTGGGATAGATTCTGTTGCTTACCAGGTGCCCATTCGGAGAATGCAGGATTTATCCCAATTAATATGTAGTCCGGAGTATTCCCCCAAAAGTTTTAATATTTCTCTAATTCTGTCTAGATTTTTTTCTGGGTCTGCTTAATAAGCACTATGTCATCTACGTACAATGATATACACTCTTCCCATGATTAATCCCACCCCCATCTTTTGATTTGTGCATTACTTCCCACCCATCCCAATAGCGGTTCTATGGCTAATGCAAACAGTAACAGCAACAGGGAACATCCCTAATGCATCCCCCTCTCAACTGGGAATATACTGGAGAGACCACCATCACTCTCGCTTGAGGTGCGATTTATAGTAATAGAATCCAGTTTAGAAATGTTGGGGCAAGCCCATTTGTGCGACTACTGCAAACATATAGGGCCACCCCATTGAGTCAAATGGTTTATGAGCATCTAGGGAGGCCACAGCCAATGGTACCTGCAAACCTCCCACCATATTATTGTATAACCTGCTAAGGCTAAAGTGGGGTGAACAATGCAGCATAAAGCCATTTTGATTTTGGTGTATAAGGTCTAGTTTCACTCCCCAGTATCTTAGCATCTACATTCAACAACAATATCGGTCTAAAGGTGTCCCATCGCTCCGCCGGTTTCCTTGGTTTCAGGATAGGAATTACTTCCAACAGTCTTAGATCCCCAGGCAGCTCCCCCTTTTCATAAGCCTTAATATACATCCTGTGTAAGGGAGGTAGTACCTTTGCAGCCATATGACGAAAGACTTCCACTGATAATCCATTAGGACCCGTTTCTACCCAGATTGCAATTGTGCAAGCACTGTCCTTATCTTTTCTTCTGTTGTCCGCCTCTAATTCTAATGCTTTCATCCAATTTAATATTCCTCAGGGACAATCATTCACAAAGGCCTGTAGCTCCACATTGACATTACTATAAAACTCCTGCAAACTCCCTCTATAAAAACTCCCGCAAATAACCTGCCATAGAATCTGCTACAAGCTTGCCAGTTTGTAGCTTGTTCCCTCAAGGGTTTGTCATCTCCATTATATGTGATCTTTTGGTCTCTCTAGATGCCAACCATGCATAGAGTTTCCCCGCTTTAATCTCCCCCTCATATATTCTCCGTTGTCTTGCTTGACATACTAATTTATCCTTGTTTGTGACTACTGCTTTATATTCCACTCTTCTCTATTCTAGCTGTCGAGTAATATTATCTGTTTGTCAATGGGCCTGTCTATTCTCTAATTGCCTTATCTCATTTTCCAAATCTTTGCATTCTTTGTTCCTCCCCTCTTAATGTCACTTTATATGCCTCCCATAGTACAGTCTCATACATGTCCATCTCTCTATTTTCTTCAAAGTAATTATCTGTGACCTTGGCCAATCTCTCTTCTTCCTCCTGGGAAGTTAGGTGCCAAGCCACCATCCACCAGGTGCTTATCTGTCTCACATTGTGAGCCTGTATTCTGGTCCCAAGAGGGAGTGGTCTGAGATACCCCGTGGTTCAAATTGTGCGTCTATACACCTGTGGACTGTCAATGCAGGAGTAAACCTATAGTCTGTTTGGGAGTGTATGTTGTGAGCCCTGGAATAATAAATATATGTCTCAAGTTGAGGATGCAAGGAGCGCCACACATCCACCATTCACAAAGCCCGAGTGAATCCGCTAAGTTTTCCCTCATGGGATGGGATAGTCCTACTTGTTTCGTATATGTCCTATCCACAGAAGGATTCATTAACATGTTAAAGTCGTCCCCCCCCGCCCACCCCCCCTCTCCAATATTTTCAAGGTCTGGGTGACCCTAATTAATACTTGTAATATATCAGTTTGAAAACCAAGAGAAACATACATAATAATAATCATCATTAGTTCTCCCACCCAATGGCCTACTATTACTATATAACAACTTAATGTAGCTCTCCATATTCTAGTTATTTGAAAAGGAAGAGACTTCCAAGCCAAAATAGCCACTCCCCTTGATCTCCTAATGGGTGTTGGCCCCCCTGGGAGTAGCCTCGAATGATGGGGGGGGGGGGGGAGCAGACTCTGGCCAAAAGGAGCATTGTGCTGATGACAGTGCTTTGTTTTAAGGAGGGAAAACATGAGCAGCAGTGATCTGCTCTGTAATGGGCCAGCACTAACAACATTTTTTTCATTTATATCCAAACTGGGTGTTTGTGTCAAAAGAGAAAATACTCCAAATATTCTTCAAAAACCCCATCCCATTTCTAATAATAAAGCTGTGGATACTGTATTATGTTAGTAAGGGTTGCCTGACCAGAATAGTATGTTTGTTAAACATGTATTTAATTGCATTTTTGAAAAGATAACAGAACTTAACTGCAATGTTTAAATAAGCCTAGACTTATTTCAACATTGTCAACTTAATAGAATAATTGTAAAACATTCTGAGGGGGGCCCGATGAACCCCCCCCCCCCCCAGTGGGGAAGGAGGGGGGAGATTGGGGAGACAGCATTAAAATGTTTGAAGGCCACTGCCCTAGTGGAACTAGCATGACCCAACATTTTATATACTTCTCTCTATTTAGTACAAGTGCATTCGTACCACATGTGTCCCCTGAAGAAACACCAGGTGTGCCCCTTACCGTGATAGGGCTTTATGTACAAGACCTTGCTTAATTTTGTTATCCAGCCCGTTGACGTTCCATGAAGGTACTGTCATACTATTAGCATTCATGTATAGGTACCTCTGTTACATTGTCCCAGGTTATCGGTTTCATTTGCTGGTCGATCTCCCTAAATCCTGTTCCCCAGACCCTAAACCAAACTAGAAACATCTCCCCTCAACTCCTTACCCACCCTATCTTATTTTGTTGCGGACATCCAACTAGCTGCTCCCCCAATTCATGGTACACCATTCGCCCCTCAAATAAACAAAAATAAAACGAGAAAAAAAAAGTTAAACAATAGCCAGTTATATCAGGGGGTACTGAGATTGAAGGCAGCATTTGGAGGGTCCATTTGACTTAAAAAAATTAACTAAATTATTTCACCTGAGGTCATTGGTATCACCACTGGAGGCAGTGTCACTGTCCTAGAGAAAATAGACCTTGAGCCTTCTGCTTCTTAATCATCTGACCTTCAAAGAGTGCATCTCATCTTGTACCTCCTGATACTGCTTGTTGCTGATGAAAAGCTTCCACAACCCTCACCCTTTCGTTCTCCACTTGATCGGGGGAGGGTTTCTGCATTAACTTTTTACATGGCTTACGTCCCCTTTTTGCTTCAATCCAGTCATTCTCAGCTTGCCCCTTTTGTCCAGTCTATGGGGGTGGATAACACCACTGTTCCAGCCTCTCCCATACCTGTGCTGGGTTCGAGAAGTGGGTCTTGTCTCCCACGATGACACAGTCTCGTTAAGAAGAACAGCGCATGTTGGAAGTTTAAAAACCAGAAATGGCGATTGACCACCAGTCACGTAGCTTTCTGTTTTTTCACAGCCATTATATAATCCAGAGATAAAGCCACATTGGGTCCATCCACATGCCACGGTCCATGCATTCTGGCTTTATGTAATAGTACAGCTCTGTCTCTAAAATGTTTATTTTTTTTAAGAACCAAATTTATTAGTTTTGTTTTCGTTTAGTTAAAGAACAGTACAAACAAAGTGAGTTCTGACATCATCAATAATACAGGTACGGAGCATAAAACACGATTCAATGCTGGACAATCAGTGTTCAATAGTGCATTACAATAAAACATCATGATAGGCCCATCATTTCCCCCATATTTTATCATGTTTTTCAAGGCGCCCTCGTGCTGCATAGATCGGCTTTTCTTGATGTGCACACCAATCGACCCCCGCCCTCTATCCCACCAACGAAGCCCCAGGAAGGCTCCACCCACGAGCAATATCCCTCTTAGCGACAAGGCATGCAACTCCCACAATAGGGCCTAGATCTATAGGACGCCCCAGGACCTCTGCTATTTCTTTGCCAGTCCCCTCCCAGAAGGGTCGTATTTGGGGACAGCTCCAAGTCACATGGAGGAAGTCCCCTCCCAGGAGGACAACCTGGCACAGGCGGACCCGCTCCATCAGACATCTTTGACATTATTGCAGGGGTTAAGTAAGATGCATGGAGGTAGTTGAACTGCACCATCCGCAGCCTAGCTGAGATGGCTAACTCCCAGGGGGGCAGCAGTGCCTCCCGCCAATCAACATCGTCCAGCTCCCCTATTCAGTGCGTCCACCTCTGTCGCAGGTGGTAAAACCCATTCGTAAGTAGAGATTGATAAACTTGGGACACTGCTTTCTTCCCCCGGCTCCCAGATAACAATTTTTCCTCAAGCGGGCTGTACTCGGGGAGCTGGGTGTTCACTGAAACGTGTGTACCTAGGGCATGACGCAGTTGCAGGTATCGGAAGAATTGTGTCTGGTGTAGCCCATAGTGTTCTCCCATGTCCTGGAATGACATAAGGGTTGTCCCCAGTGTATACGGCCTCCCAGTAAGTCATTCCTTTTAAGTCCCAGTGCTGAAAGCCCTTTAAGGTAGCAAGCTGGTGCAGTCAGTCTCCGTGCCACAGTGGATTTATTCCAGAAAGGCGCCTGTCCTGTTTTATGAGTTTTAGGGCCACCCTCCAGCAACCTACCGCCACCCAAGTGCAAGACGCAGTCTGGACAGGAATCCTGTTTCCATAGAGCATACCCAGTAGGCCTTCAAAGCCTGCTTCGTGGATCTTAAGTCGATATGCTGGGTCATCCCAGCCTCCCGCAAACCAGTAGTATATTGGCACCACCTGTGCGGCTAAATAGTAAATATATAGATCTGGGACTCCCATGCCCCCCTCCTGAATGGATTTAGGCGCGGTATTAAAAGCCACTTAGTGCCGCCCTCCATTCCAAATAAAGGCAGTCAATTTTGAGGCGAGAGTATGGAACCACGCCCTTAGTATTTGGTACGGGTAATTTGTGAGGGCTTATATGTATCGGGGAGCCACATCATTTTGATGAGGGCAGTGCACCCAAGGGGGTTTAGGGTAGATCCCTCCAACGTAGCTGGTCCCTGTACTAACGCGCTGACAAGTCTCCAAAATTAAGTACCCATGCTAGGTCAGGCAGAAGGGAAACATGGACTCCCAAGTATTCAAACACATTCCTCCGCACTGGGACCTGGGGACACCACTGTCGACCCTCCGCATCCCCCCTGACCTCCACCAGTGTAGGCTTTTGGATATTGACCCGGAGTCCCGAAACCTTCCCAAACCGCTCTAGTAGTTCCATGCATCTGGGACCTGACGCGGGCAGATCACTAAGAAATACCAAGACCTCGTCCGCATACAGCGCCACTCTATCTTCCACCCGGTTCCCCCACCTCCAGCCTCACATCAGAGGATCACTCTGCACCAAGTACGCCAGAGGCTCGATCGCCAGGGCGAAGAGCAGCGGGAATAGGGGGCACCCTGTGGCGTTCCCGGTTGAATTGGAAACGTCCGGGAGAGCACCCCATTTACCCAAACTTGGGCAGTGGCATGTTGATAAAGTAGATGGATCATTCGGCAGAGCAGTGGCCCAGCCCCATGCGTGCCAGGATTACTTCCATGTACTCCCATGAAATCGTGGCAAATGCCTTACAAAAATCTATGAGAAGTGCCAGGGGACCATCGGAGTCAGCGCCACGGGACAGGGCCACCTGAACTCGTTGGATACAATGACGCATGCTTCTGCCCAGCGTAAAGCGACATTGATCCGGATGAATGAGGTGGGTCAGCATACGCGTAAGACGTAACACCAGTACTTTGGCATATATTTTGACATCAGTATTGATGAGGGAGATTGGCCAATATGATGCACATTGGTCTGGAGCCTGCCCTCCCTTAGGCAGAACCACAATGGTGGCGCAGTTAACTTCAGGGGGAAAAGTCCCCATTGACAGGGCCTCAACATAAAGAGTCAGGGGATGAGGTACCAATAATGAGCCAAACCTTTTGTAATACTCTATTGGATACCCATCCGGTCTGGCAGTTCTACCCCCACTAAGCTCAGAGATGGGGGCATCCACCTCCTCCGCTGTTAGTGGCTGGTCTTAGTCCTGGGCGATAGTGGGCTACCAGGGAACCCTCCTCCACCAGGTGTGGGAGGGGGTCTTTAGCATACAGTTGTTGGTAATAGGTTGCAAAAGCCTGGGCAATAACTTCCAATTCCACTTGAGTGTTTCCCTCCCTGTCGCGTATGGCAGGCACTACTCTAGCTGCTGCCCCATGCGTCACTAACCAATAGAGCAGTTTACCAGACTTATTGCCCATCTCATATACTCACCTAGTTGATGCCTGCCAACATTGTTTAGCTTCCTCAAGAGATATTTGACGTAATTCTGACTGTGCCAGGACCAGCTGTCGCTGCACCACTTGGACATCAGAGTGTCTAGCTCACCCCTCTAGCTCCAATATCTTAGCCTCGATTTGTTCACAGTATGCCCGCTGGCATCGCTCCTGCCCATGAATATAACTTTTGATTACACCCCTCATTGTTGGCTTACAGGCCGCCCATACCGTCGCTCCCCAGGCCACCAAGCCCACATTCTGTAGAAAGAAAGCCTTAAGTTCCCCTTCCACAAAACTGACAAACTCCGGGGACTTCAGATGCCACGCATTGAGCCTCTAGGTTGGTCTGTGTATGATACTTGACACCCCAGTCAGCGAACAGCGGGGCATGATCGGATATGCCCCTAGGAAAGATGCGGACTGACCTCAGATTCAATACATCCGCCGCCAGAACCCATACAAGATCAATAAGGGCCTCGGTGTGATGGGCGGTGTACCGATAGGTGTAGGCACGTGCGCACGGGTGCCATACCCTCCAGACATCACAAGCTCCCACGAGTCCACCTATGTTTTAAAGGTCATCGATCGGGTACGTCGAATGGCACTAGGCTCCTCAGAGACATCCAAGTGTGGACCCGGAATCGCATTAAAATCACTCCCTAGCAGTGTGAAGCCGGCCAGAATCGACGTCAACATTGATTGTCGCCGCACAGGTATCCTGCAACAGGTGCGGGGGGATATAACAGGATATCAAATTATATTGCTTGGCCTCCATCTGACCCTCTGCTCCAATGTACCTCCCCAGTGGGTCCTTGTGAACCTTAGTAACGGTCAATGGTAGCGACTTATGAAGCAGCTGGCCCACTCCCCGGGACCCTCACCTAAAACCTGAGTGGTAGACCCTATTGTATCCGAAGCACCCCAAAAAGGAGCAGCAAGTTATCAGTAGGTGCGTCTCTTGCAGAAGGACAACCCCCGGGCTGTGTCTCTTGAGGAATTTAAGTACCACAGTTCATTTAATGTGGTCTAGGAGCCCATTAACATTCCATGAAATGACCAAAATCAGCTTGTGCATAAGAATATAGATATCTGACCCATCGGGCAGTCTGACAGACAGCATGCGAGGACGGTGGAGCACGCAGCCAGATGCTAGTATGTCGTCACCCAGTCTGTGACCGTGTCAAAAAGCGTAATTGTGTGGAACATTTGTGGTGCACAAAACCTGCTGGTAAAATTAAAAACAACATGCAATCTGAACTACTGCAAGAAAAGAACCAGTGTCCTTCCGCCCCCCCCCAACTCCCTCATGCCCCACACTTCTACCCAAGAAGCATCTGTTGCCACCCCTACATCGGGACACCCCCACTCATGTATAGATAATCCACCTGACAGCTTAAATACAGTAGAACTAAACATTCAATGAGGGGAATTACTCCACGCCTAAAGCCCCACCCTTGAACAGAAACACAGACCTATCCCTCAGCCCTCTCATGGTGGGGATGGCTCAAGACCACAGAACATCCATCCAAACATACAACAGTAGTGATGCCAGTGACATTCAAAGCACCCCAGCTTGAGGCCGCGTCCAGGCCTCATCAAGGAGGACCACCACCGGAGTCAAAAATAGCCAGAGTGTCAGGCAGAGGCGAGCCACAGGTCTCCTCCCGCCGCTGATCCATCCCCGGGGCCGGGCTCTCCGAGACATTTCTTCCGTCGCCACGCCAAGGGCACCTCCGCTTGGACCTCCGCCGGCGCTCGCACACCTCGATATCAGGCCTCAGCGTCCAAGCCTCAGCCCTGTTCGTGATGTCCGCTACTAAACCAATCCTAGGGTGCAGCTCCCACTGCCGGCTGGCCCCACACATAGGACAGGCCTGCCCTCACGCATCGGACAGGCCCACCCTCGGGGCCAGGACGCACACTCCCCCAGTCGGGGCCTGCCAGGCCTCCTCCGCGCTTGTCTTCCAGGAGTGCGCCCCTGCCGCCACTAGCTCCAGCGGACCCCTCTCTGTCATCCTGGGTTGCCCACACCCTTAGATTCTTGTGGGGACGATCCACTGTCAGGCAGGATCGTTTAATGCTGAGGAGGAGTGGGAGCTCCCTCAGATTGCAACCGCCATGATGGCTCGCTTGGCCACGCCCCCCTTCCCTAAAATTTAGGAGTCTTGCCATTGTCACTCTGGAGGGTGAGCCAGGTTTTGGTTCCTTGGTGGGCACTGTAAACCATTTGGAAATCTTCCCCCAACACTGTATTATCCAACCAATCTTCCATAAATAACTCCATGGACAGGCCTTCGACCTTCTCAGGGAAACCTACCACTTTTTTTTGTGATCGTCCTTCCGCATCCTTAATCCTTTCTCTGAGTACTTTCACCTCCTTTTCCAATTGGTTTAGGTGCTCGTTGTGGGACAGGATTGTGGGCCACGAATGTACTAGAGTTGATTTGGTTTGTGCCACTCTGTCAGACAGTTTCTTGTGATCTTCCCCAAGGAGATGAACATCTATTGCCACAGTTTCAAATTTCCTTTTCTGAGGCTCTTTAGTTTCTTTGATGGCTGGCAAAATTATTACTGTGTGCGATTCTAGTCCTTTATCATCTGTGTTTTGTGTTGGTGTGGGTGAGTCCTCCCTGTATCACTTTCCAGCCTCTCCACAAGTTTGTTAGGAAGCGTTTGTGTGCATCATCTCTGACGTTTCCTCCTCCAAAATGTTGGTATTATGGCAAACGTGTCCCCTATGGACTTGGTCAGATACATTCATTGGCGCATTACAGAGAGAAGAAGAGAAGTAAGTTTAGGGCCGTCACCGAAGGGGCTGTGGCAAAATCAGTGGGCGTACATATCACTCTGCACGCCACTGCTCCCAGGGCACGAGCACCCTACAGTTTGCTCCTAGACACTATAAAGTCAGTTCCCCTTCTGTGGGGTCCTTGCATCTCTTTTGGCGACAACAGATGTGGTAGGCCATCGTGATACTTTATCCAATATTTAAAATGTGTCATTGAGGGCCTGTAGTGAAGTTCAGGTGAGCATCTCACTGACAAAGTGCAAATGTATTTCTCCAGCCTCTAGAAGACTAAATATTACTTTATTCCGTATGGGATAGGAAGGATAGAAGGACCTGGGCAGGTATTGCAGTCTAGAGCATATCTGTTCAGTGCCAAGGGCTTGGCTTCCAGACTGTCTCAAGTAACCTAGTCTTAAGTATTGAAACCCATTTCTTATATGTGTGTCCCCCGGGGTCCCTTCCAGATCAACAAGGCCCAAAGTTAAAGTCAATCATTTACAAAGTCTCCCATCGCCTCTCGGCCCAAATGCAGCTCTGAGCGCAATCGCTTCTCTCACTCTCAAGGCAGAAACAGCATCACGTCCTCCCAGGCAGTAAAATAATAGGCTGTGAGCTCTTCATGGCTCCCAGGCCGACATGTCTGTACCTGAGGCTCCTGCCCAATATTCCCAACTGCCTGCCAGTCTGGTCCTCGCTGCTCCTCTCACTCTCGGGCACTCTTCAAGCCCGTCTGGGCCAAGGGCTCCACATGTCCAGGCAGAGGCTGTCATCGCAAATATCCCCCAGTCAAAGCCCAATCGTCTCTGCAGTCTTCCTTCCCCAACTCAATCAAAGGGGAAGAGCAGGGCTGCAGCAGACTCGGCTCCTGTAGCCAGAAGAGCAGTAGCTCCTCCTCAGTTCTGGGCTCCCCTGCACACAATCGGCAGGACTGCCAATGGCCATAAAGTTTCCCCTCCAACATGTATCAAGCAAGCTGCGGTTGGTGCAGCTGATCGGGCGGGCGCCTCGTTCGCGATTCCTCTACACCCCAAGACAGCTCCTCTGCAGCAGTGGCAGCATTTTGAGAGGCACCATTTTGAGATCCCGTGCCATGTATGTGATGTCTCCCCGAACTCCCAGGTTACCACTGGTTAGGAGGGAATGGGGGAATTTGCTCCCCCCCTTCTTGGGCAGAGGCCCTTAGAACCAGTTGTGGGGGACCTTTTCTCAGTATAACTGCCCTTAACAGCAGCGCAGCGTGCCAGATCTCTGCAACTATGCAGCCACCATGCTTCACAGGCCACACACCCCCATATAACACATTTTACATTCCAGATTCATATTTTTAATTTCAAAATATATATAATAAACCTTTTTTATTAGGTTGCGCCTTGGCCAGCATACAGGCACGCTGTTGCTTGTAGCGATCGTCTTTAATTGTTATCTTAAAATCTTAAATAGGCTTTGAGTCTGCCTATTGCTAACCATTGGTTGGTTTCATTTGTATTCTCATTTCATTGGTTCACTTTAGTCAGCTCAGCGGGGTCAGTGCATCTGTTTTCACTTTCTCTTCGTTCTTTGCACTTTTGATGGTGCATTGACTAAGTACTTATTAACTTCTTTATTAGTGGCCTTCTGCTGCTCATGCACTGGTACTTTTTTTCTCGTTGTTTTTATTAGATTTCAGCATGGATAGTACAGTGTATGTTCACGATCCTTCTGTCAGTTTGAAATTGCTGTTCTGGAAATGTCTCATTGAACATTTCTGTTTTTATTCATGTTAGTTTCCAGAACAGCAGTAGACACCAAGATCTGGGCAAGGCTAGTACTCGGAGACAGACATTAGTATTGTAAACTTTAGTTTGCGCCCAAGCATCTCTACCAGTATTGTGGGAAACAAGGAGTTCTATAGATGTATCTTAATCCTAAAATGCTGCGATATTTAGTGTTCTAGTTTGTGGCCTTGTCACACAGCGTTACTAATGCAATTTAGTCCAGCTATGTGACCCTCTCATAATCCCAACACTTGACCCCACAAGTAGCTCTACTAATGTACATCAAGCTGCTCTGCAGCAGGATTGGAGTGGAATTTCACGCATCTTTACCAATTTACTTAATTATGAGAAGTTGATCTGTGTGTTAGTCTAGTGGTGGAAGAGAAAAAGCCCTGCACATTTACATCGATATTGTGTTAATCCCATATGTACTTCACCCTTTTATATAACATCATTGATGGACCTTGAACCCAGCATACAGCTGTGATTTCCAGTCTCTAGTCACACAACACAGCTCTGTTGATGTAACCCGATTTTGGCATACATCAGTGCCTTCTACACCAGTATACCTGTTTTTCCAGCTATTGATTCGATGGAGTATGTTTTAGATTGTACGGCAGTTTGGGTGCCAAAATCAGTTTAAAATCTGTCCCTGTATTGTTTCTCCTTATTTCACTGAAGCTGTTTAAAATCATTTTTACACCTTTTGGGGTTTTTAATGGTATCTCATTGAATTGTACATTGCTGTTTTACCACTGCGGGTTTTAAATGTTTCAAACAATTTTAGTTTTTCATGGTTTCTGGTATGAACTGTTGTTTCAAATTACCATGCAGTTATGGTGGTAGTATTGTAAAATTCTCCAAAACAGAAGACTGCTGCAGGTAGGGAAAAAAAAAAAATCTTCTTAAAGTTTCTGATCTAGTTATTTGCAATATAACGTAGTAAAGTAGCACTTCTTATTTTTTTGTAATATTGTGTTAGTTTGTTGTTAGTAGTGTAGTACATTGTTTCCCAAACTGTGTGGGTATTGCACGACAAATTTTGTTGGCTCACAAAAGTCCAAGCAATAAATAAAGATGTCTTTAAATATTGTATTTATCTTAATGCATTTGCTGCTCTTCAAAGACAGAAGTCAAATGTCATGCAATGACTTCGGACGAATTGCATGGGCATTGGTGTTTACAAACTCCTCTCACTTTTCAGTCCAGAAAAGTAAAGTATATGACATTCTTGCTGAAGTACACAAGTGTGAACAGAAAGTCTGTAAGATGTCATATTTTTGTAATACACACAAAATGTAAATACGTGTGAATGAACTGTATACATTCAGCAGTTAGGCAAGCAAAAAGGAAGCACTTTTTTCAGATTCTGAATTATAAAGATTTCAGTTGGATTAAAACAAACCAAGACACTTTACCTGGTAAAGTGCAATATTCACTGAAGCCTGATTTCCACACTGCATTTTTGTACAGTATAGTTTTATCAGTAAAACTGTATGTCTGTGCAAATTTAGTGGTCATTTCAATGGAACATATGCCCTCTAAAAAGTACCATGCACTACCACATGATGCTTTAGTTATATAAAAACATTGCCTACTTCATGTCCATTAAGGTGGGTTGCGTAAGTTTGCTGCTGTAAAAATTGGGTTATGATTCTAAAATGTTTGGGAAGCACTTGTGTATTATATAGGCTAAGTAGTCTGTATCCCCACACATGGCAAATTGTTCATCATTCAGTTCCTTTATTTTTATTTTGGGGGTTTGGGTTGCAGATGATATACAAAAGATTGGCTGTGTTGCATTTCCTTGAAACTTTGCTCCTTTTTCAACATTTCCAGAAAGTTGTGAAAATCAGGGTGTGTCTTTTCAAACAAACTAGAAAATGAATTATGACAACCTTCTATAGAGTTGTTACTTTTTGCACCCCCCTCTAAACAAGTAGGGTAGCAGTTCCACCACTCCTGAGACCTTACCTGTTTAGATGGTTGATTCATGTTTCTTTGAAATATTTTAATAAAAGTGGCAATCAATTTTTCATTTTGTTAACACACTGATTAAATAATAGCAGTATTGAAATCCTTTACATGTGTATGACGTACAAACTTTATTTATTTTTTAGTTTAAACTGTAGATTGTCTGACCTCTAGTTGACTGATAGGAATATTTATTTTAACTCTTCTCCAAACTGCCTGAGAAAAGTGAACAAAATCCCATTATTTGTGTGTCTGGGTGATTTTTTTAAATAACTGTTATCATTGCTATTTCAAAATCAGTCACTATTTTCTCAGGACTTTGGTTATTTGTAATTCAGTGTATGTTGATGACTGCTTATCCAACAGTAAAGCATACAGTGGTGGTGCATTAGTATTATTCATTTTATACTGAGTAGTGTAGATTTGGAAAAATTGATGGTCTCTTAATTTAAATGTTCCATTTATCATCCAGATCACACTATTCTCAAGAGTAACTCATTTATGGAAAGCACCGGAGATGAGTATTCTTTTTAAACGGTTGTGATTGTCATATAGAATGATGGACTCATGGTTATATGTTTCTATTAGGTATTCAGTGATGTTTGTGTTGGTACATTTTTAAGGTTGGGGAGGATAAACATTACTTGCTGTGTTCTTAGACATGATTTAGACATATAATTGTTTTTAAATTGGGTATGGCAAGCATATCTCTGGTGATGTGAATAAGTATGTTTCTGTCATAGGGGATTTACATGTATAGTCATAAGCTATGAATATACCCCGGAGCACTTTTTCCAATATAACATCTTAAGTGTCAATGTTCACTGTACTTCAGAAAGGCCTGCCAATTCACTTAAGAATGTTCATATGCAGCCTAGGGGAAAGGCTACAGTGTCCAAAAATTTTTATCCAGTCTATCTTTAAAAAGGACACATTTGAGATAACTGCATTTAAATGCCTGAATTAATGGCAAATTTTGCAGAAAAAATCCTCCACAATCCTTTTATATATTGTAAAAAACTGATGAAGTGCAGGGCAGTGTAGCCCTTAGGCTGCCATAGTAATGAAGAAAAAGGTGATTGTGCCTTTAAGAGCAGCCAGTCCTCCAGTATCCCATCATGCCTGCAGAGAGGCCGTTACCTCAGTTCTTTTTTCTGGCTCTTGCTGACAGGACCCTGGAGCATTGAGCTCGACCTATTTAGGTTTTTTCTTCAAAAAATACAGTTTAAATTTCTAAATAACTACTACATTCGACGTCTTTTGACTTTCTCTCTAGATTTTTGTCATTTTCTGACTGGACTTAAGGCTTTTTTTTTTACCACAAAAATGCCTTCTCTAATTGACAAATGTCCAAAATGTAGCAGGAAAAAGGCCAAAACAGACCCCCACGAGGTCTGCATCATCTGTCTGCCGTCTTCTCATATACCTGCCTCCTGTAACATCTGTAAGACATTTTCCAGGCGCACCCTGCACGACAGGGGGAAGATTTGCCTTCAAGTGAAAGCGGAGAGATGACACCAGGAAACCAGTGGGACCTCTGAGCGAGGGGAAGATCAGTCTTCCACCAGGGCTCTTACCTCAGCCTCCAGTGGTCGTGGGAGGTCTGAGAGGCGTTATTCTACCAGAAAACGCTTTAGGTCCCGGACGACGTTGAGGAGATCACTGTCAAGGAGGTCAACGTCGAGAGGCGGTACAGCGCCTACATGCTCGCCGTCGAAGTCTGGCTCGACGTCGCATAAGCGTCACTGTTTGACGTCAAGACACCACACAACATCAGACTTCATGTCACACAATGTCGAGAACCATATCGGCGTCATTGGAATCGACGTTGAGACGAAAATGCAGACGGCATGTTTCGACGTCGAGGTCCCGCCCAACGGCGTAGTCAAGACGTCAGAGAAGATCGACGTCGAGGAGGCAGAAAAGGAGAAGGATTTATTCGACATCGGAATCGCACCATTCTTCTTCTATAGTGCCTGTTCCTTCGTCGCCTTCTCATCAGGCCTCTCCTCCAGCTACACCATTGCAGCCATCTGACCCGAATCTTCCGGCACCACTTCCAGTGCCTCAAGTGCCTATCAGTGTCGCAGCTTCTAGGCCGCGCTCTACATCGCGCCATCTGTCTCGACATGGCCATCAGTCATCAGGCCGTTCAAGGTCACGACACTCATCGTAAATCTAGCCACAGATCAAGAGCACGTGACCGTCAGAGAGATTCTTCGTCCTGTACCAGAGATTACTCCCCTACTTTATCGGATACACCTCCACCTCAGTCTTCACCGTTGGATGATATTAATACATTTCATGAAGATCTGGTCAGAGGTGCGACAAGACTTAACATTCCGATGGCTACCCCAACACCTACTACTTAGATTATATTTTAGACTCTCCAACAGCGTATAGCCGCCAGACCTTTGCTACCTCTGGTACCTGGCCTTTTAAAACCTGCTATGGAAGTCTTCCTTACACCGGCTACAACCAAAACTGCTCCCACCAGACTACAGAAAAAGTATTGTCCTCCAGAACAAGACCCTTTGTTTCTACGTTCTGACCCTCCACCTGATTCGGTGGTCATACTGACTGCTTGCAAATCCCAAGCAACATCTCCGTCTTCCACCTCTCCTCCGGACAAAGAGAGTACGAAGGTAGTAACAGGCCACAAAGTCTGTAGTTCGGCCACAACCTCCATGAAGACGGCAAGTGCAACAGCCCTTTTGGGCAGATATGACAGGTCCTTGTGGGATTCCCTTCTCCAGTTTGCAGAGCATCTTCTGAGAGATCATAGGGAGGATTTTATGGAGATAGTCCAAGAGGGTGCTATGGTCTCAAATACGATCATCGGTGCAGCGGCGGATTCGTCATTGCTCTCCGCACATACATGATGCCACAGAGTGACACTACGGAGACATTCATGGCTGAGGCTTACTTCACTGAAACCGGATGCTCAGCAGCGTATTCTGAATCTGTCATTTTCAGGCTCCACTCTACTCGGCTCCCATGCCGATGATGAGATGGCAAGAATGAAGGCTGAGGTGGACACTTTAAAGGCAGTGGGTCTTGAAAAACCCAACGAGCAAAGAAGGTCCTTCCGACCTATCCAGCATTGCTATGCCACTCAGGGGGTTCAAACCCCTCAATGGGTCCCTGCAATATCTCACCAACAACACCAACGATCTTATCAACCTCAGCGAAAAACACAGAGAGGGCGTTCAACCCAGCAGTCCAATCAGGGTTCTCGACAACCTTCAGCTCCAAAACCCTGAAAGTCTCTTTCCCCCAACTCTGTTACCCACTCCGGTGGGGGAAGCATCACCAATTGCAGAGTGGCAAAAAATTACAACAGACGCTTGGGTCTTAAACATTGTACAGAATGGATATTGTCTCAGGTTTTCCACTCCGCCCCCAAACATTCCGCCGAAATCCACCACTTCTCATCTCGGCCTTCTAAAGGCAGAGGTTTCCATCCTCCTAGAAAAGAAAGCAGTGGAAACCGTTCCCTTCAACCAGCGGGGGAAGGGCATTTTCTCATTCCAAAGAAGGACAAGAGAGCGTTCAGACCCATTTTAGATCTCAAAATTGCCAACAAATGGGTCTGAAAGAAAAAATTCAGGATGCTATCCTTACACCAGATATACCCTCAGATTCAACAAGGGGACTGGCTTTGTTCGGTAGAGCTTCACGATGCTTACTTTCACATCCCCATCGTGAAAAAGCATTGGAAGTTCCTGAGGTTTGTGGTGGGTCAAGATCACTTCCAATACACGTCCTACCATTCGGTCTCAAGTTAGCACCCAGAACCTTTTCCAAATGCATGGCTGTGGTGGCAGCACATCTCCCAAGACATTGGATCCACATCTTTCTATACCTGGACGACTGGCTAATCAAAGCATCCACCCGTGCAGAAGCCCAACTCCATTTCCAGTGGACCTGCAACCTCCTTTATCGGCTAGGCCTTCATGTCAATTTTCAAAAGTCGATGACAGTTCCTGTCCAGAAGTTACACTATTTAGGAGTTACCATAGACACACTACAGGCAAAAGTGTGTGCTTCGGAGGAGCAACGCTTATCCATTCTCCAGAAGTGTCAGGCACTCCAAGCTATGCATCACCCAACAGTGCGCACAGTCTCTTCCCTTCTGGGCTCCATGGCCTCCTGCATCTTTCTGACACCCAACGCTCGCCTCCACATGCGATCTCTTCAGGAGTGTCTGGAGGACCAATGGAGTCAACTGTCGGGGAACTGGGAAGATCAGATTTGTCTGTCCACCCATGCAACCAGATATCTCGCTTTGTGGTGTCCTCCAGACAATCTCTTAAAGGAGATACCATTTCGTCCACAGTCTCCAGCACAGACTGTTGTGACAGATGCCTTTCTTCTTGGATGGGGAGCTCATATGGGTCACCTACAAGCACAAGGTCACTGGTTTTCCAAGAAGTCATTATACCACATCAATCTCCTCGTGCTCCGCGTGGTGCACCTAGCTCTCAAGGCCTTTCTTCCGTCATTCACTACCGACAACATGCTTGAATAGACGGACAATACTACCACCATGTACTATCTGAACAAGCAGGGGGGCACCAGATCCAGGGTCTTGTTTCAAGAGTCCCAGACAATATGGCACTGGCTCCTAGCCAGGAAGTTGAACATAGTGGCAACCCACCTTCCAGGGGCCCAGAATGTACAAGCGGATGCCCTCAGCAGACTTCTCGAAGAGAACCACGAGTGGGTGCTCAATGAAGATGTCGTCCAAGATATCTTCCGTTTGTGGGGCACACCTTCTATCGACCTCTTCGCCACAGAGGAAAACAGAAAATGCTGCGCCTTCGCCGCCAGGTTTTACCACCCAGAATCGCTGGTGAATGCTCTGTGGATAGACTGGTCCAACAAATTTCTGTATGCCTTTCCACCAATTCCACTGATCCCAGCAGTCCTCCTCAAACTCTCAATGACTTCAGCCACATTGATCCTCATTGCACCAGAGTGGCCAAGACAGTGGTGGTTCCCAGACCTTCTTCACCGGTCACTCCGTCCACATCTCAGGCTACCATGCAGACCGGACCTCCTGAGGACGTTCGGAGGGCAGATGAGACACTCCAATCTCTCCTCCTTGAATTTGGCAGGGTGGCTCCTGAGTTAGTCCAGTATGGACACCTAAATCTTCCACAGGATTGTATGGAAATCCTAAATGAGGCGAAGCGGCCATCTACCCGTACAGCATATTCCTTCAAATGGAAGAGATTCTGCATCTGGTGTGCTTCTAAGGGGATAGACCCTACATCTTGCCAGGAAGATGTCATTCTTCCATACTTGTTACATTTGGCTCAATCTGGTCTTCAACTCTCTTCCATAAAGGTCCATTTGGCAGCTTTGACTGCATACAGAAAATGTCCTTCACAAACCTCTTTCTTTAGGATGCCAGTCATCAAAGATTTCCTAGAAGGGTTAAAAAAGATCTTTCTTCCAGTTAGGCGTCCTTCCCCACCATGGGAACTTAATGTGGTCCTTTCGAGGCTCATCCAAACTCCATTTGAGCCCATAAACAAGGCATCTCTCTAACATCTAACTTGGAAAACTGCTTTCCTTGTGGCAATCACATCAACACGAAGGGTTAGCAAGATTCAGGCCCTCTGTACCCACGAACCTTACACAGTATTTCACTCCTCCAAGGTAGTACTGCGTATACATCCTAAATTCCTACCCAAGGGTATATATGATTTTCACATCAACCAGTCGATTTCCTTACCAACTTTCTTTCAAAACCCATCTACTCCAGCAGAGAGAGCTCACCATTCTCTAGATGTAAAGAGGGTGTTAAAATTGTATTTAGATAAGACCAATTCTCTTCGAAGATCTTCACAATTGTTCATTAATTATGGTCCGGTTCGTACCGGTCTGGCCTCCTCCAAACAGACAATATTGAGATGGATTGTCTCCTGTATTCTATTTTGCTACAAACTAGCTAACAAGACACTAGCTGGCAGACCAACAGCGCATTGTACCAGAGGCAAGTCGCCAACGACTGCTTTAATGAGGAATGTTCCCTTAGCAGACATTTGTAGAGCTGCGACTTGGTCTGTTCACACCTTTACAAAGCATTATTGTCTTGACTCCGATGCCAGGGCAGATGCTCAAGTAGGACAGGCTTCTCTCAGGAACCTCTTTGCTTGAAAATATATTTCATGAGTGTCCTGTCTACTCCTCCGCGGTTTATGGGATGAGCTTGCTATTCTGTTCACACCTTATGACTATACATGGAAATCCCCTATGAGAGAAGGAATAGTTTCTTACCTGTAACTCCAGTTCTGTCGTAGGGGTATTTCCATAATAGTCATAAGCGACCCTCCCGCCTCCCCGGTGGAGTAGACTGATTACTAAGTCAAGTTACTCATAATTCTCAGCTAGAACTTCCTGCAAAAAGAACTGAGGTAACTGCCTCTCTCTAGGCATGATGGGATACTGGAGGACTGGCTGCTCTTAAAGGGACAGTCACCTTTTTCTTCATTACTATGGCAGCCTATGGGCTACATTGCCCTGCACTTCTTCATCAGTGTTTTACAATATATAAAAGGTTTGTGAAGGAATTGTTCAGCAAAATTTGCCATTCATTCAGGCATTTAAATGCAATATCTCAAATTACACTGTAGCCTTTCCCCTAGGCTGCATATGAACATTTTTAAGTGACTTGGCAGGCCTTTCTGAAGTAAGGCGAATATTGACACTTAAGAAGTTATACTGGAAAAAGTGCTCTGGGGTCCCCGCAGACGGGCGGGGAATATTCACAGCTTATGACTATCATGGAAGTAACCCTATGAGAGAACTGGAGTTACAGGTACAAAACTATTCGTTCTTTACACTTCCCTTAAGACTGCACCAGTAGACTCATTCAAGGCTGTTGCAAGGGTGTTCATTGGAGGTGATAGCTAGGATTTTCAGTTATGTATTTCCTCTAACGTCAATTACAATGTAGAGGTAGAGTTTTTGTTCTGAAGTTTGTTCTGAGGTTTGTTCAGTATAGATCTCCAGAGGGACAGCTCCACTGCATTAGTAATTGGTTGCATCATTTGGAGAATACAAAATAGGCCTTCGGCATGTTCTCCGTTTTGTACAATCCATTTTATTAGATACTGTTTTATTATATGGAAAATAAAATATGCATAGAGAAACAAACTACTACAATGGCATTTTTATTTTTGTTATTAGTGTTGTATTATCAAAGTACTTGGTGTACTCCTTACAGTGATATCTGTTTTTTCTCATTACTTTAAGTGTTTAAAGAGTGTTTTTTTCCAATTCTTCTGGCTTTTTGTGTTGAAAGGAAATTGAAATTGTAAAGATATTTTTATTAACAAGTATTGTTCCCATGTTGTTCCTGAAAATAAAAATGAACATTTCATTTAGGTACCTGAGTGTTAAAAGAAAGAAGCTAAGTGTTTCACTAGTTAGTTGTTAGTCGGTTAATTGTTACTTAACTTCAATTTTAATATTATTTTTTTTATTTTTTTTATGGCTGTGATTGTCTTTTTGTTTGTAATGTTAATTTTTATTAGATCTAAGATAGAAGATTCCTGCTAATGTAGGAAACGTGCACCTGAAAAATCTCATTTCATGAAACTAGTAGGGGAAATAAATCCTCCACTTCTGCTCTAAGGAGGACTGTGCTCATTCCTGAGCAGTCTCACAAACAGCAACATCAGCTCTAGTGTTTGGCATTGATACATTCAGTGGTGTATCCTTGAACATCAGAGACATCAGTGACAACCTATTAGACTATGACACACCCATCACTGTCAAGATTTCTCTCTCTGTTAATGACAATGAGCATCATCAATAATACATATTTAAAGTATAGAGGAACTGCAAAATGTTGACAGTGTACCAAAGGATAAAGAATATAACTCAGTCTCCTTCTTTAGGCAAGGCAGTTCTCTTAACCCAACTTTTCTTTCCTAGGAATTAAACCCCTGAATAAATCACAAGAGTATGTCATGCCTGTGATCACATAACCTATGTCCAGTGTGCACCACATCACCAAGCGAGACAAAGCGCATGTAGATCAAGACAAGAAAGGGCAATATGTGAGCTTGTCTCAGAAGATCACCCGCTCTCGATTTAAAGAAACATGGCACAGGATAATGCTCTTCTGCTTCAGATTAGAGGCAAAAAGGGGTTCAAATTCATCCTAATCTTCAGAGATACAGCTTTTGCATAATTTAAGTATTTATGACAAATCTCGCCAAGTGAGATGAAAAGTGATGCTAAAAAGCTAAACATTGATGCCACTTCATTGACTATTGCAGCAAGATTTTTTTTGTTATACATTCCACCCAAACCTAATGGCAAGTACTCTGGTTGTATTCATCCTGCCCTTCCAAAACCCACTGTAACTTCTTCACTCAATCTGCCACTCAAAACATACTATAAAGAAACAAGAAAATAAACAAAAGACCCTGGACCTTACTTTTATACTTCTTTAATTCATGCTCGTCTGGTCGCTAGAACAAGGCATTTATCAGAGTTCATATCTTCAGGGCCACAAGACAAATATATTGGACATTTAGAACTATTAGGACAAAAGAAATGCTAAAATGTGCAACATGTTCTCAGCTCTATTGGTGCAATATGACTGGGACAATTTAGCATTTACAAATCAGTTTACGGATTTGCCACCAGGAAGGCAAACTAAATCTTGAATGTGTGAATGATCACTTTAGAGAATTTATTCGGTGCAGGAAAAGACACACTGGTGCTTCTAGCAAATGGTTGCTGTAGGAAGATGGTTCTGTATATACTATTTCAAAGTAAGAAATAGTGTGCACAGAGTCCAAGGGTTCACCTTAGAGGAAAGATAGTGGCAAAATTAGATAATTCTAATGCTCTATTGTGTGGTAGTGTGGTCGAGCAGTAGGCTTATCAGAGGGTAGTGTTAAGCATTTGTTGTACACACACAAGCAATAAATGAAGAATACACACTCAAAGACTTACTCCAAGCCAATAGGTTTTTATATAGAAAAATATATTTTCTTAGTTTATTTTAAGAACCACAGGTTCAAGATTTGAAGTAAATACATAAAATGCAAGGTACTTCACACAGGTAAGTTAGGAACTTTGAATAAAAGCAGTATCATATACAGTCTTTGTTAAAATGGCAATAAGCTATTTTAAAAGGGGACACTGCAAAAATCAACAGTTCCTGGGGGAGGTAAGTAAAGGCTAGTTTGTCAGGTAAGTAAAACACTTACAAGTCTCAGTTCCTAGGCATAGGCAGCCCACCGTTGGGGGTTCAAGGCAACCCCAAAGTTACCACACCAGCAGCTCAGGGCCGGTCAAGTGCAGAGGTCAAAGAGGTGCCCAAAACACATAGGCGCCTATGGGGAACAGGGGTGCTCCGGTTCCAGTCTGCCGGCAGGTAAGTACCCGCGTCCTCAGGGGGCAGACCAGGGGGGTTTTGTAGAGCACTGGGGGGGGGGGGGGGGGCACAAGTAGGCACACAAAACACACCCTCAGCGGCACAGGGGCGACCGGGTGCAGTGTGCAAAGCAGGCATCAGGTTTCAGATAGGAAACAATAGAGGGACCCGGGGAATGACTCTAGCAGTGCAGGCAGGCACAGGTGTGCTTCTCGGGATAGCCACCACCTCGGCTAGGCAGAGGGTTGCCTGGGGGTCACTCCTGCACTGAGGTTCGGTTCCTTCAGGTCCTGGGGGCTGCGGGTGTAGTGCTGGTCCAGGCGTCGGGTCCCTTGTTACAGGCAGTCGCAGTCAGGGGGAACCTCTGTATTCTCTCTGCAGGCGTCGCTGTGGGGGCTCAGGGGGGTCGTCTCGGGCTACTCACAGGCTCGCAGTCGCCGGGGAGTCCTCCTTGTGGTGTTTGTTCTCTGGATCTCAAGCCGGGGGCGTTGGGTGCAGAGTGTGAAGTCTCACGTGTCCGGCGGGAAACGTGAGTTCTTTGGAAGTTGCTTCTTTGTTGCAAAGAAGTTGCTGGTTTTAAGCAGAGCCACTACTCATGGGAATTTCTTGGTCCATTAGTCCAGGGCAGTCCTCTGAGTCTTCAGAGGTCGCTGGTCCCTGTCGGATGCATCGCTGGTTGCAGGTTTTCTAATCAGGAGACAGGCCGGTAGGGCTGGGCCAAAGAAGTTGTTGTCTTCCATCTTCTCTGCAGGCTTGTAGGTCAGCAGTCCTTTTTGTTTCTTCAGGTTGCAGGAATCTGATTTCCTGGGTTCTGGGGTGCCCCTAAATACTAGATTTAAGGGGTGTGTTTAGGCCTGGGAGGGCAGTAGCCAATGGCTACTGTCCTGGAGGGTGGCTACACCCTCTTTGTGCCCCCACCCTGTGGGGAGGGGGCACATCCCTAATCCTATTGGGGAAATCCTCCAAAACTAAGATGGAGGATTTCTAAAGGCAGGGGTCACCTCAGTTCAGGACACCTCAGGGGCTCTCCTGATTGGTGGGTGACGACTCCTCGTTTTTCTCATTATCTCCTCCAGCCTTACCTCCAAAAGTGGGGGCAGTGGCCGGAGGGGCGGGCATCTCCACTAGCTGGGATGCCCTGGGGCACTGTAACAAAAGGGGTGAGCCTTTGAGGCTCACCTCCAGGTGTTACAGTTCCTGCAGGGGAGGTGTGAAGCACCTCCCCCCAGTGCAGGCTTTGTTCCTGGCCACAGAGTGACAAAGGCACTCTCCCCATGTGGCCAGCAACATGTCTGGTGTGTGGCAGGCTGGCAGAAACTGGTCAGCCTACACTAGAAGTCGGATTAGTATTTAGGGGGCATCTATAAGATGCCCTCTGGGTGTATGTTACAATAAATTGCACCCTGGCATCAGTGTGCATTTATTGTGCTGAGAAGTTTGATACCAAACTTCCCAGATTTCAGTGTTGCCATTATGGAACTGTGGAGTTCGTGTTTGACGAACTCCCAGACCATATACTCTTATGGCTACCCTGCACTTACAATGTCTAAGGTTTTGCTTAGACACTGTAGGGGCATAGTGCTCATGCACATATGCCCTCACCTGTGGTATAGTGCACCCTGCCTTAGGGCTGCAAGGCCTGCTAGAGGGGTGACTTGCCTATGCCTCAGGCAGTGTGAGGTTGGCATGGCACTCTGAGGGGAGTGCCATGTCGACGTAGTCTTTATGTCCCCACCAGCACACACAAGCTGTGAGGCAGTGTGCATGTGCTGAGTGAGGGGTCCCCAGGGTGGCATAAGACATGCTGCAGCCCTTAGAGACCTTCCTTGGCATCGGGGCCCTTGGTACCAGGGGTACCAATTACAAGGGACTTATCTGAGTGCCAGGGTTGTGCCAGTTGTGGAGAAAAAGGTACAGTTTAGGGAAAGAACACTGGTGCTGGGGTCTGGTTAGCAGGGTCCCAGCATACTTCCAATCAAAACTTAGCATCAGCAAAGGCAAAACGTTAGGGGGTAACCATGCCAAGGAGGCATTTCCTTACAGTTGCTGTTTTATTTATAATTCCATCCATTAGAAGCATTGTCAAAGCCAATACGTCTTGCCTTTGCACGATCGGTTGGCTTTGCCTATGTTTTTAGCCATGTTGCCAGTGGCTAAAAGTAAAGATAAAACACTTTGACACAGCCAGCGTTGACTGTTATAGCTTTTTTTGTACTTGCAGTTATCCTGCACTGAAGCCAGCACTGCTGCATAATCTATACTATACACCCCTGTAGATCTTTAGTCTGGGGGGCTGCAAGCATACTGCTGACCTTTGCATGTGGCCCCCTCTTCAAAAAGTGCAAGCATGTATTTACAAGTTAATCAGTGTGAAAGAAACCACGTAACTTAGGTGTCCTGCACAGTTAACTTTTAGGCCACCTTAATTTTTACAGTCATTCTGCAACAATAGTCTCTTCAAAAATTCCAAAAATGTATTTTATGCACATGCAGAACTTTCATCCTAGTAGTACATCAGACTAAATCAGTGCAAGAATTTTTTTAACAAGTAGTTTTCAAACATGAATTTTGAAACGTTCGTGCTTTCACTCATCCTGATAATACTAATAGTAAACTCAGAGGCAAGTCATTTATGTGCACCCTTTGGATTATCTGGGTTGCAATTTTACATGGACTACATTTTAGTAAAATCACATGTTGGAGAAGTTTTCGTACAGCACACATCCTGAATGCATGGATTTCAAGATCGTGTTTTATGTAACAAGCATTGGCAAAGCCAATAGTTTTTGCCTATGCAAAAACTTTTGTCTTTGTCAATGTTTTTGTACATGTTGCAGATGACTATAATGTAGATGTGAAGTAACAGAAAGAGCTACCGACTTGGGGAAAAGGGTTTGAGTCTCTGCGTGGACTCAGTATCCAGTAATTCTGGCCCAAAATATAATTACCCAGTGCCATAAAAAAGTGGCTTTGTGCAATATAATTGGTGTTCTTATAAAGCGCAGAAATACTTGTTAGAACTTTTAAGTGCTTTTTTATAAAAGCTGCCCGTAAGTGTGCTACTTTACTATGTGAGAAGAAGAAGCCTGTGAGGGAAGAGAGGAAGGGTCCGAAAGTGCGGCAGTGGAGGAGGTGGCACCCGCAGTGCGCCACAGGGAGCACTGGGAAGGCAAACAGACGGTAGGGAGTGAGTAGCTATCAACCGTAACTGGTTCCCAGTTGAGGGTAGTATTAAAATATAGCAATTATCTGTGTTAAGTGGGTTTCCTAGAGTTTTTAGCCCAGTGCCACTGCACCTGCTGCATCATTCAAATTGTGGCCCTAATGCCTGCAAGGTAACTGCACTTGTGACTGTTTGTTTAGTAGTAAAATATAGCAATGATAGGTGTTCAGTGGGTTTCCTGGAGCTTTGGGCCCCTGTGCCACTGCACCTGCTGCACCATTCAAATTATGACCAGTAATATAGGTGTTCCGAAAAAGGCACAGTTGCAGAAGGAATACAGAATGACTGTGTAGCTAAACAAACACTTTAATAAAAAGTGCCTTTAAATTTATCCAACTCTCCAAAAAGAGTTGCCACAGATGTCATAAATAAAGCATATGCTTTACTCATCGAAGTGAAAACCAAGCATAGCTAAATTGCGTTGAGATATTGCTGGCTTTTTCCTGTGAAAAGATCTCTAATCCTGTGCTTGACAGTGAAAGGTCCATAAACAGCTTAAATTGCCCAAGATCATCATCAGACTGAAATGCACTTTGTTCCTAAAAAGGCAGTTTCACAAATTAAATGGAGCCACCAAAGAAGAGGAATTTTGAGAAAAGTGTTGAATATGAAAAAGTCTCTGCAAAAATTCCAAAAATCTATTTCATTCACATGCGGAACTGTTTCGCCTGAGTAGTACTAGTATATCAGACTAAATCTTGCGGTCTGCAAGCCTCCTTCTGAACTTTGCATACGGCCCCCTGTTGAAAACGAGCAAGCATTTATTTACAAGTTAATCAACATGAAAGAAAGCAGGTAATAGGGGTGTCCTGCTCACTTAACTTTCAGGCCACCTTCATTTGTCAAGACATTTTGCAAAAAGATGTGTTAAATAAGAAAAAGACTGCACAAATTCAAAAAATGTATTTCATTCACATGCAGAACTGTTTCATCCCAGTAGTACAAGTATGTCAGACTAAATCAGTGCAATTTTTTTTGTAATAGGTTTTAAAATATGATTTTGGAAATGTTCATGCTTCCATCCACCCTGACAATGCCAATAGTGAACTTCATGCCCCACAAATGAAAGGCAAATATTTTTTGCAGCTGAAGAATGAGATACATTTTGGGAAGGCTATGTCTAAAATAAAATAAAAAAGGGCACAAGCATGCTCCATCGAGAAAGTACGCTGCATTCTTCTTTCCTGTAAATTCCAGGCTCCCTTGAAGACAGCTTGACATTTGACCTCAGTCGTTGAATGCCCAGAAAATGTGACCAAATAAGAACAAGATTTACAGGCCTTTTTATTACAGAAAACGAGTTAGTGGAAGAACACAGCTTTGGAATGGGGAGGTACAAACTTGAGCTGGGGAGCCTAAAGCAAATAAAGCCAACAAATATAAAGCCGGAAAATGTGAGTTACAAACCATGAAGCCAATGTCGGCAACAGGCAAAATGCATTCCCAGGTCAGATTTCTGAAACTTTCCAAGATGTCTTTCGCATACCACAAAGCTGCGCTGTCTGGTAGGCTGCGACCTAAACACTGGTCCTAACATGCCTAACCCCATCTCACATTTCTACATCCTCTTCATAAGACATATTGTTCAGCCTTTTGAACCAAAATAGTCATGCGGTGTTGGAAATGACCCTTCCTGAAGGGTTATCCCCGAACGTTTTGCCTTTCTCCTCCTATGTTTTCTGACCATCTTTATGTTGGCATTAGGATTCTGAGCACTTTATCATTGCTAATCAGTGCTATGGTGCATGTACTTCTCCCTAAAAACGTGGTAACATCAGTGTATTCACAATTGGCATATTTAATTTACCCGTAAGTCCCTTGCAAAGTTGTATGACAAATACCCAGGGCCTGTAAATGAAATGCTACTAATTGGCTTGTGGCACTGAATGTGCCACCTACTTGTTTTTCATTACTGTGAGGCCTGCCCCTCTCATAGAACACAACTACAATGGTCCAAATGGAAAATTTATTTACAAATCTTTTTTGACCAGTATGTAAATATATCCATGCAGCATATACCAATGCAAGGAACTCCAAATAATTTCATGGGCTGGGATTTGCAATTCCTTATAATACGTTTAAGCTGTAATCCCTGATCTGAGAGGAGTAGCTGCATCATATTTTGTACCATTGGAATGGTAATGATAAATCCTCTTTACTGGTGATGTTGGATTTATTATCACTATTTTAGAAATGCCACTTTTAGAAAGTTGGCATTTCTCTGAACTCATCACCCTCCGTGCCCACAGCCTATCCCCAATACATGTATACCCTGTGCTGGGTGACAGCTACACTTGTGCATTCCCTCCAGGCACCAACAACAGAGTATACTAAACTGCATCTGCATACTGACTGGCCTTCCTGTGTAGGTGGTTGGAAAGGGTAGAGACCATAGTCCACAAAAAGGGGCTGATTACCTCCCACTCATAGTCTGGAGGTGAGGCTGACCTAAAAGGGGGATCAGTGCACTTCACAAGAACTCTTTGTGGTCATCCTCCACATCAGAACCACTTTCTAGTATAAATGCTGGGTCCATGACCCACTCAAATCAGTACACTTCTGGACCCAAGAAGGCACTGCTGGAGTAAAGACTAGGTGCCAGGATTTCCACTGTGCTAGGATTGACTGCTGCCCTGCCTTGCTGCCTGCTGATCTCTTCCCAGTAGCCCAAGAATCATCCCCCAAACCCAGAGTGCCTCCGAGTGACTTTTGCTTTATTTTGCCACTCGCTTTCTACAAAAATACCCTGAGGAGCTTTGCTGGACCTTGCTGCTCGCTTTCTTCAATCACCCGGTGTGGCTTTGTTAGTCTTTTCCGCTTGCCTTCCTAAATCACCTGCAGCAGCTCTAATTTTCACCTTGAGCGGCTTTGCTAGACTTTGCTGCTTCCTTTCTAAAATCTCCTGAAGCAGCTCTGCTAACCCTCGCCGCCCACTTTTGTCAATCACCCTGGGTGTCTTTGACAGACTTTGACGCTTGCTTTCTTCAATCACTGGAGCGGCTCTGCTAACCCTCACCTCCCGCTTTCGTCAGTCAACCTGAGCGGCTTTGCTAGTCTTTGCTGCTTGCTTTATTCAATCACCCGGAGCGGCTCTGCTAAACGTTGTCACCTGCTTTAGTCAATCACCTGAGTGGCTTTGCTATGTTTTGCTGCTTTCTTTCTTCAGTAATCCGGCCTGGCTCTGCTAACTTTTGCAGCCTTCTTCCTTCAAACACCCTGAGTGGCCTTGCTGGACATTGACACTCGCTTTCTTCAATTGGCTCCTGCTTCCTTCTACCTTGGCCGGCCTTGTTTAACTCAGCCACTTCACAGTTTCCCCTCGGTCCCTACCTTTTTTCTCGGTGACCGCGCCCAGAAATCATTCAGCCGTTTCCTGAGAGAGGCATACCCCGGACAATGCCACAATCTGTGGTATCTATATGAACTTCTGCTGAGAAGTCCCCCTCACTACCTCTTGTATCCCATCATTGGTTATCAACCTTGTTTTACTTAGTTCTGCAAAGTGAATACTTATCCATTGACTAATTTGATCTGTATGGTTCTGATCTTGATTTATCCTAAGAAACAAGCTTTATTTTTCTACATCCATGCGTAGTCTTTTTGTTGTGCACCTCCTGTGATTGTGTGTGTGTTGCACAGATACTTTACACATTGTCTTCTAAATTAAGCCTGCCTGCTCTGCGCCAAGCTCCCAGAGGGTAAGCACAGGGTAATTTAGGTCATGTATTTTGACTTACCCTGACTAGGATTGTGGTCCCTACTTGGACAGAGTGCATACTGCTGCCAACTAGAGACCCAATTTCTTACATGTGATCTTAAGTTATTATCTTGGAAATTGATACTTGTTGTCAGTACCACTTTTTCTGCACACACATTGAGTTAAAGGCCTTTACAATAGATTAATTATTTTTAAAGGTACACAAAGATAGATAAGTAGGGTGTACACACATGAGCTTCTTACCTGTAGTTGTGCCACCTTCCATATTAATGAAAGTATTGAACCACCTCTTTTTTCATTAAAATATGGTCCTTTCCAAAGTGCTCTTTACGAATGTCTGTTAGAAAATCTCACATGTGCTGCTTTGTATGCACAAATCCTTTCCTCACTTCTAAACCAACTTTTGTAGAATATACATAACCTTATTTTGAGAAGGCTTTTTCTAATTCAGAACTAACAAGACCGATTGCACAATGCATATGTGTTATGCACGCGGCAGTCTTTAACTTGTTCATTTGTACATTAATAAATGATCTCCCCCTTCCTCTTATGCAGTGTAGGAAGAAAAGAGCATTTTTATGTCTCACAGGAACAAAAGCAAATAAGATTTGGAAAAGATCTATTCTTAGATGGAGTCTGTGTCCCAATCAATTGCAGAATTCAGGACCACAAGGTGCCAAGTCAGTGCTGGAAGCCAAAACACAAAACCCAGAAAGACACCACTAGTTCTGTTCCAGATCCTACACTAGATTGTGGAAGTGTGCATAGAATGTGAGTATTCAACAGAATAAGCTGCAAAAGGTGATGGTTGCATTTAAGCAACATCCACTTTACTTTACAAATTTACCCTTGCTTTGCTAAGGCCAATAGTGCTTTCAGACTATAGGGTGCGATGTAATGTGTTGTTTATTTTGTGAAATTTCATTGCAAGTCACAGAATGCTTGAAATCAGGCAGGAAGGAAAATATACTTATTGCTTTTTAAAGGGATTTAACCAGTGAAGGTGATCATTTTAGGCTTTGTCATTCGAAAGAAGTTCAATGTAAACAGTGGTTTGAAAGATTAAATATATCTTCCATTCATTCATCTTCCAGTCCATTAATCATGGTTCAATTCAACAATATCATCACTAAAAACTAGATACAAATGCATTCTGCCTGGTTCTGAGGCTCATGCTCTGGCAGGTGATGACTGATACAGGTGTCCCTAAAAATGTATTGGCCATCATCATAGGACTTCATGATGACCTCATGAGCACAATTATGCTTAGATGAGGTTTAGTCAATTAGGTGAGCTGACTGTTTTCCCATCACAAGAGGGGTTAGCCAGGGCTGTGTTTTAGCTTTGACACGTACTGCAGTAAGAGGGGTCTGGAAATCAATGTCTCAAAAACAGAATACATGGTCTTTAACCCCTGCCGCAACACCAGACCCAATCCACAGCTTAAAGGCCCCTTGTTGGAGCGTGTGCTTACTTTTGAGTATTTAGGATTGATTTCACTGAGCAGTTGGACTGGTGTTATCTTACTGATCACATGAATACGATACATGAGAGAGACAGTAAGAAATTTGGACTATGGGGCTTTGTGGGATGATCCGATGAGAGCCTGGCCCATTAGTAGTAGCACCTTCAAAGTCAATTATTGCCAGTACACAGTGTCCCTAATGCAGACACAGCCCTTTTTTGGCCCCCAGTCTGATGCTTTCCTTTTGGTGAAGGATGAGTTTAAGACCATAGAGATTCCTTGACGAGATTGAACCTGCAGTAGCCAGGACACTGTCCCTCCAGTTTTGTTATGGCACCCTCCCGCTGCTTTTTCTTCACTTCAGCATAGGGACGGCGGACTGGTGGGCATGTCCCTCTTGTGTTGCCAGTAAGAAAACTGTGTAAAATACATTGTTTTTCTGCCCCGCCTATGAGAAGGAGAGGAAAAAATAGATACTCCCAATATGTTGAACGTTAGGGGTCAAACAACATCTTAAAGCCCTTCGTATATTAAGGTACGACACAAGTCAAAGCGCTGTCTCCCGATACCTCATAACAATGGAGAGGCCTAGGCGGATGTTGCTCAAGTCCAACATGGGTTCTGATACCATAAAAGCAAAGGGTGTTTCTGTTCTCCCTCATGCACTAGTACTTTGAGACGTGTGGTCCAAGTCTGTATTTGCGCATTAATAAAGCCTAGGGTGCTTTTAGAGATGCCTGTTTCCCTTATGCAATAGCACTTTGAGAATTTTGGAACCTTGAGTGTATTTGTTAATTTGTTGGGACCCATTTTATTGAGTTCATGGAATGTTTTGGGTGTAATTTATTTTATCAAAATTTTTATTTGGTTTGATTTAAATAGGTTTTATCGATCTATCTGGTGTATGATGTTTCATTTTGATACATTATGAATTTTATATTTTGTCTTGTACTTTTACGGCTTGTAGCCGAAATAAAGATTTGGAGGGAAAGATACAAATGTCTCCTCATGTAAAGCCAACAGCATGTTCTCCTTGTCTGAGGGCTTTGCCAATATGATAATCTGGACCTTTACCCATGATCAGTTTAAAAGCCTGTCTAGGTATTGGAAACAAGCCTGTCTAGGTATTGGAAACAAGCCTGTCGGTATTGGAAACAAGTGTGGAATTTAATTATTTTAAACCCACCATACAGAAATAAACCCATTAATTCACATTTTCAAACAATGAGTTCCATTGTGCCCTTTAAACCTGTTCTTCTCACAATGTTACTTATGTAATATATTTTCTGCAACACTGGAGTCTGAGTGTATTATTTAACTAGCTGAAAAACGTAAAAAGATACGATCAATAACAATAGTAGTTCCTTCAAGTCCTAGTAACGGCAATTCATTTAAGTATATATCTCCTTAAATATTTTGCAGACTGTGCAATAAAAACTTTATTAAAGGCAATATCCATGTATGCAATTGTAATATTTTCCATATTTGATGATATATATATATATAATAAAGCAGTACGGGCGAGCGTGCTTCGGAAAAGCAAGCAATGGGTTGATTCTTTACTCGCAAGTGAGGCCATGTGTTAATTCTTTCTCAGCTGGGCAAGTGATGCGTCGATGCTTTCCTCGAAGGGAAGAGATTTGGCGATTTCCGCACAAGCAGCCTCAGGTCTGTGTGGTGGTGATGAAGATTTTGATGCCCAGGGTCGATGCGTTGAAAATTCCGACGTGCTGTGTAAAGGGTCCACGGTGAGAACAGGCGCTCCATCGATTCTCCACCTACGAGGCAGGCGCTGCATAGAATTTTCAGCCGCAGGACAGGCGCTGCGACGATTTTTGTGATGCGCACACAGCGTTGCGTGGATTTTCTCCTGCAGGTTACCAGCTTCCACTTCTAAGGGCCCAGATACTGAATTTGGCACCACTTAGCAAGTCAAGAGTCTCAGCAGAAGAGCCCAGGCACTGATAGATGAAGTCTTTGATGTCCCTGAGACTTCAGAACAGGGGGCAAGCTCAGTCCAAGCCCTTGGAGAAATTTCACAAGCAGGTTTTCAGAGAGCAAAATCCAGTTCTTTCCCTCTTCAGGCAGAAGCAGCAGCAGGCCAGCACAGCAAAGCAACAGGCAGAGGGTCAGGTCCTCACCCAGCATCAAGCTCTTCTGCTTGGTAGAGGTTCCTCTTCATCCAGAAGTAATCTAAAACTCTTGGGGTTTGGGTACACTACCTATACTCATTTCTGCCTTTGAAGTAGGAAAACGTCAAAGGAAAGTCTCTGTTGTTCCCCAAATCCTGCCTTGCCCAGGCCTGGCCCCAGACGCACTGCAGGGGGCTGGAGACTGCATTGTGTGAGGACAGGCACAGCCCTTTCAGGTGCAGGTTTCAGCTCCTTCCTCCCCACTGTAGCCCAGGAGACTCATCAGGATATACAGGACACACTTCAGCTCCCTTTCTCTCACTGTCTAGAGAGAAGTCACAAACAGCCCAGCTGTCAGTTTGACCCAGATGTGGATTCCGCAGGCAGACAGAGGCACAGAATGGTTTAAGCAAGAAAATGCCCACTTTCTAAAAGTGTCATTTTCAAACAGACAATCCAAAAAACAACTCTTATCACAAGATGTTTTTTTAAATCGTGAGTTTAGCGATCCCAAACTCCATATCTCCATCTGCTCCTAATGGGAAACTGCACTTAAAAGACATTTAAAGGCGGGCCCCATGTTAACCTATGGAAGAGCTAGGCCTTGCAATTATGAAAAACTAATTTGGCCATACTTCACTATCAGAACATGTAAAACACACTTTTAAATACACTGTACCCTGCCCATGGTGCTACCTAGGGCCTACTGTAGGGGTGAGTTACTTGTAAAAGGGAAGGTTTGGGCCTGGCAAGTGGGTACCCTTGCCAGGTCGAATTGGCAGTGCAAAACTGCTCACACAGACACTGCAGTGGCAGGTCTGAGACATGTTTACAGTGCTACTCATGTGGGTGTCCCAATCAATGCTGCAGGCTCACTAGTAGCATCTGATTTACAGGCCCTGGGCACCTCCAGTGCACGTTATTAGGGACTTAATAGTAAATCAGATATGCCAATCATGGATAAACCAGTCACCAATACAAGTTAGACAGAGAGGATATGCACTTAAGCACCCGTTAGCAGTGATAAAGTGCCCAGCATCTTAAAGGCAACAAAAACTGGTCAGAAAAAATAGAAGAAAGGAGGCAAAATGTTTGGGGATGACCCTGCAAAAGGGCCAGGTCCAACAAACAAGCTGAAAACTAACCAGTAAAATAACATACACTGTGTCACTTCATTTAATTTTTTTTATCCCCTTGTACTTTATCCCCTTGTATTGTGCACTCTAGTGGATGAGGAATGGGACCAAGACAGTGTTTAGATGGGAACGTGATGTGCTAAAAGACAAATGAGTGAAGAAACAGAAAGAAATATTGGTAATCGGGGCACAGGTCAAAAGAGTCATTAGAATGAATCACAAAATGGACTAGTATAGGGTCCATAGCACAAGATAAATTAGTGAAAGAGATAGTTCATACAATAGATGAGAAATTGGGACAAGGTACAAATTTCATGAGAAGGTAACTACAGATAAGGATGAAACTAGACATAAACAAACTTGGGAGGCGAGTTAGGTACCAGCTAGAGAAGAGAGGCAACTAATTCAAATCTCTTGTATCTTGCTTAACTCATGCTAATCATCCCTTACCAAGTTTCAGTTATGGGTGACTTGAATGTATATGCTGATAATGGCCCAAAAACCTATTCAAGAGAATGAACGCGCACTCTCAACCTGCTGTTCTCCCTAATACACAAACTGCAGCTCAAAGAGTTTCAGCATCTACCCTGGACTAATCACTATCTAATCAGATTTTATTATGATGGAGAGTTTACTAGCCTGATAATTAATTGTGTTTGGCTACCCATCTTTTAGAGAAACAAGAACACAATGCAGCTGTAACGTAACCACTCCTTGAAACACCTGACCCTCATCTAGAATTACCATCTGACAGTCTAGTTCACCTGGAATCCAGACTAAGTAAATTCCTGGGTATTCTGGTTCCCATCTGCATCTGCAAGCTTTATTGAAAGACTATAAATGATCCAATTAAATTCCTAGCCAGAGTGCTAACAAGACATTAACATACAATTAAATTAACTTCTGATTAGACAGAGTGCTGGCACACTTAGTTCAACCCCTGGTAGCTATGGCACGGAGCAGACAGGCTTATCTTAAGCATTTTGAAGTACCAAATAGTTAAAAAGTCCAAAACACAATAAAAATCCCACTCCATTTTCTAAAATAGAGAAGATTTCCATGAACAAAAAGACATAAATACAACAAAGCTCCAATAAGGGGAGCCAGAGATATGATTTTTCAAAGTTTTAAATTAAAACTGCACCAAAAAGTGTTAAGTGCCAACTGCAGTCATCTGGTTGTGCTTAACTAGCACCTAGGTGCATGTTCAGGCTGACTGCAATGGAGTGTGAGTTGGCTTCAAGGTTAAGTTTATCCCAGTGGAAAAAATATCTCCCAACATTGACAACATTCAGCGAAACAGGCAGTGGGACTGATGACAAGCTGACGAGAGAAGGGCCAATATATCAACTGATTCCGGTGACTGGATAGAGCTTCAGCAAAACCATTGGTTTTAGTCAGAAAAAGCTCTGGGTGGAGAATTTAAACTTTGCATGATTATCTTTCAACAGCGATCCCAGTGATGCTGTGGTTTCGTGGTGAAGAGAGTTTGGCATCAATGGATTCCAATGTCTAAGTACTACTGAATTTGTTACTTGGGCCGAGTTCGTAGCACTGCTGCAAAACCACCACCCCTCCAGCCTCCTGAGGAAACGCCCAATTCCTGCTACAACCTGTCCGGCTCTGATTAAGAAGGTCCAAGGCACATCCAGTGAAATCTGCTCAGCTCGGCTTGTCCAGGGAAGTGGGCTTCTTTGTTCCTGTAGCTTAACAGGAGGTCATCCAACAGACCCTTGGAGTCTGCGTCTATGTCATGGGTACAAGTGGAAGCAGGTCAGGCACTTAGAGTTCTCTTCACTAGTCTCAACAGCAGTTGCAGTCCTTTCTGTGTCTTCCACAGGCCCAGTGGTGTACTGATGAGAGTGCCCAGGCATGCTACATTTATGACTAGCACTAACCTTAGGGTGGGGGTGGCTTCTGGCCCCTCCATAGCCAACGGGGAAAAAATTCAAAGGGGTAATGCTACCCACTTTTGCAGCAGTTCCTATGTGACTTACTGCAAATCATCCTACAGTGCCTTTCCCTGCCCAAATCCAAGCGTGCTAACATCCTCTTGCCAGCCACATCTAGTTTAGCCATCAGGTCTGGGGTGTCAACTACCAGCGTGCAGTCGGTTCTTGAAATTACAACTTTTCCTAATGGGTCCATTGTTACTTTGTATTCAAGGGGGGTTCATCAATTTAGGCCATACTGGCTCCAGCATACATCTTAATTGAATTAATCTCAAACACTGTGATTTATGCAGTTGGAACTCCCCACATAAATCTGTTAATGATTTTATGACATCTCTTTCTCTCTCATATGCGGTTCACTTGGAAATTCTGATAAGGTCCCAAAACTTAAAATCAGGGGCCTTTGTGGTTGTTGAAAGCCAGTCACCCTACCATAATAGGGTTTCCAAATTAAATTGTTCAAACGAGGCAGTTTATGACGAGGCTTTTTTGCAGTGCCGTCAACACAAGAGTTGTATCCTCTGATATAAACGTTATATAAGACTGGGATGTCGAAGATAGTGGCTACTTAGTTGTGAAGCTCCTGGACCCAGTCCGATTATCTACCCTACTGTACATACCACTGAGGCATCCTGTCAGCCTGACGTGCCCTGAATGGCCCCCAGACGATAGACATACTGACACCTGAGCCCAGCAGACTCCGCCACTCACGCTGCTGCCTTCCAAAGCATTGGGCCCACCCACATGGCCTGCCACACTGTCGCTGCTGCTGGAGAATCGGGCCAGGTGCCTGCTGTGCCCACTGTGCTCCTGCGTATTGCCTGTGCCAGGCCTTCGGAGCGGTGGCACGGGGCTGAAAACACAACAATGAGGTGACTGGCGAAGCCTACATGAGACGACCTCTTATGCTATTGTAGGCCCCGTGATCTGCAGAGTGCGGCAGGGTTGTACCCCATGGTGGTGACAATGGCCTGCACTACCTGGGTACTGCCAAGAGGATCGCTGTGGGCCTGGACTACTGTTGCCGCAGCCGAAGTACCTACTCCAAGTGCAGTGAGCTGAGACCGGACAGGTCTAACAACCTGCTACTCTGGGCAATTATCTTTATCATGATCTGGCTGCTTGAGAAGACCGGTTGTCCCCACGCTGCAACTTATCTGTAATTTATTGCTCCAGGGTGCTATCAGTGAGGACTTTATAACCATGGTGGCGCTGTGGAAGAAGGGGATAATCTATTTCTGACTGCCTCAACTAGTGTAACCCCTGATGGGTACAAACCCTTGAGCATCTGAAGTCTGCCTCGTGCTGAAACCTGGCGAGACATCACAAGGCACTCCCTTTACTGCCACATGATGCATATTAACCAAGGAGCCAGGTATAACACATGGAGAAGATTTGAGCAGCTTACTCCCCTGCCTGTGGCCTGCTCCAATACATGGACTAATGCAATTTCTCTGCAGGGGAACAGCCCAACACCCTGCCCACGCCATCTGGGCTGACCTTCCGTGCTATTCGTCCAACAGCTATACAAGGTCTGTTGAATTTACTAACTATTCATTGATTGTTTGGGCACACCTGCAATCTGCGACACAGCGCTTCTCGGGCCCAGGCTGCTGGATGAAACGTGGCAGGGAGCTCCAGATGATGGCAGTGCTGCAGTGGATAAAAGTGGCCCTTTGGTGCACCAAAACAGGGGCGAGACTTGCTCCATGGTGAGAGGTAGTAAATCCCTGTCACTCCCACACTGACGACTCTCAACAGAAAGCGCAATGGGCCGCACAAAGACTAAAACGACTGACCCATCAATGTATTCCTGCGCGCAATCTGAGATATAACTGTGTTCCTCTGACGGTACGAGGGGAGTGCATACCTCCAACAATACTTGGCACGTCATTTGTTAAACTAGATATCATACTACAAGACATTAGAGACTTTTGACAGGCTATCGAACAATGACTAAGAGCCCTTACTTTGGACCATAGCCTGCTCAAGGATGATCATAAAAAGTTAAGCGTCAGTCAAGTCGAATGAAATGGCCCACGCCTCACTCACCCCATGGCAAAAGGAACAATCAGCAGCCATGGTGATCCTTTAATGTCAAGTTGCAACTCTGCCAGAGGGCGAGCACGCTGTAACAATATCAGGATTATTGGCATTTCAGAAGGAGTTCAGGACGCATTCCAGAAGGAGTTGAAGGCCCTAATGATACAAAGTACATTGAGAATTGGCTTCGTACCAAGGTGGCTCAGACAGGCCTGTCTGAACTCTTCATGGTGGAAAGAGCTTACCATGTACCTGCTAAGAGACCAGCTCCGGGTGCCAAGATGGATGTGCTTCTCCAAAGTGCGAGAGAACGTGTACCGGTCCTCATGGATAATACTCAGATTTCCATCTTTCCAGATTACATGCTAATTGTCCAAAGTAAAAGATTCTCCTTCGAAGCAGTCGAGCAACTGCAATGCACTGTGGACTTTAAATTCACCTTGCTGTTGCCAGCCAGGCCCAGAGTGATTCATGGGCAGAAAACTCACTTGTTTGATACCCCTAAACTGGCGTGGGACTAGGTGGAGCAGCAATTTTCCGGATGGGCGGAGACCTGTCATAACATAATAGGAGACCTCTAAACCACAGCGGCCAACCCACAGTCAACAGCAGAGGAAGGTAGGGTCCTGTCCTCACAACAAGGTTGTGAGGGTCAAAAAGCTGTGCTTCTGTCTACCTTCTTTATCGGTCTGGGCCAGTTGCTGGTCAGCCCTAGTCAGTCATCGCAGTCCATCAGACTCGGAATCCGGGGGCAGATCTGCGCTGTTCATTCACTTATACCAAAGGTGGCTAATGACCTGTTGGGCTTAGAGTTCTGGCAGTACTTTATTCACTGGGAACTACTCTTACTGCTGTAAAAGAGACCTGGGGTCTCAAGTCTCCAGCACCTAATGGACCACTTTATTTCCCCTCTCATATGGAGAAGATGCTGCTTCCTTCTCCTTAATGCTACTCATGCTACTCATGATGTAACCTGCGGGTGGAAATGGCCCTTTTTGTAGGGTTATCCCAAAATGTTTTGCCTCCTGTCTTTGATTGTGTGCTGGATTTAGTTTTTGCTGCTGTTAGGGCTCTGGGTGATTGGTTTATCCATGATTGGAATATTTGATTCACTAGTGCACTATATGTGCCCAGGGCAAGTAAATCAAATGCTACTAGTGGGTGGGCCTGCAGCATTAATTGTGCCACCCACATGAGTAGCCCTGTAAACACGTCTCGGACCTGCCACTAAGTGTCTGTGTGTGCATTTTTAACCTGCCATTTCAACCTGGCAAGTGCACCCTCTTATCAGGCCCAAACCTCCCCGTTTACAACATGTAATTCATCCCTAAAGTAGACCCAAGGCAGCCCCAGGGGTAGAGTGCAGTGTATTTAAAAGGTAGGACATGTATTGTTGTGCTTTACATGTTCTGATAGTGAAATACTGTTAAATGTGTTTTTCACTACTGCAAGGCCTATCTCTCCCATAGGGTAACATAGGAGTTTGCCTTGAAATACCTTTAAGTGTAATTTCCCATTGAGAACAGATGCAGATCGGTGTTTGGGGTCTCTGAATTCAAAATTTAAAATACATCTTTTGGTGAAGTTCTTTTTTTAACTATCAGTTTGAAAATGCCACTTTTAGAAAGTGGCCATTTTTTTGCATAACCATTCTGTGCCTCTGCCTCTCTGTTGAATAAAAGTCTAGGTCAGTATGACAGTTGGCTGTTTGTCCATTCACTCTAGACAGTCACACAAAGGGAAGCTAAGGTGTGCCCTTTATATCCTGGTGGCCCATCACCAGAGTGATGGGTCTTCCTGAGCTAGAGTGGTGGGAGGAGCTGACACTTGCACCTGAATAGGGCAATGCCTGTCTTCACACAAACCAGTCTTCAACCCCCTGGAGTGTGTGTGGGGCCAGCGCAGGGAAGGGTCTTGTGAACTACTAAGACTTCTCTTTGAAGTTAGCCTACTTCAAAGACAGAAATGGGTATAAGTACTGGAACTCTGACAGCACACAGTTAAAATCTTTCTGGGTTGAGAATATTCTGCCAGGACAAAACACTGGATGCTGTAGGAGGGACTGCCACTTTGCCTGTTGCTTTGTTGTGCTGGCCTGCTGCTTCTGTCCTGGGAGTGAAAGTACTGAACTTGGCTTTCTGCATCCTACTTCCAAAGGTTCTCCAAGGGCTTAGACTGAGCTTGCCTCCTGTTAAGAAGTCTCAGGAACATCAAAGACTTCACCTGCCGACGCCTGGGATCTCTTGGTGAGAGTCCTGACTTGATAAGTGGTGTCAAATCCAGTTTCTGGACCCTTGGAAGTGAGTTCTGGTGCAACTTGGAAGAAACTAATGCATTGACTTCCACCAAAACTTCGGAAATAGCGCTCTGTCTGAGCCTGCACCGCTGCCTGGACTCATTGGGGACCACTGCTTCAGTGCAACTACCATGACCTACAATGCAGGTCCGGCGCCACCGTCGCACCTCTGAAGTCCCGCCACAGTGTGAGTCCAGAGTGCTGTGCCACTGACTTCCGTGGCACCTCACTCTGACTCAGCACCTGTGGCCCTGTGTGTATGTGGCTGGACTGGTTTGTTGTGGGTACCTATGGTACTTACACCTTGTACTAGGTCCATTTATCCCTTATTAGTGAAATGTAGGCAGAAGCCAGGCTCTCTAGAGGTAGCTGTGTTACAAACATAAAGGTACTTTATTTTGGTGACAAAAATACCATAGAGACTATACTCCCGTAGGAGGTAAGTAATACACAAATTATATACCCTAGGATGCAAAAATAGGCATAAACACAGTTAGAAAACAGTGCAATTAGTGGAAATCACAATAGTTAGAAATGGGCCTGGGGGGAGCACAAACGATATACTAAGAAAGTGTAATGCAAAAGTCGGTCTCCCACCTGGGCAAGTAGAGTGTGTAGAGGGGAACTGGGAGTACAAGAAACCCCAAAGGTAAGTAATAGAACCCATCCCAGTGCCCAGGAAAGAAGGAGTAAAACACAGTAACTTTCGTAGAGCACACACATAAACGAAAAGAAGGATTATGCAAGAACTAGAAAAGGCTGCAAGACACCAACAGTGGACCTGTGGAAGAAGGGGATCAAGTCGAAGAAGCACAGAAGAGTCCAGGGAGAACAAGAGCCCCTGCTAACCCGGATGAAGGTGCAAAAGAAGAACCACCAGTGAAGAACAACAGTCAGTACTGCATACAGGATGACAGAGTCGGGTTCCTGGTTGGTACAAATGATGTCCCACACCGGATGCAGTCTGGTTTGCGTCGCTGGAGTCCACCAACAAGCCTTGGTACATGGAAAGCTTGTGGTTAGCGGAAAATGGCGCTGCCCGGGACCGGGAAGGACCAGGTGGACTCTACCCTGGAGGGGGAGACGAAGGGGGCTCTCAGCAACTCAGTAAGCCCACAGAAGACCAGGCAGCGCACACAGGAGTCCCACAGCACAGGACAAGGAAGGTGCAAAAGAGGCCCACGCAGCACAACGTCAAAGGCTCCCACACCGCCAGAGAACCACTCAGGAAGCTGTGCATCGCAGGATAGAGTGCTGGGGGCCAGAGCTACTTTGTGGAAGGATGCCAACAAACCTTGGCAGCTGCAAAACATGCGGTGCACAGGGGTACTGTCTTGTATAGGGAGACAAGCTCTTACCTCCACCAAAGTTGGACGTGAGGACCATCGGGACCACCTCAGTCCAACATCCGTGATGCAGGATCCATGCCTCTCAGCAGGATAGGCGATCCACGCAGCCAGTCGTCGTTGCAGTCGGTGCCTGCTGAAGCAGTGGAGTGACTCCTTCAACCCAAGGGAGATTCCTTTGCTCTTCTGGTGCAGGCTGAAGACGGGCTCAGAGGATGCACAACCGGGAAACAGTTGCAGTTGCTGGCAGGAGCTGAAGATACAATGTTGCAGAAGGTGTGTTTTGCTTCTTTGTTGCAGTTTGTAGAGTTCATGGAGGGTCCAGATGCAGTTTGTTCAGTGAGAAGTTGAAGTGGAGGATGCAGAGGATTCCTGTTGGAGTCCTGCAATCTGAATCTGAGAAACCACCTAAAGGGGAGACCCTAAATAGCCCTGAAAGGGGGATTGGTCACCTAACCAGTAAGCACCTATCAGGGGAGGGTTCTGACATCACCTGCTGCCACTGGCCATTCAGATGCTCCCAGAGTTCCCAGGCAACCTTGAATCCAAGATGGCAAAATCCAGGAACCCTCTGGAGGAGCTCCGAGCACCACCCCTGGGTGGTGATGGACAAGGGAGTGGCACTCCCCTTTCCTTTGTCCAGTTTCGCACCAGAGCAGGAACAGGGGGTCCCTGAACTGGTGTAGACTAGTTTATGCAAGGAGGGCACCAAATGTGCCCTTCAGAGCATTTCCAGTGGCTTGGGGAGGCTACCCCTCCCAAGCCTGTAACACCTATTTCCAAAGGGAGAGGGTGTAACACCCCTCTCCCAGAGGAAATCCTTTGTTCTGCCTTCCTGGGCTTGAGCTTTTCAAGCAACAGGAGGGCAGAAACCTGTCTGTGAGGTGGCAGCAGCTGGGGCTGCCTGGAAAACCTCAGAAGGCTGCAATGGCAGTACTGGAGGTCCTCTAAGGAGTCCCCAGAGTGCATGGGATCATACAACCAATGCTTGCAAAATCATGGGGTATGATCCTACATGTTTGATATCAAACATGCCTATGTTCGGAGTTACAATTATGTAGCTGAATAGGTAGGGATCTATGTGCAGTATACGTATAAAATGGCGTCCCCACACTCACAAAGTCTGGGAAAATGGTCCTGGAGATCGTGGGGGTACCTCTGCTAATGCAGGGGTGCCCTCACACACAGGTACTTTGCACCCTGCCCTCAGGGCTGGAGGACCTGCTATAGGGGTGAGTTATAAGTGACCTGGTGCAGTGTAAATGGCAGTGAAAGGGTGCCAGCACCTTTTTACGCAGGCTGCAATGGCAGTCATGCAGAAGCCTTTGCATGGGCTCCCTAAGGGTGGCAAAATATATGCTGCAGCCCATAAAGATCTCCTGGAACCCCAATGCCCTGGGTACCTAGGTACCATATACTAGGGACTTATAAGGGGGGACCAGTATGCCAATTGTAGGATGAAATACAGTGTTAACAGTATTCAGCAACCAATTTGAAGGGAGAGAGCATAACTACTGGGGTCCTGGTTAGCAGGATCCCAGTAGACACAGGCAAACACACTGACAAACAGGCCTAAAGTGGTGGTAACCAAGCTAAAAAGAGGCTACTTTCCTACACCGTGGTGTGATTGCGACACTGCAATGTTTACGCCTCGTGTCTGGACCTGCTGGATTCATCGACCCCGTCTAGTCATAAGAAACCAATGCCTCACTGCCTGCGCTGCATCACCTCCTCTGCAACTGAAAGGAATGGAAGCCTCACATTACCAGGCTAGCGGTAAGGAACCAACGCCTCACCTCCCCAGTGGCAGTAAGGAAACAATGCCACACCTGGTCCAGCGACGCCTTGTAGGAGGCTGTCTCTCTATGTAGTGTATGAAAATGAAGTGCACTGTGCAGAGAGTCCAAACAACCCCACTTTCACATCCAAAGCTAAAATGCATACCACCTAATGCTCTCTTTTTGTGATAGTGTGGGTGAGCAGTTAGGCTTATCTTGGAGATGTGCTAAGCATTTGTTGTACTAACAGTATCAATAAATGTGGAGACACACTTGTAGGAAAATCTTGAGACCAATTTACAAAAAATACTTCAGATTTGTATAAACATTTTGAGACCAATGGTCATCAATATACAGTAAGCACTTTTTTAGTTATGATTTGTCAAAGTTTAGAAAATGTTCTGTTTTTTGTGAAACAGCGTAGGAATCAATGGGAAAATCTTTAAAATTGCATATAAAATCAGGCAATGCTTTCACAAGTGTTGGCCTCTATTTTTTTTTTTAACGGTTTTTATTGAGTTTAAAAATTATAACCAACAATAACAATGCAGTGCAGGTTATAGCAAGACATAACATTATCATTATATCACAGTACCAAAGGGTATTATTCAACAAAGTCCAAGCCATGAGACAGTCACAACCACTGCACTAATATTGCCCTCCATCCCGCCATCCCAGCCCAAATCCTCATGAGACCAGACATTATATAGCTTCTAGAAAACAGAAACACGTCGAAACCATAGTTGGCCGTCACCTGTTCAGAAGGTTCAATGTGTATCCTCACCCCCCTCATCCTCCGTACTATCTACAGAGCTTAAGTGCTCCACACCAGTAAACCGTTCCAGTAAGGTTCCCCAAGCCGCTACATCAGTGAGTGCCCTCTCATCCCTTCGTGTCAGGTGCATATGCTGTTCCTCGGCTGCACCCCATTTCATTAAATCCCGTATCCAACTAGAGATCAACGGATTCCGGGTGCTCATCCAACCAGTTGCTACCCTGCGCCTAGCCAACACCAGCGCTAGCTGTGCAAGTTTATATGGAATGCTCCGGCCACGTGGTTTCTGCACCACTCCCAAGAGACAGGTCATCAGCCTTGCCTCCAACCCCAATCCCGTAACCTCCTCCACTTTCGCTGGCCACTTCCTGTCAAAAGTCATATACCGTCTTGAAAGACCAGGCCAGCTGTAGGAAGGAAGCACCAAATGTACCACACCTAGGGCATCCTGCTCTGCGGCTCGGTTAATCTTGTTTAGTCGACTGGGTGTGAGATACGTTCTGTGCACAAATTTAAAATGTAACAACTTAAACCTAATATTAGTCACCATCTGCTATGGGTTCCCCCAGGTCATTCTCCCAGGCCCTGCGCCCCACACTTATCACACCTGGTTGATCCTCCCGAAGGGCTTTATAAAACCGGGTAATCAAGTGCGTCACTGCCCCCCCAGTTAATCAAGCCGTTCAACACCGCATAGGTCTTGGGGGCTACCAGAAAACCACTCCAAATCTCATGTGCCACACTTTCCATTTTTGCGTATTGTAAGAATTGACCAGGGCCCAGACAGAAACAAATCCTTAGCTTCAGTGAAAGAGATAAACTCTCCATTGGGGTATAGATACCCAGCCACCTCACATCCTCCCAGTCTCCAAGCCTCCACAGACATCAACTTTTCCATGTGCCAAATCCCATATTTTTAGCTCTCTGTCGAAGGGGGCTCGCCGGAGTACAGGCTTAACTGCCTGCTCCCAGATTCCAGCAGTGGTATTGATCAAGTAGGTAGCAGAGGGGTCAGATCTACCCCCCCAACATCAGTATATGCACCAAAGTACGCCCATCCAACATTCCTGTAAACAATCTCTTCTCCCATTTATCAGTATCCGTCATCCACTTGGCCGCATACTGCAAGTGTGCTGCATAATAACAGTGTCTAATATTAGGAATCACCAGCCCTCCCCCCTCAAGATCCCTCTGCAACACCGACAGAGCCACCTTACTTCGCCACCCAGCCCACACCAAAGAGATCAGCAGACTGTCCAAACAACGCAAGAGCCGGGCAGCCAACCGATATAGAGAGTTTTGGACCAGGTATAGACACTGAGGCAAGAACACCATCTTTGCCACAGCGTCCCTGCTCATTATGGAAAGAGGTAATCTGTTCCAGAATAATACCGAACGTTCCAGGCCGCTAACTACTCGCTCGACATTATGCGTATCATGTGCAGCCACAGAAAGAGTAACCCATATTCCCAGATACCAAAAACTGTCAACTTCCCATCTGAGTCCTGCCCTAGGTAAATCAGCCTGCGGAACCCTGCTAAGAGACCCCAAGGGGAACATGAGCAATTTTTTTCCTATTTACTTTGAGACCAGAGACGACCCCAAAAACATCCAACCTCTGCAGCAGTATCGGCACCGAGACACGGGGTTCCTGAAGATAAACCAGTGCATCATCTGCATACAGGGAAACCACATGTTTGGTCTGCCCCACTTGGATACCCCACAGTCCCAACTCCTCTTGAAGCCAGATCGCTAGTGGCTCCACCGCCAGAGCAAAAAGGAGAGGCGAAAGCTGGCATCCCTGTCTCGTGCCCCAACCGATCTCCCAGGAGTCCGATAGCTCTCCCCCCACCTGTACTTGTGCAGTGGGGGCAGTATACAGTAACCACACCCAAGCGCAGTAACTGGGGCCAAACCCCATGCCCTGCAAAACCTCTAAGAGATAGCCCCACTCAACTGTGTGAAAGGCTTTCTCCAGATCAAAGGACACTAGCGCCAATTCAGTTTCATCATCTTTATTTTAGTCTTGTGCAGAACATGTGCCAAACAGCGCAAGTTATAGGACGTACTGCGACCAGGAATAAACCCACATTGATCCTCGTGCACCAAACCCTGAATCACCCCGCGGAGCCGAGTGGCCAAAATCTTACAAAGTATCTTGACATCGCTATTTAACATGGTAAGCGGGTGATACGAGGAGGGTTCACCAGGATCCCCTTCCGGTTTGAGCATCAAGCACACAATGCCCTGACGCATAGTTTCTGGCAACATGCCACGCACTTGGGCTTCCTCAAACACCTCCAGGAGCTTCTCCCTTAGAAACAAGGAAAACATTTGATACAACTCTACAGGAAAACCATCACCACCCGGGGACTTTGACTTGGTCATTGCAGCAACTGTCTCACTCACCTCGTCCACAGTAATCGCAGTCTCCAGAGCATCCCTACTCTCTAATTCCAAGCGCGGAAGCCGCATTCGCTTCAGAAACCCTCCCACACCATCCTCTGGGAGTGCAACACCAGCCCTAACACTCCTTGCAGATGCTCAGCCAAAACCTGCAGAATGTCTGTGCGCTTCGTGTGCTAGTATTCCTAATGTGCAAAATAGGAGGAGCCGCCACCTCCCGTTTCAGAATCCAGGCCAAAAGTTTGCCAGATTTATCCTCCTCCAGGTGCAGTCGCTGCCTGTGTCCTCTAAGTTTGACCCGACTCACGGTATCTCAACAATTATTAACCTCCTTGTATAACCTAAGTTCCTCCCTTTCAGCCATTCTCGTGACCCGTAACCGCTGCTGCAAGTCCCCTAATTTCTCCTCCAGATCTGTAAGTTCTGCTCCATTTGTCTGCGTACGCCGCACACCGTACCTATATATACCCCCCATACTACTGCCTTCAGAGCCTCCCACCCTAAGCCCCTAGACAGTGTCGTGTTCCAGCTCAAATCCATGTACCCTTTGATGGCCTCACCCACCGACACCCCACATCAGTGAGGAAGTCCGCAGGCAAACGCCAACTACGCGCTAAACTGGTGGTAGCTGCCCCCCACTGTAATTGCAAAAGAACCTACCCATATGTGTAACATCCAGCACCTGCAAGCTATTAAGACCGCCCAGCAGAAACCTATTCAATCGGGTATGTGTATTACGTGTTTTGGAATGACAGGTGTATTCCCTTCCTTCAGGGTGCAGCTCCCTCCAACTGTCCCATAACCCTAAATGAGCCATTACTTCCACAAGAGATTTCATCATCAAAGGCTTAGTCCCCAGCTTCGGCGGGAGGCGATCCAGTTCCCCGTTCAATATACCGTTGTAATCTGCCACCCAATCAATAGGCCTACCCACACTGTCCCCCAAGATTTCTGGTTTTTTGTTATAAAAGGAGTGATCATCAGTATTAGGCGCATAAGTGTTAAGGATAATGATAGGTGACCCATCCATCATGAAACCCCGAAACCGGTCCCAGGATGCTTGTTTCAAGTCCAGGGAAGACCTGGCCTAGCAGTTCGGGCTGGACTGTTCCCATAGGGAACAGGGTCAAGACTGATTTGCATATGGCTGGGTCCAAACTGGAATGGCATGGGCAGCAAAAAAACGATGGATTTAGGCCCAGATCACTGTACTGGGGGTGAATGTTTGACAATGTTCAGCATTCCGTCCATCACTTGTTGTTTTTGCTTTGATCCATCCATCATACCTTCAACCAGAGCATATCTACCCTTGACATCTACTTCACTGTATATGTGGGTGAATGGAACCCCTGAAGCCACCCATATAGACACACCCCGTGCATAAGAGGGGAATGAGGATGAGAACATTTGACCCTGCCATTTCTTGGACAGTTTTTCTGCTTCCTCCTCAGTCATGTGCGTTTCCTGAAGACAGGCAATATGAACCTTATGCCTCTTTAAGAAGGAGTGTACCCTATAGTGCTTGGTGTATCTCTTCAACCCCCTGACATTCCACGTCAACATATTAATCTGACGACCCATATTGGTACTGAACTTCCATCCCTTCCATTTGAACGCCACCACTCGTATCCCACCCTACCATGGAAAGACCAGGAAGGTACACATTGCACATCTCACCATTATACCTGCACTGTTGGAACAACTTCAAATATTGACAAACTGTGCCAATCAAATCCCTCAAACCCTCAACCCGGAAATACAGTGAAACAACTGTAACAAACCATACTGTAAATCCATTCTACCGATGCTGCCAGGACAACAGCCTAAACCCAAACTATCCAGGTCTAAAGTCCTTCCACAGCTGTGGAGTGACCACCCCCACCCCAGCATCGATCTGTAACTTGCCTGAATACCACCCCAACATAGATCACTATTGTCATAAGCCCCTCTGAGATCCAATGTATTCCAACTCTTAAATGAGGCCCCGTCAGGACCTTATCCATATTCTCGTCACATCTCTCCTCCAGACAGGTACTCTCATGTTAACACACAAGCCCCGCAAGCAAGGGTGCAACAGCCATCCTGGATCATTTAGGACATAGTCAGACCTGTGCGGAGACCCTCTCAGCTCCCTGCTCCAGCTCCACATTCAAACCCCCTGCCAAACCAGTAGACACCACCGCCATTGTCCCATCCTGTTGTATCTCAACTCTGAGTGGAGTCTGCAGCCAACCCACAAGCCCCAGTGTCCTCTAGCTGACAATCATCATGTGACCACCAGTCCAGACATTCCACTCTAGAGGCCCGAGGAGAGACCCATGCAGTCCTTTCCGGTTTTCCTGGGGTCACCTTATCCCACATTTCCAGCTATCTCCATACCTCCTCCGGGCATTCGAAGAAATGGGACCTCCCACCTGAAAGCACCTTTAAGCACCCGGGATACAGGAGCATATATCTGATATTCATGGCACGAAGCTTCGCCTTGACCTCCATGAATCCCTTTCGAGAACCCCGCACCTTCTTCAGATAATCAGGATAGATGGATATTTTGCAGTTCTCATATATTACCCTGTCAGATTTGCGGGTGGCCCGCAACACACAGTCTCAGTCTTTATAGTTCAGAAGACGGGCAATGATAGCCCTTAGAGGCGCGCCAGGCTGGGGAGGTGCAACAAGGTCCCTATGAGCGCGTTCCACTACAAATACCCTGGAGAGCCTGGTCGGCTGCTGTACATCTCTGATCCAGTTCTCCACAGAGGTTTCTGCTGCGGACCCCTCCACACACTCCAGGAAACCCAGCAGTCTGACATTATTCCGCCGGGACCTCCCCTCTGCGTCCTCCTGCCTCGCCTCCAGCCGTCTGACCGCAGAATTGGCCTGCACCATTTGTTTCTGCAGGACCCCCACCTCAGTTTGCAGCTCCACGATAGAGCTCTCCGCCACTTTGACCTTATCAGACACCTTCCTAAGGTCCGCCCAGAGTAGGTCAACTTCCACTGCCACGGTTTCTGCATTACCCTCCAGAGACACCCTAGAGCCCTGAATGGCCGCAATAAGCTCCACAAGCGATGGCTCTTCAGGATTTGCCGCTACGCTGAAGCCGTCTCCGCTCCCCACCGATCTGACCGGACATTGCGGCAAGGGCACCAGGGTGGTATATTGCTCCATGGTGTTACCCTGTGATGCATCTGTCCGCTTATGCCGCCCCATCTCACCGCGTACCCGGATCTGAGCTATGACCCAGTCTCAGCTGCTGCAGGGAAACGGCAAGAGTGTCCGGAGCACAAGGTACCACAAGGACAGGATCCACTGCTCCTCCCTCTGTAGGGCACCACTGTTCACTGCTGTTCCGCAATGTGTTCAAAGCAGTGGTCGTAGATACCCCCAATAAGAGAGGACCCCTCTCGATGAGTTCAGACCTAAGAGCGAAAGGGGTCAGAACGTTAGAAAATCTGGGCCCAGGGGCCGCCGCGTGCACACCCGCTCCAGTGTGTGCCGACCAACAGCTCCAGCCCGTCAGGCCCCAGCACAGCTCTCCAGAGCCCAGACAATCCCACCACGGTATCTCAGGACACCGCTGCCTGTTTCAAGGCCCCGGAGACTTCCATTGTAAAGCAGGTCCCGCGCGACTAGCAACCCTACCGAATCGGCAGCGCGGCCCGCGCCCCCTGCTCACTGTCACCACACTAGCCCACGGGCCCAGCAGCCACCTAACAGGCGACCCAGGAGAGGCCCGCAGACACGGCCTTGGCACACATCAGGCCTCAGTACGGCTCTCCAGAGCCCAGACGATTGTCGCCCACTTCATGGCCCCAAAGACCTCCTTTGTAGAACGGGGGCTGTGCGACCAACAGGCCCACCAAGTCGGCAGCGCAGCCAAGTCGTCTGCTCACTGCCTCCACACGGGCCCTCGGGCGGCTGCCTCGTGCACGGCTCAGGAGAGACCCCCAGACACGGCGCCCACTTCTGCGATCTCCAAAAATGGGGGTCTGTGTCACACCAGCCCTCTCAATGCACCATCCCACGGCAGGGGGGGGCACCATTTGCCTAAGGCACCCCAGGATAATTGCAGGATTCCACCGGGAAGCAGGAGCTCACTAGGAGCACGTCCCGCCGGCCATGTTGCTTGGCCACGCGCCCCACCCTTCTATTTTTAGGTTAAAGGTGTTGAGATGTCCTGTGGGCTAGCCGTAGAAGTTGTGTGTCTTGAAGTCCTTGGTGCCAGGAGCAGGTCACTTGGAGGGTAGATGGCAGGCCAGCAGGGCCACTCTGGGGGGTATTTTCTGGGTGTCCTGAAGCCTGTTGACTGGAACATTTTATCTGAGCTTTCGAGACCCCGGAGTAATGGTATGTCTCAGGCCCTGAAATTCCCAGTGCCACCAGACTTGGCATACTGATAGGTTTTGCATTGCAGGTCTGTTGTGAGGGTTTTGGTTGGGCTGCTGGGTCCGGATCATTGGTCAGCAGCTGGTCAATGAACTGGACTTCACTGGTTCCTTGCCTGCAGTGTGCAGAAGAGGGATACTTCCACTCTGAGGGAGGGTCTTGATGATTTTCAGAAGGTTGGAGGTGCTCTGGGGTTTTGTAGAGTCCTTCGGGCTTTCCAGGCGACACCTCAGTGGTGATTGTTGTGTACTTGGAGCAGCAGGCAGGGTTTGGCGGTTTTTTTTTGTGCAGCAGGACTTCTGTTCTCATGCCTTGGGTCTTCTTTGTGCCTAGACTTCTAGTGTCCATTGAATCTGATCTGTTGGTCTAGGGATGCCCACTAAATACTGCATTTAGCGGGTGTTGGGGGAGTACCTGGTAGTAGCCAATGTGCCACCTACAATAGGATGGCTACACCCACTAAGTGAACACTTCCTGCGGGAAGAGGTCACATTCCTAACCCTGATTGGCTATTTTCTTGCTATCCAAGATGGAGCTAAATGAAATGGAGTGGTCTCCTCGCCTGCTGCACCTGAGGTGTGGTGCAGGCTTGGGATGGTCACTCCTCCTATCCTTGCTACCTTTCCTGACGGTTTTCTCGCCTAAAGTTGGGGCAAAACTGTTGGGCGGCCATCTGCTGCTAGCAGCAGAGGAGGGGTCATATTTCAAAGGTGGTAAAGTCTTTGAAGCTGGCCACTGGTGCAGGGTGCCTGCCTGGGAGAGGAGGGGTAACACCTCAACCCAGGAGAGGCTTAGTGCTCTGGTTCTTGAGAACAAAAGGCTCTCACCCAAGGAGTCCAGAAACGTGTCTGGTGGTGGTAGGCTGGTTAGGACCAGTTAGCAACCATGCCAAGACTGTTAGGTTTTGCAGGGGGCACCTCTAAGGCGTCCTCTGGGGACATTTCATAATAAATCCAACACTGGCATCAGTGTGGGTTTAGTATTCTGAGTTGTTTCAGAGAGGCCATCATGTAGCTGGGGAGCTTGTAATGACCAATATCAGCATATGCTTTTACTATGTACACTTACTATGTCTAAGAAATAAGCAAAGACAAAGTAAGGGCACAATTGCTCATGCACACATATGCCTTAACATGTATCCTAGTGCACCCTGCCTAAGGACTGTAAGGCTTGCCAGAGGGGTGACTTGCCTATATTGCATGTATTGTTAGTGGACATGGCATTCTTGGTGAGTGCCATGTCGAATTAGCAACTTTGGATACATTTTGTTATGCATTTGCAATGGGAGTCTGCGTGGGGCTTAACAACATTTTTCAGGCAAAAGGTGGGGGGGCCACCATTCGAAAAGAGGCACTTTGTCACATGCCTCACCTTCCCAACTCCATGCAACGTCTTTGTTTCCTCCTTGTTTCTCAAGGTACTGTAACCGGGGTGTACAAGACTCCGTGGCTAGCTGTGCTCCCTTGCAGGTGATGCCAGACTGTTGGAAGCAACTTCGTCAAGCCGTTGTGATAGCCCCAGTTCGAGGTTTGGTGTTTCTAAGCACTATACTACATTCAATCTTTGAAAATTCATATCTTTACTTGGATATGTTGGATTTTTGTTGTTTTGATCTTGTTATAAATATTGGCTATGTTTCTAAACTGGTGTGGAGTGCGTGTGCGTGTGTGTGTATGTGAATGTGTGTGTACACGTGTACTTTCCACAATACCTCTGAGTTAAGCCTAACTTCTTGGGCCAAGTTACCAAAGGGGTGAGCAGGGATTACCCTAGCTGTGTGACACCCTTACTAGAGTAAGGGTCCCTACTGGGACAGGGTGCACACCACTGCCAACTGGAGATTTCTAAAACATGCTCACGCTGCGCTGTTGGTTTCAGGCTAGTTACAGATTGTTCATCTCAGTCATTCTCGGATCATCTCCCCCTCCTTTGACCAGTGATTTATTAATAATACCTATTAGATCATGATCCCTCCCCATGATTTCCCTTTTTCATATATTACTTTATGCAACCCTATGGAGCACTCCTCGTAAGGCACCTTGGCTCTATGGTGACCTCCACCGTGGTGGTTCATGCCCATATACATTACTGGATTGCTGGGACCAGGGTGCTAGCAATCCCAAATTGGATTCTATATCCCATCCAAGAGTCGCCCGTAAGCCACATGCCATGTACCCCAAGGGCAGTTGCACCAGATGTTTTGCTGTTTATTGGGTTCTTTTACATTTCTGATCAAATGATTTTCCTTTGCTGGACCTTGTATTGGGGTATATTGTTGTTTATGTTCCTATTTACAGAAATGTGGTGTTGTCACACACACACACATACTGATTATCTGATTGTCAAAGGTTGTACAGTCTCTGAGAGTCATTACTTGTTGATTAAAAATGACTGTTCCCCACAAATATAATATGATTATCTGGAATGTCAGAGGTAGGGGGATGGTACAAAAACACTTTAGGATACTGGCCCAACTACATCGCTGCCTGGCACATCTAAGTTACGTAAGAAAATGGAGGGGCCATTCATTCCGTACCTCCTACCTCCGTACCTCCTACTCCGCCTAAGCCCAAGGTGCAGCAATATGGATCCGTGCTAGGATCCCCTTAGCAGCTTTGGAAACAAGGATATATGTGCACGGACTATACGTCCTGATACATGGTATGCTGGAAGGCACACCTGTGGTACTGGGAAGAATATATGCCCCCAATTCAGAACAACATACTTTTCTCACACATTTGTCCCCTGTCCTGGTAGAATGGGTAGAATATCCCTTGTTTGTTAGGGGGAACTTTAACAAGGTCCTGGATGTGGAGCTGGACAGATCACACCATCCTTTGCCAAACGCTAGCTCGATATGACAACAATGGGTGACGGAATAGTCCATCTCAGATGTTTGGTGCAAACTTAATGCAGGAATGTGCAGGTAATCATTCTATTCACCACCTCATGTGCTGCACTCGAGCATAGATAGGATCCTGTGTTCCACTTCAGTCCTAACCACCGTCACTCATGCTGCATACCTAGGAAAAACCTTATCAGATCATCATTCCTTGGAAATGACATTCACATGAAATAGAATCCAGTCTTCCATCCCCACATGGCAACTGCAACCACAGTTACTAAAAGATGGGGTATTCAGGTCCACATTAGCCACCACAATAGACAACTACCTAGCAGAAAATACCAGTACTACATCGTCATCACACACTGAACGGGAGGCGTTCAAGGTGGTAACAAGGGGGAACGTCAATAGGCATGGGAGTGGGGGCCTGTAGAACAGTCCTCCGAGAGCTTCTCGGATTAGAAGACAGCCTAGGACCCCTGGAAGTAGCAGCAGCAGATAGCAAGATAAATGCCTCTAAATTACAAGAGGCCAGGACCAAATATGCTGAGCTGCTGGAACGCCTATGCATAATTGACCTTAGGGCTTACATGCAAAAACCCCACACTGAGGCTGATAAATCAGGTGCATTACTGGCCCAACTGATTCGTCCGACTTCCCCTCCCACTCTCATACTAACGATCAGAGAACACTCAAGCCACTACCCAACTGTAAATTAACACAGCATTCCACAATTTGTACACTACTCTATATGCAGTACCCCACCCAGCATCCCCCGAGAATATCCAGGCCTTCCTAGACAGTCGGACACTATCCAAAGTGACAACCACAGAACAGGACACTTTGGATGCCCCTTTAACCTCTGGTGAAATTGAAGAAGCTATTAAGGAAATGGCCTGGAACAAAACTCCCTGTGCTGATGATTTACCAATAGAGTTCTACGACATATTCACCACACAGTCCCAGAACTGGAACACGTTTACAAACATTCTCTAGATGTGGGTACCTCCCACAAAAACAAGTCCTGGTCACCTCCTTATTGAAACCTAATAAGCCCCCCACAGACCTGACCTTGTATAGGCCTCTGTCATTACTCATCACTGAATATAAAATCCTCAGTAAAGTATTGGCTCATAAAGTACTTCCCATTATCCCGAAACTCCTCCATTTAGATCAGTGCAGTTTTGTTCCCAACTGTGATACCTCACTGAACATATGCCAGTTATCTCATATCATGGTTCCTGTTAAGGGGAGCTTTCCATGGGCGGGTTGTCTTTCCTAAATTCTGAAACAGGCATTCAATACTCTCAGCTGGGATTTCTTGGTGACAGCCCTCCAGCACGTTAACCTACATCCTACTTACATTCACTGGGTGCAACTACTCTACTATGCAGATACCACCACGAGGGTGCAAACAGGCCAACATATTTCTGAAGCTTATTCAGTTCACCACGGCACCAGGCAAGGTTGTCAGCTATCACCCTTTATTTTTGTGCTGGCCTTGGAACCATTAGTCCAGTGCCTAAGGCAAGACACCCACAACTGAGGAATCCAAATAAAGCCTACCACTCAAGCAATATCATTATATGCAGATGATACAATACTTTACGTAAAGGATCTCTGTGTGGATATGTCCGATACGGCCAGTCTATTTAATACTTTTGCAACACTCTGGACGACATATCAACATTAACAAATCATACGCCTTCTCATTTAATGAAGTTTATGACAGTCCATCTTGCCCATTAGGAGATATGAATATTCAGATGACACCCCACTCCTTTCGCTACCTGGGAATCTAGGTGTATCAAGAAATACCAGACGTCCTGGAGGGCAATCTCAAACCACACACAAGCTTTTGGGGTACTCTGCTGCTTTCAGTAGTGGGCCGCCTGGCCCTCACCAAAGTGGTGGTATTGCCACGCTTGCTTTATCATTTTGTAAACATATCATATGTAGTCCCTGCTCCGATATCCAAACTACTTAAGACCCTGTTAATTTATGATATGCGGTGCTGGCTGTTGCAGGGTTAGTTTGTCCAAGCAACAACTACCACACAATGAGGTGGGATGGGCGCCACTGATTTAACATCATATCGTCTGGCCGGACAATTGCAGTGGCTCGCCTATTGGCTAGCTAGTCGCAGTTTGATGAAAATCAGCTACAGTACAGCTATGTTTAATCAGTGCAAACTCCATGATATCTTCTCTCTGGGCTCTGCCTTGCCAGCAAACAGCCCAATGCTGCTACGGGTTTACTTTGCCTACTGGAAAGTGGCATTGCGCTATACCGCCTCTCAGAAACCCTGTGCTCCAACATACCATTGCTGGGCCTTCCCAGTGCTTCCGGTACCCTGACAGTGAATAGACTACATCCTTGGACACAAGGTGGGATCAACACCGTAGATGACCGTTTTGCAGATAGCCTCCTTCTGAACCGCACAGATTTCACACATGGTCAGGGCCTTCCAGAAATGCTTTTCCTAACTCATGCCAGTATTACCTGTTATGTGTGCCTACACTAGGCACCAGACAGCACTGCATCCCTCACACATGAACTAAATCGGGCTCTGCATACAATGGGGCACCAGAGACATCTAGTTTGCTTGATTTATTGCAGCCTGCACACACACCTGCTGATCTGTCTAGCTCCATTGTGGAATAGATGGGAAGAAAACTTGGCCCACGACCTTAGAGACAAGGAACAGGCCTTCCTTTTATAACATCCCCAAATATTTGCAGGTAATTCCAGCTTTAAATGTATTTGATTTTTCCACCCTGCATCAAGCTTCTCTCACGCCACATAGGCTCCACACCATGTCCCCCATGGTTCCATCTACATGTCCACAATGTCACGCTTCAGACGCCAAGCTGCTACACATGTTGTGGGACTGCTCATTGATATCTTCTTATTGGGCACACATTGGGTTAATCCTAGGGGAACTTAGAGCTGAACCACAGGCACTCATTAGAACACTGTCTTTTGGGCCTGTTTCCTAGAACCAAAGGCCACAAAGTGATGACATGATTTGTGGGTCTGGAGCTGTTGCTGGCGAGGCGCCTCTTGAAGAGGCGCTGTTAATCCTCAACCGGAGCCTTTGGTTTCCCAGTGGCTGGCAGAGGTGGAGTAATGGGACTGGTGGAGATTGAGTGCATTGCAGGGAGAAATACAAGGGATACCCATAGCACTGGAATGGGATGCAATGTTGGAATCCTGTAAAGCTATGGAACCCACAAATTGCACAGCAAACACACCAATACACAATGTCTTCATTTGAAGTGTATCACCACCGATACACCTTTAGAGAGCTCACACAATATTACCTCATTGGGGCCACATTGGCAATTTGTTTTATATACCAATGGAAATCTGCACCAGAATGACTTTCTATACCTGGTGGGTAGAGTTTCACAACACAACCCTAGTACAAGTGTTGACTTTGACATGATTACTGTTCATAGTGACAATGCATAGTTCAGGGATGGGAGGTTTGGGGTTTATTGGGTTAATAGGTCCTTAATTCTATTTTTGAAAGATATTTTGATAGCTCCACAAAATAGTTTATCAATTGCAATTTCATAAATGTACTAATGTACTTTGTGCAACTAAATCAGATCACTTATATTGTAACCTAATACACTGCTTTAACTCTTGTGTATTTGCACATCCTGTCATCTTTATCGATTGAAAAATGCAATAATGTGTGTGTTAAAAAAACAAAAACAGTATGTAAGTCTAGTTTCTTCAAATTATTGTAGTTCCAGTCTATATGAAGGATTATCCCTATCTGTGAACAGTAGCCCAGTAATATAGTCGCCATGTACATCCTCTGTCATACGTGGACACTGCATTTGGTCCAAGCTATTCTTGGTGGTCTACCAAGAATTTCTGTAGAGTGACATTTGGCCCAAGCTTTTCTTGGTTGATTACAAAGCACAAGAATTTCCATAGAGCAGCTCTCAGTTTGTCAAAGAAAGATTGTGGAACAGTCTGGGGAAATGTTTTAAGGACGTATAGGAATTTAGGAAGAGATGTCATTTTGAAAAGTGTTATGCTGCCTGTTATTGGCAGTGGATGTTCAGTCCATTCAAAAGATATTGTGGTCAAATTGTGTCAGTAGGGGGAAGATGTTATGATTCCTTGCCTGGTGCAATTTCATAGCAATTTGAATCCATCGATATTCAAACCTACTGGTGTGTATTGGAAACAGCGGCTGCCAGGACATCTCTCCTCCCAGTCAGCCATAGGGCATCGTTAGAAATGTATTCCAATTAACGCTTAGGCATGCTGCATCTGTGTAGAGACACAGAATTTGCATTATGTGGGTCCCAGTTACATGAGATTGTCACAGAAAAAAAGCACATCATCCTCATGTTAGGATATTCGGCTTTCGGTTTATCCACCCATTGAAAGCCCTCCACTAAAGCATCTGTCCTGATCAGCTCAGCCAGTGCTCTATTGCCATTGCTAATATGAGTGGAAAGAGAGGGCATCCCGGTCTGGTACCCTTTTGAATCAGAAAGGGGTTTGAGAGGATTTCATCAACTCTAGCATGTGCCCACAGTAGTGAATATAAGACTTTAATGTACCTTATAAATTGAGATCTGAAGTTCATCTTGTGAAGGATTTGCAACAGAAACCTTCAGCCTATGGAGGTGAAGGCATTCTGAAAGTGTAGTAACAAAAGGGAGTGAGGGCCTCTCAGTTTCTGTCTCCTGGCTACAATCAGATGCAATCTCAAGATACAGTGCTTTGTGCCACTTCCTGGCATGAAACCATTCTGATCTTGATGTACTACTGTAGTAATAACCCTCCCTAGCCAATTCACAAGCATTTATGTTAAGACCTTGGTCTCTTTCTTTATAAATTATATTGGTTGATAAGAGAAGCATTGCTCTGAAGGTTTACTACATTTTGAAATAACACTTTTTGCCTCATGTAGATATGGTGTCATCTGTCCCTCTTCAATCATCCCCCGTGTATAGAGTGTATGTGGGGGCAAATCAGTAACTGAAACTTTTTAAAGAAATTGAGTGGGACTGCATGATTGTCGGTCCTTTTTCTTCTATTGCGATCGGTGCATCAAAGTCTGCTTGATCTGTCGCGTGTAGGGACTTAGATGGAAGGTCCCCAGTAAGCAAGCTTGTCATTTCTGCCTCGCATGGAGAGCAGCAGGCTTATAAGCACTGGTAGTAGTGAGCAGAGGTATGCGCTTTATATTTTGCATCCTTAAATATTTTTGCCATCCTCATCCTTTGAGTGGGATCATCCTAGATAGTTTCTCATGTGCGGCTAACCAGGATAATACTTACCAAGGTTTGTCCCCAGAATCATATATTCTGCTTTGGGACGCCATCCATATATGTAAAGCCTTATCAATGGACATGTCTTTGGGCTGGGTCCTGGAGACTTCAAACTGCCAAAACTACGGTGCTGGTTTGGGCCTGGTCAATGATGTTTAAGTTTGAGCACCTTCCTTTCCAAGGCAATTATTTTGGCCTCCGTTTTTTGTTCCTGAGCTCCAATAAGAGCCATGGCCCACCCCCTTAATGCTGTCTTAAAAGCTTCACATAAGGTGAGCGATGAGGGAATTTGGCTGATTTAGAAATATTCCTCGATGTCCCCTTCTTAATGCTGTCATTAGTCACTAATTATGAGATACTTTGGACTGACCAGCTTACCATAAGCCTGGAGCTTTTACCTGTTAGTATCAACAGTAATAGGGAGTGGTCTGATATGGCTTTTGGTAGGGCTGTTATGCAGGCTGTGTCTTGCTTGTCTAGAAGGAGTGCAAACATGTAATCTAAACAGGAGAAAGAATTGTGTTGTGAAGTGAAATGTGAAGGCTCTCTGTGCCCCATGGTTGTCCCCTCAGATGTCAATGAGGCACATAGAGCCTATCTAGTCTCTCAACTTTATATCCTGGTCTCTATAGAGGAGTCTTAGGATGATGGGTCTAAGCAGAGCGCCATGGGGGATATGGAGGGGGGGGAGAGATGGGGCATATCCTGGCCATCAGAGAACGATGGGCTCTTTTAATGGCAAAACATTGAGACAGTTCTTCTTTAGGTACCCATGATGTTAGCCATGTAGTCCCAACTATACATATATTGTTTTGCCTAGGGAGACCTTCAGCTTCTTCAGGTCAGTTCCCTGGTGTCAACACCAGAGCAGTACGCGCTCTATTGGCGATAAAAATGCAAAAACCCAGCACTCTCAAAACAATGTAATTTATGCATTGTGCTGATATGTTGTGGTTTAACCTTTTGCATTGCAGAGTTCAATCCTGAAAACGTATTTTTAATATGCTTACAAATACTGTTCCTTTGCAATGTAATGCTGCAGGTTTTCAGAGTGTGTTAGGGTGTGGCCCCTTTCCAGGGCCTTCCAGAGACTTTCCCTGCAACATGCCTGGGCGTGGTTTTGGGCTGGGCCAAGACTCTATAAAAGAGTGCCAGCCCAACTCCCAGTGCTCACTATTCAGAGGTCCCAGTGCAGAGCAGCAGCTTCTTCCTGAGCTCGTGTCCCGGCGGCCTATTTGGATCTTCCAGTCTTCTGCCCTTCATCCTACATTGGTGATCATTGTTCCAGGAGGTAAGACAGTGGTTGGACTGTTCCAACACCTTTATTGAGAATTTTCATATTCTTGGTTTAATTCTTAAACGAGTAACAGATTACTTGGGCGCTACCATTTCTTGACATTTATATGGTAGTTTACAAATAGACAAGATGCGCGATTTGTTTCATAAAGGTTTGACTTTGTTATTCATTGCGTGCTACCATTTCTTGACATTGGCATGGTGGCTTAAGAATCGGCAAGATGTGCGATTCGTTTTATGGTGTTTAAACATTGTTGTCCGTTGCGCGCTACTATTTCTTGACATTTACATGATGTTTTATGAATTGGCAAGACGCGCAACTCGTTTCATGAGGATTTAACTTTGTTGTTCATTGCGCGCTACCATTTCTTGACATTTAGATGGTGGCTTAAGAATCGGCAAAAGAAGCGCGATTCGTTTCATTGTACTTTGATCTTGTTATTTATTGGGAGCTGTTATTTCTTGACATTTACATCGTGTTTTACGAATCGGCAAAACGCGCAATTCGATTAATGATGATTTGACTTTGATATTCATTGCGTGCTACCATTTCTTGGTATTTTACATGGTGACACTCGAATCGGCAAAACGCACGATTCCCTCCTCAAGTTTATTTCATGTTGTTTATTGTATGCCACTATTCTAAGATATTTATGATGTAATATTCGAGTTGACAAGTTATGTGATTTGTTTCCTGAATCCATATTGTGTTATTCATGGTGCACAATCCTTTTATGTTGTTTACTATATATATATATATATATATATCTGCAATTTGTGTTGAGACATTTTAAGAGTACACATAAGGCCAGAGTTTCTAGATGCAATATAGTATGGTTCTAGTATACATTCTCAAAACAGGATTTATGTGACTGGTTTAAACTTTAGTCAGAATGTTTTTTCTGATTCTCATGTAAAGGAAAGTACTTGAATAAGAAAGTTTTCATTTAATTAATCTTGATTCCCTTACAGGTATCCGGCCATCTTGAAACTTAGTCATTTTAAAATTAACTCTTAGATTGTTCATGTTTTCAGAGTGACTAGGCTTAGAATCATAGTCTAGTATTGATTTCAGGAGATAGAATTTTCATATCGTGTATTCTAACCTTTTTCTTACTACAGGTCTCCTTCCCAGCTGTTCCCTTCCTAATCCCCTCTTCCCCTCTTGAACTCTCTCAGTCTCTGTGATTTATCTATCAGAGTCTTGGAGCTGTTCAGTGGTGGACGTGTTGGGAACCTGCACAGACCCCGAGAATCTGGTGACTGACGCCTGGTAGTTCTAAGAAGTTGTGATACTTACACTTGCTTCTGGAGGTTCTGTATGGTATCCTCCACTCCTGAAATTTGGCCCTCCTTTTCTTTCACTCTTTCAACTATGTTACAGAGATCTTGGTGGAGAAGAGTAATGTCCATGCTGGAGTTGATTGCAGTTTCTAGGAAAGAACATGTGTTGTAGTTTCTAGGAAAGTGCATGCGTCGCTAATCTCTTGCAGAATTGTTGAAGTTGCATTTCCAAGCTTATCCTCCCCTCCGGATATAGCCGATAATGTCTCTGTCAGGGCAGGAGGTCTGGTGAATTTATCAATGGTGACTTGCATTGGATGTCCCTGCGAGTGAATGGCACTCTTAGAGTGGTTCTTTTGCAGGATGTTAGCCTATTTGTGTTTTCTTTGTAGGTCAGCTCTTTATTCTACAACTGAAGAGTAAGTTCACACCTAATCAAGAAGCTATCCAGCTCCTGGATGACAATATGTTTTGTAAAATATTTAGTACAAATCCGATTTTACCAATAAATTGTACCTGTAGTGAAAGGTCCAAGAATTGCCTTTTTAGCTGATTCCTAGGCAAAGGTAACATTATTAACTTTAATAATGTACCCAGTACTATGCTGTGGAACAGCAAATCCTGCTACTGTGAAAATAGCTTTTGGGGGCTTTTCACTGTAAGGGCATCTTTAACATTAAACGTTTACATTACCTACTTTTAAGTACCATGCACTCTGCCTTTTTTATAAGCAAATTTTGTTGGCTTTGATGACAGTTTAGTGCAAGTGTTACAAACATAACCATTGCATCCTATTCCCCCCTCCACCCTCCTCACCTATCTCCCCCCCCACTCCCCCCCCCCCCCAAGCATTCAGTCTCATTAGCAGGTAACAGTTCAAGGTACAGTTCCTTATACTGGAGACAGTCCATCGTATTCCCACCATTTGCCACAAATGTTGAATTTCGAGGACAGCCCTGGGCAGCATAAATTGGTTTCTCTTGTTTGGCACATCAGTTCATGCCAGATTGCCACAGTTTCAGACTTGGGTGTTATTGGCAGCTTCCAGGGGCATGTGATGCCTCTCTTAGCTTTCAAGGCTGCCAACCCCACCAACGTCCTGTCTCCCTGTAGCCCCTACATTTCCTCCATTAGGCCCGAAAGGGCCATCTTCAGAGAAAGCTCAACTGATCTGTTAAGGATCGTCTTGACGGTGGTGCCTAGACATGTCCAATAATGGGTGACCTCGGGACATTGCCAGACTATGTAGAAGACATCTACCTCTGCAGACTACAGCAAGTCCACCGGTGGTCAGAGATAATATGCGTGTCCTAGGTATTGGGGTGTCATGTAAGTGATGTGCAAGTAGTGGAAGCGATCAGTCTGAGTTTTGTGGATATCACTAGTTCTCTAAGGGGCCGTGCAGTGCCCATGCAATTCGACCTCCTCTAATTCAGCCAACTATCTCTCCCATTTCTGTTTAAGCAAGTTCAGTGTCTCTGGGGCATTACACACAAGGGTCTGATACATCTAGGAAGTACAACCACGACCCAGTTCCCTAAATAACAATTGCACCTCCAAGAGGCTGAAATCCGGCAACTCTTGCAGGCGGGTACTGTATTGACTGAGGGTGTGGTGTAAATGAAGGTATCTGTGAAATTGGGTTGGGGAAAGGTTACACTGAGTTTGTAGCTCAGTGAATGAGTACATAACAGATCTATGCCTCGCATCACATAACCGAGTAATTCAGATGGAGTCCCAGCATTGGAAACTTTCCAAATACATCACCTTTTCCATTCAGCGTCCTAGCCAGAAAAAGGGGGAGAGGGGTATCTGGGTCAGATGTCCGTCCCAGCCGGTAAACCATGTTGCTGTCCTCCATATAAGGAAGATCACTCTAGTGACCTCTGGGAGGGTAAGGAGTGTGGTCGGCCATATAAGGGGCTTGGTTAGCAGAGTCCCAGTGCTCAGCAACTAAAAATAAGCAGCATCAATCCAAACAATGGAGTTGAGTGTGCAAAAAGAGGCATTTTCATACAATGACTACTTGCACACTTGTGTGATGCCATCTAACTTTTTGTATCTAGCATGTCCACTCCCACATTAAGTGATTGTGAGATCTCATGATCTTATTTATCAACAACAATGACACCTTAAAGGGTGTTCACCGCCACTGCCTCTGCCTAGGCCATGGAGTCAGGCCTTTGCTCCCATATAGCCACCTGCACTAAATAAATCTGTGCTAACACTAATCTTTAGGAGCACATTTACAATACCCTGACTATCATCAAGAAATCCTCCACTGCTTTGGTCATTTGCCTAGCCAAAGTGAGCTACCTGGACATCATTGCTCCGGAATCATTCATTGCCAGAGTAATACATTTTTTCCTCTCATTGGCAGTATTCCCGCAGCCTCAGACATTATCACATGTCCATCCAAGCCTAGTGTGTGGGCAAAGGCTTTGTACCAGTAACCTTACGTCAACTGCCCTTTCTCAGGGAGGTGGATAGCTTCCTGGGTGATTTACAGGCAGATTTCAGACATTGCTAGGCGTTGGAGACTACTCTTTAAACTTTGAAGAAGAACCACTCAATTCCTGCAACAAAGGGCTATCCCTGTGCATTGATGCTACTCGACCTTTCAGAACGTAGCTTAATCAGTGAAATTGAAAAGGAGGGCTGTGGAGTCTCAAATTTTCAGCTCAAAAAGAGGTCGTTCTGCAGGGTCAAGGGATGGATGACCAATGTTCGGGATGGACTGTTCACATGAGGACCAGGGTTAGTACTAATTTACATTAAATGGGTGTGTCTAATGTGTAGCACAGTGGACAAAAAAACAATGAGTTGGAATGCTATCCTGCACGATTTCCACGGGTTAGACTTTTTCAAAGAATTTACCCCATCACTTTTTGGGTGTTTAGTTGGCAGTATAAGATGCTTGGAAGTTTGAAACTGGTGAAGCTTTTAAAGCCTACTTCCAATGTTTGTGAATTCCAAAAAGTAGTACATTTACAGCAAGTCAAGGAAAACTTTTATGGGTGCAGATTTACTACTTTCTGGGTAAACTGGTTACTAGGTATATATTTAAGATCTCATTCCCAAACAATAACAGGTTAAAATAATTTAGTTAAATGAGAACGAGAAAAACCAACACAGACATAGTAGACCTTACTGTGGACTCCCAGACCCAACTACCAATGAGAACAAGAAGAAAAATCGACACAGGCATAGCAGACCCAACTCTGGACCCCCAGACCCAACAACCAAAGTAAAAATGCATTTGAGGTGTATCACACCTTAAACACCCCTGCCCATCCCACCTGGGCCTGGTAGTTCTCCCTGGGAACTCCTGACCACAGTCATGAACAAACCAAAGGCTTGTAATGCCTGCCCTGGTATCACTCATTTTAAATGTATTTTTATTACAGTGAATCTTGTTCAGTAGTAGAATTGTCAAATTGATCCTTGTTTCTAGCCCTTGCCTTTTACAAATAATTTTATAAAGTGACATATCATTGTTTACTAAGCCCGAGTTTTAATAGAGGAGGGCAAACAGGCAAAATTATTAGGTGAGCCAGAGCCGGGCCATTGGTCAGGCTTTGCTCTAAGAGTCAGTGTACGAGCCAAGCCATGAGAATATTTGCAGTTTGCAACAAACCTAATGTTAAATTGTGATACAATCTCTTAAAAATTCCAAAAAGCATGTTTACTTGACATGTAGAAGCGTTTCACCTTAGTACATCAGATTATATCACTACGTAGATAGACATTTATTAAAAGTGATAGTTTTTAGAAACATTCATAACTCGCCGTCCAATGACAGTGCCAATAAGTAGACTAAAAGGCAAGCCAGTAGTCATGTAAACCCTAAACAGGGGCTGGATTCTTACTATAGATGAAGCAAGATTATAATCTAGTAAGTCAAACATAAGCGTTGCTTATACTGCACATCTTGAACTCAATTATTTAAAAGTGCACTCACATGTGATTAAAAAAAAGAAAAGGAAGGCTCTCTGAAATTAAATATTTGTCTAGGGTCACACAATTTGGGCATGAAGGGAAATCAATATTGATTTTACATTTACTTTCACATTTTAAAATTCAGCCACCAGATGGGTATCTCGCTCTCTCATCTTCATCAAAGGTCCCCGTTTTGTATTTCATCCTTGGCACAGGATCAAAAAAAACGATACAGAACAGAAGACCCTACTCAGGGCTCCGAGACCCAACTACTAAGCCGTGAGCCATTAATTTGGGTGGGCTGTCTGTTAGATTAAAAATTTTCTTTTTAACTAATGAAAACCCATATTTTTCCGTAGCAAATGCGGCTGTTACAGACTGTTGAAAAAGGTCAACTTATGCTTCTTACATATATTGTCAAAAGTGATGTTTTAGTCATGCTATACATCCTTGAATAACATAGATTCTAATTTTGTGTTTAATAATAGATTGACTGAAACTAATAGTATCAGAACTGTAGCAGGAACTCGTCACAGAAAATTAAGGGAAAAATCCAATTAAGTGTTAGTACTTTGTATACTAAACAAATAAGGTGAATGTGAAGACAATAAATAATGCTCCGATTTTCAAAATCATTAAACAATGCAACACTATCAATACATTATTTTATGCAAACATTAACACATTTAACTTACATTAACAGATACTAATAAGTTGATAACCTAGCTGTGAAACTGAGAAAGCTAACGGAGAATATAAAATGAGACGACCACAAAACAAAAGCCAAAGCAAATGAAAACCATCATTTTTCCCTTGTATAAGCATGTGCTAGCTGTCCCAAAAAATTCCTCCAACAGGACCAAATATTTATACATATTTTTTAAACAGTAACCAAAGGGCGAGGAGTTATAACACATTTCAACCGTCTGTAGTATATTTCGCAACCAATCGTAAAAATTAGACTACCAGTGGAAAGCAACAGAAAATAGGTAACAAACTATTAAAGCGTACAAAACAGTACTTAAAGGTAAGGCGTGCAAGCGCACCTGGTCCTTATTAAACAAACTTACAAGGGGACGCTTCACCTTGGTTAGAATGGATAAAATGTGTGGATGACTTTCTGCCTTCAATAAAGGCACCACACATATGAGGGAGTTTCTTATTACATAACGGAGCGTTAAAGTCTCCGACCCATATAATTTCTAGCTCCTATCCTGGAGCTTCCCAGTGGAATCAAGGAAATCTGTTAACTCCTCAAGACTTCCTTGCAGGGCATCACACGGGATATTATTATAAAAATTCAAAAGCAGGATGTCCTTATCCTCTTCGATCGATAGTTGGACCACCATGAAAAATGCAGAGGACCAAATCAAAGACACCTCAATTTTTGGAAGTTGTAAGGATACAAGAACCAGGAGCCCCCCACTTGCCCTTCCCACTAAGGAGGGGAGTGCTGGCTGAAACACAGAATAGTACCCGTCCAAATGAAAAGGGTCCACGGTCCAAGTCTCCTGGAGACAAATAACATCATAAGTGGATATAAACTCCAACCATTCTAAATTTCTGACCTTGGACCGAAGCCCTGCAATGTTCCAGCTAATCAAAGACAAAGATTTGTTAGTGTTCGGGATTCTATTCACTGGCTCCTTATTTATGGCAACATCTATTATATTTTGGGGTAAAATAACTGCCTCATCAAACCCTGTCAATAATGCCAGGGGCATGTGCCCAACTTTCATCTCAGCCTCCTGAGGGGCACCTGTCATAACCCCCGTCTCGGCCACTTGTCAATCATTCGCATCAAGAGATGTCAAGTTCCGATGGCAGTCAGGAACATAATCTTGTAAAAATATCCTTGACGATTCTACATTAGATCCACAAGGAACTTTAGTAGGGGGGGGGGCTAATAAAATAGTTGGATCATAAAAGAAGCTTAGAGGGTATATTTGAATCCCACCCTTCCCCTTAGCACAACATGAAGAAACCATCAGCAAGTGTTTAACCAAACAAGGATTAGCAAAGTGAATTACGATACAATCTCCTTCATATGCTTTTTTGGCTAAACCTACCCACTTCATCCCTCGTGCCATAAGAATGTTACTATTTAAATCATCTTGGTGACTAAGCTTTAGCTCCAGCCAGTGTGTGCATTTCCTCATTAAAGTCTGAGTATCTTGGACGATGGATCCCCAGGTAACACGACAGGGGCAAAGCAGCCGCCTGCTACCTTTGCACAATAGTACCTGGCACTGTAGAAGGAGAGGCACACCAGTACAGAAGGAGGCAGTAAAGCCTTCCTTGTGGAACTACCTACTGAGTTTAGGTAATGTCAGTGAATAATTTGTAAATAAAAATGTACCGGTGCCCAAAGCTCTCTTAAGAAACACGTGGCTGCTGCATTTAAATGTGCGAATACGGAACACTGAGGCAGCCGAATCTTCAAGCCATCTGTTGCCTCTTTAACCTATTTACAGCCACTTCCTGCCCTTCAGCTCACTCTTGCAGCTTTCTGCTTTCTCCCTTTGTGATGCTTTTCCGTCTTTCTTTGTTCCATCTTTCCCATATGACTTTTACTTGTAGTAATTGCCTGATATAGAAAATACGTGCTGGCCCCTTAAAAATAAGAGCCGGTGCCGTGCACCAGCAACCACTGGCTCAAATTAAGCACTGGGTACTGTTAGTATGGAATTCTACTGTTAGTATGGAATACTTGCTTGTACAAGAAGCTCTTGTTCACAGAAAAATCAGAAACTTAGGGGCCCCTGCAGCAGAGTTACACACCAGGATCCAATGGAATACCGGTGGAGTTTTATAAATTAACCCTTTCAATTCTAGGGGCCTACCGACTAGCCATGTTCAACAATGTGAGGGAGGTAGGTGAACTACAGTCAGATCTACAGCATGCAATGATCGTGGTGATCCGTAATGTGGGGAAACCCGGTAACCTATGTGCCTCCTATAGGTGGATTTATATGTTATACAGAAATAAAAAATTTGGTGCTCCATTTAGTGAGAGTCATCACTCCTCTGGTGGAGATCTGACTGGATTCATGCCCAATCTTGTGAGGAGATTAAATCTCCACTGTCTACATAACTGGCATGACCATCTAAGCTATAGTAGAAACCTGCTGGCTCTTGTAGCTCTAGATACCAAAAAGGCATTTTATTCTACATGATGGACCTACTTCTTCTAGGTACTGAGGAAATGTGGATTTGGCCTGCTAGTCTGCCGCTGGATGGAATTACTGTACAAGAACACTACAGCAAAGGTGAAGGTGATTGGAGGGTTTTCGGAGATATCACAGTGGGGAGGTGGACTTTACAGTGCTGCCCGCTGTCCCCTCTTCTGTGTACTCTTTGCATTAAACCAATAAGGTGTCGGTTACAGGTTATATGTGGTGTTGTGGATTTCCCCAGAAAAGGGATCAATGTACACCAATTACATCTTATTTTATCTTTCCAACCCAGAGAGCTTGATACAAGCAGTCCTGTTGGTATTATGCAACTTTTAACAATATGCAAGATGCAGCATCAACTCGGACAAATCAGTACTATATAAAATGAGACAATGGTGCAAAATAATTCCTTTTTCTACGACGTCAAGGCCTCGACCGAAGAGTTCGACTACTTTTGAATTGAGGTCACGCCCAGGGGATCTCTGTTCCTAGAATAAAATTTAGAGATGTACTACAGGGAGTTCCAGGTTGATGTAGACAGATGGAGGCGTTTGCTGCTTTCACATATAGGTAGAGCTTCTCTTTTTAAGATGATCACTCACTCCAAGTTCTTGTATGTACTTCAGAATATCTCAAGCCTTATCTCGGATGCCCACTTTGACAGAGTAGAGGGTACACTATGTACACTGCTTTGGGATAGGGCATTTATTGGATTACACTGCAAAAGCTTCAAAGATCCATTTATAGTGATGGAATTTCACTGCCCAATGTTAGGGCATAGTACTGAAAATCCCTATTAAAAGTGGCAAATGAATGGGGATTTGTCCCCAAACGCGTCAAAAATAAGACTGGAAAGGACCTTGATGGAAGCCAGTACATTCATACACTACATATATTGTAGATCTAGGAGGTCTGCAATTCTGGAGCTAACCAAGGCTTGTTTGGAGGCAACGGACAAAGCCCCAACATATGTGGGGTGGCAGGGAAAGGAGTATGAATAGACCGCTTCACAGGAATTAAAATACTTACATACAAATGATTCCCTAAAAGTGGCTGTCATAAACTGGGCGGATTTAGGAAACAGTAGCACGTTGACGAGCAGAATACTGGCGTAAAGACATGAGTAGCAGGGCAGTATGTCATACACACTGTATGCTCATAAAAAATAGACCAGACAGTCTACACAACCTCAAGGCTTGATGGGAAGAGAAGTGGAAAACTGGAGGACACAAATTTGGAAGGAGCTTTGATGCACCTGCGCAAGGTGGCGATTAAGGCAAGTCGCATTGTCATCCTTTTGAAAGTGTTTTCTTTCTGCAAGTACAATATAATACATTTGTTATTTTACTGCTGGTCTTTTACCTCAAGCCACAAACTGAATGGCATTCTGTTCTGTCAGATCTTTCTTTCTTGCGAATAAAGTGTTATCTCACCACTACTCTCCAAAGTATAAAATCATCCAAAATCTACATTGTCTATGGGACAACAAAACCAATAGTTGAAGTCAACATCCCACAAACAGACAAAACTATTTTCTGAGTATTGTCTTGCAGTGTCCAGTATTTTGCATAAGCTTAACAAAATGGGAATCTCATTTCGGACAATGACAAAGCCCCATCATTGTTGCAACTGCTGACATTGAGTGCTCAAGTATCGGCCAACAATGTCTTTATTCCATGAAGCAGTTCATATTGAAAGTATAGTCCAGTTTAAAATGACTTTATAGAATACTTTATGCTTTCCTCCCAAGATCAGTGGTTATGTATATTCCACAAAATCATCTATAATAGGTAATGCTTCCTCTTTGTCATAGTTCAACATGTCACCTGCCATTATATTTCCAAAGCCTAAAAGAAGATTCAACATGTCTTTTGGAATTTATCTTTTTTTGATTCTCCAATAAAAACATATTCTAAAGATCTGAAAATGTAAACCTCCTGACAAAACTAAATTCCAATATGCAATTGCCATTTCTATTTTTTGAGTATTTATCATTTTAGAAAAAGGATAAAAAACATACAGGAAGGACAGCCTCAAGATGGGCATAATGGAAAACAAAACAGCATTACAGAATACATTGGTCAGAAGGGCCGTTCATTAAAGGTAGCTATTTGGATATATAGAATAGTAGGGAACTGATATATCCATCAGTGGTAGGGCCAGCGGCTGGGCACAACATTGGGTCACGCAGGTATGGCTAAGCAGTTGGGGGAATACTGTGGAATAAAGGGTAGTGGGGCTACATGTGCATCACAGTCCGGTAGTCTGAATCCTGATGCTTCTGTAATAACAGATATTCACAAAGTGGTTGCCATATGTCCTTTGGTCTAGATGTAGGGGTTTGAGCGTGGCATATACCTCAAAAGTGGTATAGCAGTATGTCATGCTTTATAGCCAAAGGCAGAAGAGTAACAGTGACTGCACCAGTGTATGGCGATCTCCAGCTTCACCAATAGTGGAGCTATTCCCTGAACCTGTGGACTCTGCGTGATACATTCTCCACACACCCCAGTACGGCTAGGAGCAGGTGTAGCAACAAGTCAGTCCAAATGATTATTGAGAGTTGAATGGAAACTGAGCTCCAAAAGCCACCTATGGGGCTGCAGGACCGTGCGAAGTTCGCTTCCGCTGTATGGCTCTTCAGACAATTGGAGGATCTCAAAGGGTCTGTCTTTGCTAGGGCACTAGGTATGGTGTATGTGTGCAGTAGAAATTTATAATGTTGAATTTTGTGTCTGTGGTTAGGTGACGTAAGCTTGGTTTGGTTGTAGCAATAGTACCTGATTTTATTGGAGAGGGGTCGGCCTAATTCCTATTCCCAGGCTTCCTGGAGTCTGGTATCTCGAGTTGGCAACAGTACCACACATGTATGGTAGAGTTTGGACACTAAGCATTCACCATCAGGACCAGTTATGACTAATGACAGGAGTAAACTCCTTTGGGGCTAGTTGATATGAGAGAATATGTGCACAGAGGGCACTGTGGACACGGCGTAGGACAAAATTGTCCATTGGGATAGCGCGGGCAAATCGTACATCGTCAACATGTGAGAGGACGTGGCCACCTGGGAATCTCTCTCCTGAACGTATGTAAAGCGTGATGTACCAGTGTTTGTTGAACCACCTTCTCCTGCGTTTGGGGGAGAGGGGAGATCCATTGGACATCTGCTAATGGTAGTGTGGGCGAACAGGGGAGATTCCCCCAAGAATACAAGGGAGCTTCCTCCATGCCCAACAAGTGGTGGGAAGTGTCAAAATGTCAGTGGGGTGCAGTGGGAGACACCATGGGAGGATGGAAGAGAAGGGTGTGGGGTCTGCCTGATTGCATTCTGGTATGACATCACGATGGTACAAATTGTACGCAAAATGACATTGTGCATCCAGGTAGTAAAGTTGTAAATTTAGTTCCCCAGACCCCCTTGGTTGTAGGGAAGCACCAAGGTGTCCCAGCCAACCCCGGGCCTGTGGCTGCCCAGACTAGTCACTGGAGAAGAGTTCTCTGCGTGGTGAAGAATGCGTTGATAAGAGGGATCGTGATATTTATAAAAAGATGTAGAAAGCAGGGAAGTAAAACCATTTTCATAACGGCAATTCGCTGGCCATTGATGGGGCAGACACTCCTCTATTTGTGTCGTTATTTTGTCTGTCGCGGGCCATAATTCTGATTACCTGCTCTTTGTCCCGATGCAATAGAATTACAAGGTAGCGGACGGGAACATTGCACCACTTTAGGGGGAACTTGCAGGCTACTGACATGGTGGCATCAGTAAGCCGAAAGAGTTCCCTCTTGTTCCAGTTGATGGTGATGCCGGGGAAGGTGCTGAAACTGATAATCTCCCAAACTATGGGTGCTAAGTTCTCAGCTGGATGGTGGACACATATTAAGATGTCGTCGACATCTAGCGACAGTAAAAACGGGCCTGGTTTAAATTGCCGCCCTTAATGGAGGTGCCTCTCCTTTCGATGTTAAACCAGGGGGTCCATATCTATTATGAATAGGAGAAGGGATAAGGGACAGCCATTGGTTCTTTTGCGTTCTGGAGTTTGGGAATATAATAACATAACAAGTGCAATGAACCCATGAGGGAGTCCGAGTTTCAGTAACGTTGCGTGTAAGAAAGGCCACTCCATTGAGTCGAAATCTTTCTCTGCGTCTAACAGGTGATCACTGCTGGCACTGTGTGGGAAATCCTATTCAGTACCAAGAGCACTGTGCGCAGGTTCAGAGGTGGAGCGGCATGGGACAAAACCAGACTACAAGGGTGATATGATTTCATCTACAAATGCGACAACCTGGTGTCCAGCACCTTGGCCTGTATCTTGTTATCAAAATGAAATAGCGATAGGGGCTGATATGAGGTGCAGTACAGTACAGTGGGTCCGTTCCAGGCTTTACTAATAATGTGGTGACAGCCTCACGCAGTGTTCGGAGTAAGGACCCAACTTCCAGCGATTCGGCATACATCTCCTGTAGGTGTGAGTCTAGCAGTTATTAATAAGGCTTGTAAAACTCCGAAGTGAGTACGTCTAGACCGGGGGCTTTGGACCCGTCAAGAGAGTTAATTGCTTGTATGATCTATGTCAGTTACCCTGGTCCCATCAGGCAGTAGCAGTAATGTAGGAATGTATGCAGTGACCCTGGTGGAGAGGGGGAGTCGGGTGGTGACTGGGTCACAGCAAACATGGTAGAGTGCGGCCAGGTCGTTCACCACCCCCTAACATCTGGCCCTGGTATGTTTCCCTAGGAATGAAACATCTCGCTCAGCCAGCTCTCGAAACTCATGCAGTAATATTATCCGTCTCGTCAATTGGAGACCACAGTGTTATTGAGCCTCTATCCTGTTACTATCGCACTGCGCAGTTTCTTGCGGGCCAGGCTGTTGTGAGAATTGAGCAGAACGCCTGCATGTTTTGAGATGGATGTTCCCCTTAGATAAGCTTTAAAAGCTTTTCAGCGAATAGTGCCTTCGTTCAGGTTGAAGTATTCAATTTATATCAATATGGAGCTCTGACCTGAACACCTCATCCAGGAGGGCGTTAAGTGGAAAGCGCCAGCGCCACTCAAATCTCCACTCATATGGGATGACAAGTGACAGCTAGATAGGAGAGTGATCTGATAGGGTGTGCGGGCAATGGGTGACAAAGCGCAGCCACAGAGCAGCTGTAGCCGATAGTAACCAATAGTCCATGCAAGTCCATGTGTTGTGGGGGGCAGAATAGAATGTGTAGCCATTACAAAGTGCAAGACATCTCTCTGAACGTGCATTCCACAAAGGTTGTGTAGGGCCTGCAGCAAATGATGTTTCCCGCTAGGGGACGTGGATGTGGAGTCAAGGATAAGGTCCATTATGAGGTTAAAGTCCCCCCGTATGATATGGTCAGCCTCTATGCACTCCAAGAGTGACGCTAGGCTATGAATAAAATCTAGGGAGTCTGTGTTCGGAGAATAAACATTGCGAAACAGGTTAGTTTGGCCGTCCATGGTGCCTACGACTGCCACATATCTGCCATTGTCATCAGTGAGGTGAGTTGTGGGGGTGAAGTGGGATTAAGATGCCCACCCCATGCATATGTATTGTAATTGGAGAAGTACTGGAGCGGGCCCCATGAAGAGGCAAAAGAGTGCAAATTGATGGGGGAGAGCGAGAGATGATTCTCCTGCAAGAATGCAGTTTTTATACCACGGCGTGTAAGGCATTGGAGCACCAGTTTGCCCTTCTGTGGATTGTTTAAGCCCCTGAGGTTCCAGGATGGAAATGGACGTTCAACTGCTGAGCCTCGATTGTCATGCCCCACCATCAAGTATGGCCATAAAAGCAGACGTGACCCAGCCCTGCTGGGAGGATGGTCCCTTCCTGTGAGTTGAACAAATAATCATAAACAGAACCCCCGAGAACCCTATCCCCCCCCCACCCACGCTGGGCATGAAACCACCCAGCGCATCCCTGAACCAATTACCGACAACAGAAATGCAAATAACGTAATAGTCTGGATTGCGGTGTACACCACAGGGGCAAACAACACACATGTGCCTGAGTCCCTGTGACAGGTTAAAGATGAAGCAATGAAAGTTCAAACTGATCACAAGGTTTAATAAAGGTGTAAAGACATTGGGTTCCTAATGCAACAGAAGTGGTGCAGTTCTGTGTGTAGAGTAGCCAGAGAGGGTTGGGAGGCAAGCAGTCTGAATCTGGCTATGGTGAGAATCAATCTGACGGAAAGAGGTCTGTGCTGGCCGCGTCCGGTTGGGAGGAGGAAGGGAGGGGTGCACAGGTATGCTGCCAGGGTGGAGTTGGGGGTGGAGGGGAGGTGATTTTTCTTTGCCATATTGTTTGCAGAAGGCCAGGGCGCCCACATGGGTGTCCAAGATATGGGCCTTGCCTTTGACACCAACTGGCAATCAGGCCAGATAGAGCATGCCATACGTCAAGCCCAGGTTCTTTAGCTTGTTCTTAGCTTGTGCATATTTCGGACGGGCATCTTGCATGACCATAGTGAAGTCAGGAAAGAAGGAAAGTCAGGAGCCTTGATGTTGCACTTCTCCCATCTCACACAACAGGTGGAGTGCTGTGTTGCGATTCCAAAAGTTCCGGAGATGGGCGATGATGGGGTGCAGCAGCTCAACAAGGGATGGCCGTTGTCCAAGCAAGCTGTGGGCACGTTCCACCACAAATGTGCAGGTGAAATCGTGGCAGCAAAAGAGATCTGAAAGGAGGCGGTAAACAAAGAGGTCCATTCGGCCAGTGTCTGTTGTTTCCGCGACTCACCGGATGCGCAGTTTGCTGTGTTGGGATCTGGCTTCTAAATTCTTGATGGCATTAATTTTGAGTTTACTCTCGATTTTCTTCAGGCACTTATGCACTGTCAATGCCCCATCTTCCAAGGTCCAGATTCGGTCCTTCGCACCATCCAGCCGAACATTCTGGCGGTAGAAGCGCACTCCCCGTATGTCAGTTCTGCTAGTTAGTGTGTCAAACCGGGTGTCTATGTAGCGGAACCCCTCACAGACCTCTGTCATAATGTTAGTGTTCTTGGTCCGCACCGGCCATTTCCCCACCGTCCTTGCCACTGGGTGTCCCTGACTTCCCAGAGGCCCCAGTGTGCTCAAAGGAGATTTTGCACTTTTTTTTATCTACTTGCCCCATAGTCAGTGAATGCCAAGCTAGGGATCTTATCCCGCAAGGCCTAATGATGGCAGTTGAGTATGGAGTGGGCCTGGCGGCGCCGGTACAGTCATTAGCAGCCTTTCTTTTAGCACCAGGAGCTGCCACTGCAGGTTCTCGCAGACCAAAGTGGTGCTGGGCCAAGTGAGCGGTCATTGGAGGGGCGATAGTGCCAGGAGCCGGCATAGCCGCAAGAGTTCCACGTCTCAAGGTCCATTTGAGGCCTTAGGTCCCCTAAAAACAAGTTCCACAGTTAAGGCGCCATAGGTGCAATCAGTGTGTGCGTGGTCAAAAAAGCGGGGTCCCCCACCCCTGCAAAGCCCTTTTCATGTGTGGGGGATGGCTGCTGTTGAAGTAGAAATGAATTGCAGGAGTCTATTATGATGCTGGGGGCAGCAGTGTTCTAGCAGCAGACCACCAGTGTTAAGTCTGGGGCAAGTAGGTGCCCCCCCTTATCCAGGCAGGCAGCAGAGGCAGTGTGCCATTGCTGTATAATTTGTCAGCAGCTAAATGTGGGAAAAGGGACAGTGGTGAATTTTGGAAGAACAGGAGGTCCATTCAGCAGAATGCAATTGGATTTCATTGAGATGCCTGCGTGTGGAAGTTTGAAATATGTGTTGGTGATTGTGAGTGTTTTTAGTCACTGGATTGAAGCATACCCCACAAGAAGAAATGACAGTCTCACAGTAGCAAAGCTGTTACTTAGAGAGTTGATACCACGTTTCGGGTTTCCAATCCCTCTAGAATCAGATAGGGGAACTCACTTCAATAACAAGGTGATTAAACTCTTATGTGCAGCACTAAACATCGAGCAAAAGTTGCATTTTAGTTACCTCCCTGAAACATCAGGACTGGTGGAACAGATGAATGGTACCTTGAAATCAAGAATTGCAAGGATGTGTGCAGCTACAAATCTGAAAAGGCCAGATTCATTGCCTTTGGTGCTGATGTCAGTGAGAAACACACTGACAGGAAGACAGTGCTATTGCCCCACGAGATCCTCATGGGCAGAGCAATGAGATTACCAGCAGTTCCTGTCAATGCACTTGTAAATATTACAGATGATATGGTGTTGGAATACTGCAAGGGTCTGGCTGATGTAGTTCGCTCTTTCTCTCAGCAGGTGCAGGCCACTACCCTACCACCCATCCACAATCCAAGGCACAACCTGAGAGCCGGTCACTGGGTCATGTTCTCAAGACTTCTTTGGAGCAGCGTTGGAGTGGTCCTTATCAGGTGGTGTTAGCAACTACGACAGCTGTGAATTGTGCAGGACTCCTGAACTGGATACACGCGAGCCATACAAATAGTAATTTTATTTTGGCTAAAAGCCCTAAAAGTAAACAATAGAGCGCCATATCATAAATGAACAAGCTAAATAAGTTGTAAGATCACATAGATATTGAAAACAGTGCAAAACAACCATTTTTCTTAAAATCTAAAAATCCTAAAATATTAAATATACAATTATTAGGCCATTATATCTTAACTCCAAACAGTTAAAACTTGTTATGCTAAATAAATATAATCTAAGACCAATGTGTTAAAACACGCAATTATAACAATTCTCTGGTTCTTATAGCCCATGCACTTTGCAGGAATCTTGCAACTGGAAAAACTATTTTGTCATTTGTGTCAGTTGTCAAAAAGCGTAATGCTGTATTCCATTCCCTAATCCCCACTGACCTACATAACGGAGCAATCCACTTCTTCCTTGGTACCAAATATCTAGGGCAAAAAAACATAAAATGCGCGAGTGATTCTCTTGTCTTTTGACAATAGTGACAAAATAATGAGCTACTATTCTCTGCTCTCCAACGCGCTGTAAATGTCTTGAGCGGGAGGATCCTTAATCTGAATTTAATGAAAAGTGTTTTAGTATAGGGAGGTTTTACATTGTGCATATAGGCCACGAATTTGGGGCTATTTTTATGGTCTAGGAACTGTAGAGTCCGACTGCCTTGCTTTTTAGACATGATTTGAGGCAAGATATTCTCCCAGTAGCACCTTTTTACACGCACTTTTACATCCTTGGTCAAATTGTGAGGAGTACTCCACACCTCCTCCATCTTAAGGAGTTTACATATATCTCTGATGTGTCTAAACCACAGGATCTTTAATGCACAGTCACCTACGAGAAACTCATCTAGTGCTACATGGAAGTAGTCAAGTACTCCGAAGTCCAAAGACGAACCCAATACATAAGTGGTCTTAGTGCAATTTCGTTATGGATCTCATTTAAGGCTAGATCAAATCTAAGGGGGATGAGAGGGGTACTCATCGGTAGCCGCAAGAAATTCTGTATGAAACGATTTTCTACCGTAGTCAAGCACCTAGAGTTAGTGTATCCCCAAAGCTCAGCGCCATAGATTGAAGCTGCAACTGCCGCTGCTTTGTAAACAGTAATGGCAGGTGATATCTCCCCTTCTAGGGTATTAGCATTTTTTCTCCCTATCGCTGTTGACCTCTGCCTGAGTACTGTCAGACTCTTCCCAATCTGCACCGACCAGTGTTGGTCATCACTTAGCCTGATCCCCAAGTAGTCAAATTGGCTGACTCTCTCCACTGGTTGGCCTGCTATGGTCATTTTCCCCCTAAACGATTTATGTGGGTTAAAAGCCATGAACTTTGATTTTGTTGGATTTATTTCAAGACCTCTGGTAAAACAGAAATTATAAAAAGCATCCAGTTAATTTTGCAAGCCCATGGGTGTTCTCGAGATTAATAAAGTGTCGTCAGCAAACATTAAAATGGGGACAGGGGATCCAGCTAGCCTTGGGGCATCATGGTTGCAGTTTAGCAGTTGGTCTGCTGCTCCATTAATATAAAGATTAAACAATGTTGGTGCCAAAAGGCACCCCTGCCTAACCCCCCTGCTAACAGGAATAGCTTCCATTAGATCACCACTTTGTGACCAACGTACTTGAGCGTAGGTCCCTTCATGTAGAAGCCTAATCAATCTTAGTAATTCTCCTTTAAGTTGATAGCTCTCCATGACATTCCATAATAGATCCCGAGGTACCATGTCAAAGGCAGCTTTTAGATCAATAAAGGCTACATATAGATGGCTCTTATTAAGTAACAAGTATTTCCAACAGAGAAGGTTAAACCTGAATACCTGATCTATTGTACTCATTCCTTTTCTAAAACCTGCCTGGAAGTCGGAGAGAATATGAGAATCCTCTATCCAAGCATGTAGTCTGTTCAGTACCTGCTTGCTGAATATCTTTTGGCTAACATCAATTAGACTAATAGGCCTATAGTTGGAAGGTTGTTCCCTTGGCCCTTTCTTATAACTAGGGACTATGATTGCTCCTTGACACGTTTTAGGAAGTCCTCCCCCCCTCAGTATCTCGTTGCTGAGCGCATTTAGATACAGAGACCAAGTTGTCGGTCGGGACAAATATAGATCACCTGGGAGGCCATCAAGACCAGGGGCCTTCCCTTTCCGTATTGATTGAAGAGCCAGAGTTGTTTCTTTCAGGGAGAAAAGATCCAGGCCGAATTTGGATGATATAACTCTCCCGTCCGTAGAAGTATTGGCAAAGAGTTAATTAGATTTTAAAGAAGGAATAGTGGTGCTACTAGTTTGAGCTTTACTGTATACATTTTTAAAATGCGTCACCCAAGTTTCAGGCTGAATTACGAGAAAGTTCTCCACACCTTGAGAACTGCTTTTGTCTGCCACTAATTTCCAGAATAATTTAAAATCTTTCTCATAAAGTGCATCAACCAGCCTATTCCAATATTTAGTTACCCACTCTTTTTTTGCGTTTTTAGGTACCACTTTATATGCAGCCCTGGATTTTCTGATCTCTCGGCAGTTCCCTGCCTTAAGTGCTCCCAATAGGTGTGTTTTAGCCAGACTGCAGGAGTTTGAGAACCATCTTAATGTTCTAATCCCAGTCTCTGTTCGCCTCCTTACTATCTGAAAGTGTGGTTTTAGCTGGGTAATCAAGATACTATGCAGATTGATCAAATCCACCAATATCATATTTGTGTGCTTCAGTGGGGAAAGCGTTGTTACAACTATTCTATAAATTAATAGTTGGAAGTTTACGTCATTCTCCACCCAATCCCATTTCACATTTTTATAATCATTGGTCATAGTTAAAACATTACTTTGGGCCCGTGTTGTCAATGATTTACAACTAAATAGAATAGTAGAAAAGGTGGCGCTCAAAGCTTGATGGTCACTATCATGACGAGGGAGAACAACCATGTCAATAAGAGATTTCCAAAGAGCGTCATCTACTAAAACATAGTCCAGATGGCTAGAGTATAGGCCTCTCCTATATGTAGGCGACGCCGGGGTGTCTGATCTGGTATTTCCATTTACTATTCTTAATCCCTTTATTTTTATTAAATCTTCAAGTAGGTCTAATGCTCCTCCTTCTTTCTTGGATATAACTTGCACCGGCCCAGATCTATCCCATGGATCTGCTAGCTGGATTCCTCTTTGCTGGTTGTCGTCTCTGCAATTCAATTGCATATTAAAATCACCTGCGACAATTAAATCCAGCCCTCCAGGAAGACAATTAAGGAAATCTGTTAGCATACTCATCAGAACAGTCTGCGTCCTTTGGATACCCGGTCTGACATATATATTTACAATTATTATACTGACAGGGCCCCTAGTAGTACTAATTTCAACCTCAACAGCTAGTAGATCCCTTGTAGGGGTTGCTAGTTCCTTCACCTTAGGGAACAAATCATGTTTTAGCCAGATTATCAAACCCCCTGAGGCCCTGCCAGATGATGATGGAAGCGCGGTCTTCTGGAAGGTCCAATAATCTTCTCTATTCATTGCAGATGAAGCCCATGTCTCCTGCAATAAAATAATATGGTGTTGATCTATAAAACTGCACCAGTCAGGGTTAGCTGTTTTCTGAAGCAGCCCTGCCACGTTCCAAGATAGGAACCTGATTGGTAAATCAAAACCATCCCCCATATCGGACGGCTTTTCTCTAGTCTCATTTAGACGAGGCGTTCCTCCCAGGTCCTTCTCCTTTAGTAAATCACTGGAATATACTTTTGTCTCCGCTCCCAAGGTGTATGGTATCTGGTTACTCGATGTAAAGGGATCGCGACTGGGTATACTGTCTCTCCCAGCCTTCACCGTAGGGGCTTCATGTCAGTCTATGGTTGAAGTTGGGCTGTTCATTTGATCCCTTCTATGGGTACATATATCCTGAGCCGCTGGGATGTTAATTCTCTCGTGAAAACCCAAATTTGTCAGTGATTGGGGGAGTTTATGGGCAAGTGACACTTGGGATGAGGCACCAGGTCTCACTCTTGCATCAAGTGCCAGAAGGCCCTTAACTAGGCTCTGGCTAGTCAGTTTTAACCCTATAAAATCTGTTGTCAATCCTACTCTTGTATATCTCTGTGCGGTGGCTATGTCATCCCTTATAATAGAGCTGCACTTCTTTGTCCCCCTTATCCAATGGATTACTTTATTTTTAAGAGAATCCCCTTGCTCTTGTTGACCATTACTTAGCTTGGGGACATTTAACATGTATATATCATACTCACTATGTCTGGTCTGACTTGAAGGGGCATTTCTCAAAGGGCTTATAGACCTCTTATCTAAGGGTTCATTTCTGTGCACCTCACAGTTAGCCCCCTTCTTCAGGATTTTATCACATTTATTAGAGGTGCCCACTACAGGAGGTACACCATCGCCCCGTGGATGTTCCGCACTTGAGCCCTTTTACCCTTACTCCTCCCTGTCATGGATGTTTCAGCTAATAAGGTTGGCTTCGCCAGGGAGTTAGAGTCAGATTTTAATGATGCCTGCCTTATATCTCCAATGACTATAGATATGTCGTCCAACTTCTCATGTATATTTTGGCTAAAGGATGTAAGGTACTCCCTAAGATTCAGAATTTCAGCTTTTATCTGCACTAGTTGTAATTCAGCAGGCTGTTCCTTCTGGATAGCTGAGAATGATATTGACTCCTCTATTTTCCTTGGTATAATCTTCTCTGATTCAAGTGGCGGCAATAGGGCAAGAGGTGAAAAACGGTTATTACAATTTATAAGGGGTGGGACACCATCTTGCCGTCTAGGCAGGCTTGATTTAGGGCTCTCTATTAGGTTATGTGGGTTTTCTGACCTATTAGATTCTAAGTTAGAACCCTGAGATATAGATATCTGTGATTCTCTACTCACAGGGGCGAAAAAGGATTTTATGTCATTCGTGTTAGCAGTAACATCTTTCCTCTATAAGATCGTCAATTTGAGTCAGTGTACAATTCTCGGCGGTATGTCTGGGTACTTCTTTAGCCCCTCCCTGATCGGTGGGATTACTACTGGCTTTCCTCTTTCCCATTTGGTAGGTTGTTAGTATCCTCAGATTTGTTGCCACGATAGAAAAAAGGGAAAAGAAGGGTATAAATACCACAGCAGATATAATTTAAAAAACTAACCTAGTAGCGAAATGCTGATTTATCTTTTACTTTGTTAAATGCTAAAAAGTCAGATCCCCACACTGGGTGGCAAAGAAGTTATGAAAAAAAGAAGAAACACCAACACAGTACCTTCAGGCAGCCACACGCCTATGGGCTGCCTAATCCAGAGTCTTTAGAGGGATATCGGGGGGGAGGGGCCCTGCCCTGCCTCTTCCTGGCAATGACGGGCAAGGACGGGCCCACCCTTTGCCCGGGCGCGTCCCGTGAGCAGGAGCGCAGTTGTTAAATTTAAAGGGCTCCCGGCCCTCGATCAGCCCCTCCTCCTCACCAACAGTGGCAGCAGCGTCTTGCATGTCCCGCGAGCGGGAGCGCATTTGTTGAATTTAAAAGGCTCCCGGCCCTGGATCAGCCCCTCCTCCTCACCAACAGTGGCAGCAGCTCCCGGCCCTGGATCAGCCCCTCCTCCTCACCAACAGTGGCAGCAGCGTTGTGCGCGTCCCCATACAAAGAGAGTAGTATGTCCACCAGATCATAAAGAAGTGTTGTTGAAAGCACCAACAACCGTGAAACAGGTCGCCACACCTGAGCCAGAAAAAGAGCCAATAGAGCCTGAAGTTGAGCCCAGAGCTCGTGGAAGATGGTTCTGTTACCCCTGTAAGAGACGAAGGTGAAGAATTATAGGAGGGTGCACAAGAACCAATCTCAATGGATACAGCAGGAGAGCCTAGCTCAGCAGAGGTTCTCCCAGAAGCAGACGGTGCTGAAAAGCAGACAGAGCAAGCGCCAGACCAAGAGGGTGAAATATTTGAGACGGATCAAAGTCATAGTGATCCGACTCCTCCTGAACCAGTTGCAGGTCCATCAAGAGAAAACACCATAGAAAAAGAGAAGGAGAAAAGTCTAATCTTGAGAAGAATATTAACAGTGAACAAGAAAAGGAGATAATTGGCCAGAATCACAGATAGGGAAGAAAAAGGAACAGGTCATAAATGAAACAATAGAGGAAGAAGTGGATACTACGAGAAAAGAAGATTTGAGTGAAGGAGAATTAAGTGGTGATCGAAGGTTGAAAAGAAAGAGAATAGCAAGTCGACGTTACGCAGGTCCTGAATAGGCATATGCAACTACCAATGAATGGCAACACAAATTTGTCTTTTTGTTTTGATAGAGAAGTTCTGAGTCAGTACTTTGATGTAACCTGAAGGGAAACAAGAAGCTAAATTGTTGAGCTGATCTGAAAAACTTAAAAGAGACTGTTGAAAATAAACTGGAAGAGACATTGATATCCTGATTTGACACTAAAAACCGGATCTGACAAGCTGCTAATCGATTTTGGCAAAGGAAAAGGGTTCCCTGGATGTGAACTGAACTGTGAGAGAAGGATTTTTGATATTACTGCACCTTATATAAAAGTTACTTCTGCTTTCTGATTCTTTACAGCTCATGGCTGAGCTAAATAATCAAGATAGAATTGCTAGGCACTGTAGATACATGAGTGTTGGATTGGCAGTTATGTGTGGAATCTTGTTTAGAATAATAATTGTGCGAATGTCTGTTCATGATATGAAAAGGCCTACTTACATGATTATACTAATGCACAAGGAGAGCTTTCTTCTGACGTTTTCTATCGCTTGTTGAGTGAGTATGTTGAAACAATGGATGCAAGGAATTGTCTTGTGTGTACGCAAATTCCTTTGTCAGTAGAAGAAGGGGTTATGTACCATAGTCTTCCGCTAACTTATGGAATAAGCTGTAGTTTGCTACTAACAAGATTTTATAACCAAGAGTATATACAGTATTTTTATTCCAACTATGACATGGTGTTTTTGTTTGTTCCTATTATTAGATATCTGAGTAGAGTAGCTAAAGAGCATGATATAGTACTAGTTAGAGGATTCTTTGAGCCAACACTAACATTTGGGACCGCATATGCGCATCGTAATAACCTTACATGCTAGCTTACACCTTTGGAAAAGAGCTTCATAGGGCATACTGATGATAGGAGAAAAGCATTAAAAGAAAAATGTTTAGAGAAAAGGACTTATAAAAATTATTATGCTTACACTGCAATTAAAACGCAAGGGAAATTAGCTGCATTACATGTAGGGAAGCTTTGCATATATATAGGCCAAAATCACGCACTGACACTTTATTTGTGGGAACGAGTGTATGTAGGCATCTGTTTTTGTTTGAGTAAGTGGACATTTATGCTGAATGGTCAGGACCCTGCTTTTCCTGGGATCTATTATATTTGTGGACTTGATGCTTATTACCGTCTTCCAAGAGGATGGTATGGGACATGTTATTTGGGGATAGTTTTCCCTAAAATTTATCAGATAGATGACTTAAGTTTCTGAAATTGACTGAATTACTTCATAAGCGACAGAGGAGGGAAACCTCTTCTGCAATTGTGGGAGATATCTTTGGTGCAGTGATTCCTTCAGTGGGAGTCATTCTGAATTTGATCAAGATACGTAAGTTGTCTACTATTGTGGATAACATGCTGAGGAATTTTACAGGGGCAATACTCCTGATAGATACTGAATTAGCCTCGGATAGAGCTATGACGCTTAAAAATAGGCTTGCTTTAGATACTCTTTTAGCAAAAGACGGCGGAGTCTGTAAGATGATTAATGCTAGGCATTGTTGTTCCTATATCCCAGAGAATGATAGGGAGATAAGAGACTTAGGGCCATATGTACGAACACTTTTTCCCATAGACACAGAATGGGGAAAAACCTTTGCTACATCTGGCCCTAACTCCCTAATCTGACTAACTCAAGTAAAGATTTAAAATAATTGAAAGAACCAGGTGTTTGGGAAAAGGTCGGAAAAAGATTTGCTTCAGTGGGAAATTGGCTTAGTCAAATTTGAAATGGGTTATTATTAAAAATCATACAAGGGATATTAATTGTGATTGTGTGCATATTAGGATTATGGGGTTCATGTAAATGATGTCAAAAGATAAAATTGAAAAGATCTTAAAATAACCAGAAGAGGGAAGAACGAAACAGGAAAATAATTTATAGGGAAGATTTGAGAAGGAGACTAAATACAGCTGAAACAGAATTGTGGAGTGATGAGGAAAGAAAGGTGTGGTGACATTTAGTCATCAGAGGAGGGACTGTTGAAGCAGATATGCTAATCAGAAATTATTAATAAATGCTTATATGTTATGATTTACAAAAGTTCATAGAGAAGTTAATCGTAGAGAAAAATTAGTGTGCATGTTTGAAAATGTGCCCACGGGGTATGTCAGCCACTTATACAAACTTGTACTAAAAGAGCTAAAAATTTGTGAAATAGTGAAAATGTATAATAATAATGTAGTAATATGTCATATTGAGATGTATAGCCTATGTTTTGCATCATATTGTAGAGTTAGCTTTAGCCGAAGTTGTGGCCTAGCCTTTCCAGGCCTCATACAGGAGCTGAATTTCTAGCGCACTGCACAGAAGCTGGTGCGTTGGACTGTCCCTGAACTGCATACGTTAATAAAATCTGCTTAGCTAGAATTTTCTGCAATGTACCGACGAACAGGAGATGAGGGACTAGGAAATGTAACAAGTTTGATGTAAGACAGACTCAATGTATTTTCCCAGGACTCGACCAATAGAAGCACTGACTGGAGAAGAAGATGCAACATTTTCGATACCTGATGAGAGCATCGTACAGCGAACCAATCAACTAATTGGGGATGGAGAAACATTGGAACTCATAAATTTGTAAAACTAATATTGTAGGTTAGAGTCATATCTGCCGATTGACCGGCCAATTAGGAATTAGGGGGATGGACTGAAAAACTCTAATAAAAAGTAATGACTAGGGGCTAAAACTTCAGATGCGATGGGAGAAATGCTGATGCCAGAAGAAGCAATTTGAGATTGTCATTGAGCTCATGCTCTTGAGAGCCTGATGCGTTGCTGATCGATTGATGACCTGAAGGTGAAGACTGACTTTGTTGCTGATCAATTTTGTTTATAGGTAGCTATTACAATGTGACTGTTTTACTTTTATGCCTTTCTTTATAGGTACCAACTGCGTTGTTTTATAGTTTTTCTCCTAGCTAGATGTTTTCTAATTTTTTTTGCATGAAGTCCCACATGCTAAATGCTAATCTGGGTTAGGTAAGAGTCTTTTGGGTGACGTTGACAGTGACACATGATTGACAGACTGATTGCTGAGCTCTGCTATTAATGCCATTATATTCATCTTTGTTGGCTTATGCTGAAGCATTCAAGCATATGTTTTCTCAAGTTCTGATTAGATAATGTTATTGGTGGTCATTAATGAACTAATTCTGAGTTGGTTGAATAAAGTTTGATCTTACCTGATGACTTAGGGCCAGATGTAGGAAAGGTTTAGCGACTCGCAAACGGCGAAAAACGCCGTTTGCGAGTCGCTAAACCCCATCTGGTATGTAGAAATGCATTTTGCGAGTCGGAACCGACTCGCAAAATGCATTTCCGAGTCGCAAATAGGAAGGGGTGTTCCCTTCCTATTTGCGAGTCGCAGTGGTATGCAATTCCATTTGCGACCGCGAAAGCGGTTGCAAATGGACTCGCAGTTACCATCCACTTGAAGTGGATGGTAACCCACTCGCAAACGGGAAGGGGTCCCCATGGGACCCCTTCCCCTTTGTGACTGGACCTAATAATAATTTTTCAGAGCAGGCAGTGGTCCAATGGACCACTACCTACCCTGAAAAATACCGAAACAAAAGGTTTCGGTTTATTTTTCAAAGTGCAGCTCGTTTTCCTTCAAGGAAAACGGGTTGCACTTTGAAAAAAAAACTTATTTATTTAAAAGCAGTCACATGGAGGTCTGCTGTTCCCAAATTGCGACCCACCTCATTAATATTAATGAGCTGGGTCTTTGTGACCCCATAGCGACTCGCAGAAGGTGTCTGAGACACCTTTCTGCATTCTAAATTGCGACTTGCAATTTGCAAGTCGCAATTTGGGAGTTTCCTACATCTGGCCCTAAGTATTGTAACTAATAGGGAAATAAAATTGATAAAACGTATAATTGAGTTGTGATTATTCATGTAATGTTGATTTATTGTCTCATGCTTAATGATTCTCTTAGTGGTTGTTGATTGATTACATTGATAATCGATGTTCAGCGATTACTACATGGCTAGGATACTTCATGCGATCCTAAAGGTTCATCGGACTATACGAGTCCCCTTGTAAGTTTACTTACTAAGGACCAGGCGTGGTAGCACTGATCAGTGATCCCCTGTGTTAGACAGGTTAGAGTCTCACCATGTATGAGGAGATTGATAGTAACAGTCCGCATGTTGCAGTATCAGTTACTCCTTCACTCCGCCAGTCACTCCGGCCTGTGCGACGCTGCGTCTGGGTCCTGGTCCGATGGTACCTGGGCTAGCGCTGATGGTGAAATTGCACTCACTAGTGGCTGCCCAGCAGCAGGACTCAGCGCGGGGGAGGAAGATGACACAACCTGGTGGGGCTCTGTAGCCCGCAGCCACAGGCTCACCCGCTGCCCCTGTCGGGGCTTCGTAGGTGACGCCGGGTCTCCCGACATGCAGTGCAGTTCTCCGCTGCTCCAGCCACGTCAGCTCAGCATCCTGCTCCTCCCCGGCCCTCCAATAGTGAAGAGTATTCAGGTCCCCCACCCAGCGACAGTGAAGATGGTTCAGTGACTCGTTAGCGCAGGTTTTAGCGGCTTCAGGTGCGGGAGCTTCACTGCTGTGCCACCATTTTGTCGCAGGCGTGGCCACGCCCTTTGCATTTGTCATTTCTAAATCTAAAACTTTCTGTGCAGGATTTTTAGCAAAATAAAATGTATACTGATAGAAGTCTTTTAACTTTAAGGCGTTCTTGAGTTCTTGTTCTAATCTTGGCAATACCACCTTCAGCTTTCCTATGCTGTCACTCCCAAGTTCCCTCATGCCCCCATAAATTTGTTTTTACTAAATTAACATTGTGTGGCTGTCCTGAATTTCCATGCTATTACCAAGACACGTATTCGGGCAGGATCTAGGTTTAAATCATTGCAAAACTGCTGAATTCCACCTATACCTATTTTATTCTCATGGTGCAGGTCTTTGTACCGGTTAAACAAGCTTTCTAATTTCTTCCTGAGTTTTTCATGGATTCTTTGTAGTGAAAATCTGGATTCTGGAAGTAGTTGTCTGTTGCCACTTCTAGTTTCCATTAATTCTGCAAAAAACAGTAAATAGAAGTGCTTTTCCCAGTTTGGGTGAACGCGATAAACTGGCGGACCTTATCCTTCTGTGACGATGTAGGCTCATGCATTCTATCACCTGCTGTTCCCAACTTGGCTGCACTTCCACCTCATATACGCAAAGACACTATCCTCCATGGATGAGATGCTATACTCTATGTGGTGGCGCTGCTGCCTGGCTCCATCATAGACAGGTCATCATACCTCCCAGATGTAGGGTGACAGGAGAAGTAGGTCTAAAATAATAGAAGCAGGATATCTAAGATAGGGAAAGCACAGTCACCTAACTACCTGAGCTGCGAAAAAGTGGAGGGCTCATTTTTCCACACGATCTGCAAGTGTCCCTACATAAGTAAATACTAGTGAGGTTTGGGGGATGTTTGTCCCAGATACTCCTGAATTTGCTATTCTGGGAATATCCAGCAATACTGACACATTTAGACAGAACCCAATTACTATTTTGCTCAGTGGGGATTTCCTGGTGAATTGCACCATGGGGATTGGGAAGCCAAATGACCCAGACCAAGGACATGTGGATAACTAGCATGACCAATTGTATGGAGCTGATGTGTGATGCCAGGGTGCCTTGAAAAGTTTGCGAGGACATGGGGGTGTGAAGGACATGGCATTGGCTGGGAAGCCAGATGCCACCTGAGCTTTCCTTGGCGGCAACAGACTTACATACCAACTAAATGGACTGTTTGAGACCTGAACCAGTCACCCCTTCCCTCGGTACCCTCAATGATACTACTCACTGGCTTCTAAGTGATTACAGATTACACCTGCACTGGGATTTATATTGTGATGTGTTTACCGCAAGTGTACAACTAAAGGTGGAAGGTTGTGTATTGTTAGGCAAAAAAATAAAAACAATGTATTTTTGAAAAAGGGACCAAACTCTCATTGCGTTAGTAAAAATACAGGTCAAATTAATAATGTGTGTAACACAACATTATACAAATTATTTCTTTGTTTAATACAGATAAAGATGACGGACAAGAACATGCCCAAAGTAATTTACATACTCTGGGACAATCAGTTACTGAGGTGTAAGAGCTACCATTACTGTAAAGAGAGAGACACTGAACCAAGGGCTTATTGGAGATGTGAGGACTACTTCTCAGTTCAGTGCAAGGGCAGAGCGGTTACTCTGAGGGATTTCATTGAAAAAACAACAGATCATAGCATGTGCAACAGAGTTGGAAGTAAAAGAAAATGTGCAGCGTACTAGTGTATTAAAGCTTTAGGAACTGCGTCCAATGAGCCCTATGGTTCATTGCTAAGGGAGACTGCAGGAAATATCCCCATGGATGTTGCCGGAGAGAAGCCCACCATACCAAATTTGAAAAATATGATTAGTAGCAAAGGATAGGCAACAAATGTGCAAGCAACACAAGTTAAACATTTATTGATATTAACATTCCACCCGGATTGACGTAAACCTTCAACCATAAACATTTCCTTCTCTGTGGTAACCTCAATTCTCTGAAATGATTGCTAATATTTATCACTCTACCTAACACTGTGGCACTAGAAAATAGTGAAATCTGGATGATCGATAGGTCAATGAAAATACACCTATTTGATTCAACCAGATTTACACTTAAGACACAATGCCTCATATTTATTCTTTGTTGCCAGAAAAGTATTCTGTTACATTCACTGAATTTTTATCGGTCACAAAAGAAAAAACAATTAATAAAACTTCCAGGAAAATAATAATTTAATTCGAAGTAGCAGTGGTCTTGATTATTAGCAAACCTTATCCTGAGGCACATTCTGAGATTTTTTTCTCACTTTTTCTAGACTGTTTGGAATAAATCCCCAAAGCATTATTAGCAGGGTCTACACGTCTGACAGCAAGCTACACTTTGAACATAGAAAAGCAACTGCCTTATCTTTTGTACCCTTAAAAATGTAATGTCTCTTACAGTGCTACTATAAAATAACTGCCACTGTAAAGATAAAACAAGGCAATTTCCCCCATAGAAATGAGTCGAAAAGCACAGGAATTGTTTTTTTTGATGTTTTACATTTTTTTTTTATTGTAATATATGAAAGTATTATGTGTATATTTTCTATGTGATTAAACATTGGTTTAATTTACAGACATTTTTAAATAATGAATATTTTTCTAAAATCATGTACATATTTTTAAATAATTTCAAATGTTATAATAAAATGTTTGTTTAATTAAATTAATTCTATATTATTTTTTATAAAAATTGTGAAAGATACACTTGACTATCAAACATAGTTTAAAAAAAAGAATATTGCTTGAATACTCCTGCACCCCAAAAATAAATCACAGTACCCCAAGAATAAATGCCCCCAAAATTAAAGCACTTCCTACCCTTGTCCCTGGAAACTATTGCATCGAGCTCCTGAAAGGAAACATGCCAAAATCAAAATATTGGTAACAATAATCATTTATAAATGCTACCTGTTAGAAATGGGGTCTCTAGTTGGCAGAGATTTGCACCCAGATCAAGTAGGGACGCTTGCTCTAGCCAGGGTAAGGGAGCCACACAAATAAGATAAGCCCTGCTCACCCCCTTGGTAGCTTGGCACGTGTAGTCAGGCTTATCCCAGAGGCAATGTGTAAAGTGTTTGTACAAGTACACAGTGAAAACACCACAAAGGTACTCCACGCCAGTTTAGAAAAATAGCCAATATTTATCTGAATAAAACAAGACCAAAAATCCAACATACACAAGTAAAGATAAGATTTTTTCAAATATGAAATCTTAGTAAAGTGCTTAGAAACACAATAGCTCTAACTGGGGCTATCACGGCGTCTTGACAGAGTTGCTCCCAACAGTCAGGCGCCACTTGCAACGGAGTGCACGCCGGTAACAGAGTTGCATGGACCCTAGGTACAGTACCTTGGAAAACGATGAGGAAAGAAAGACGTCGCATGGAGTCGGGGAGGTGAAACGTGCTGGTGCAGCGTCGGATCCTTACTGCTACCCGGGAGGTGAGGCGTTGGTTCCTTATTGCTAGGCAGGGGGGGTGAGTTTTCTGTTCCTTATGGCATTGATGGCAAGACATTGATTCCTTATGACCCGGCGGGGTCGATCAATCCAGCAGGTCAAGATGCATGGTGTTGAATTACACCACATGGCCACAGGTGCTGTGGCAGAGGCGGGTGTCACAGATGGTGCCACAGCACTCCGGACTCACCCTGTGGCAGGACTTCGGAGATGCTGTGGTGGCATTGGACCTGCGGTGGAGGTTGCAGTCAGTGCACTCAGTGAGGAACACAGCTCTGGTGCAGGCAGTGGCACGGAGTCAGAGGATGGTGCCGGTCCTGAGGTCGCTCTGGACGTTGATGCATTAGTTTCCTCCTTGTTACACCAGAACTCACTCCCAAGGGCCCAGGAACTGGATGTGGCACACCTTGGCAAGTCCAGCCACTGGCAGGTGAAGTCGTTGATGTCCCTGAGACTTCTTAACAGGAGGCAAGCTCAGTCCAAGCCCCTGGAGGACCTTTGGAAGCAGGATATATAAAGCAAAGTCCAGTCCTTTCACTTCCAGCACAGAAGCAGCAAGCAGCAGGCCATCACAACAAAGCGACGGGCAGAGTGGCAGTCCCTCCTACAGCATCCAGCTCTACATCCTGGCAGAATGTCCTCAGTCAAGAAGTGTTCTAACTTTGGGGTGTCAGTGGTCTAGTACTTATACTCATTTCTGTCTTTGAAGTAGGCAAACTTAAAAAATAAGTTTTTGTAGTGCAGAAGACCCTGCCTTTCCTGCCCTGGCCCCAGACATACTCCATGAGGTTGGAAACTGCTTTGTGTAAGGACAGGCACATCCCTATTTAGGTGCAAGTGTCCGCTCCTACCACCACTCTAGCTCAGAAGACCCATCAGGATATACAGGGCACACCTCAGCTCCATTTGTGACTGTCTAGAGCGAATTCACAAACAGCCTGTCATCCTGACCCAGACATGTATTCCACAGAGAGGCAGAGGCATAGAATGGTTAAGCAAGAAACTGTCCACTTTCTAAAAGTGGCATTTTTAAACTTACAATTTAAAAACCAACGTCACTAAAAGATGTATCTTTAAATTGTGAGTTCAGAGACCCTAAACTCTGCCCCCAGTGGGACATTACACTTAAGAGATATTTCATGGCAATACCCATGTTACCCTATAAGAGACAGTCCTTGCAATAGTGAAAACAGATTTTAGCAGTATTTCACCACCAGGACAAGTAAACACCAGTGCATTTCCCACCTTTTAGGTACACTGCGCCCTGCCAGTGAGGCTGCAATGGGCTTACCCTAGGGGTGACTTACATGTAGTAAAAGGGAAGATTTGGGCCTAGCAAGTGAGTGCACTTGCCAGGTTGAAATGGCAGATTAAAACTGCCCACATAGACACTGCAGTGGCAGGTCTGAGACATGTTTACAGGGCTACTCATGTGGGTAGCACAATGAGTGCTGCAGGCCTTCTAGTAGCATTTGAATTACAGGCCCTGGGCACAGATGGTGCACTATACTAGGGACTTACTAGTAAATCAGGTATGCCCATCATGGATAAACCAATCATCAATACAATTTAGACAGAGAACCTTAGCACTGGTCTGCAGTGCTAAAGTGCCCAGAGTCCTAAAATCAACACAAACAGGTCAGCCAAAATAGGAGGAAGAAGAGAAAAAACTGGGGCATAACCATGCAGAAAGGGCCAGGACCAAAACTACCAATGCTAACATATATCCACCTACACCTCAACAATAAATACCCACACTCCTTAGATGAATACCCAAGAGTTAGAACGTTCCCTTTCTTGTCCCCCAAAAACCCTTACATCACATTCCTCAAAGAAAATTGTATACTTAAATTATTTGAAACAAGTCCCAAACATAAAAATCACCATCCATAATCCAAATACCCCAACCCAAAAATAAAAACCCACACACCCAAAATAAACACCAAAACATTAAAACGCTTCCCACTTTATCCCTTGAGACCTGTGTATCTCCCTCTGAAATATATATATATGTGTGTGTGTGTATTCACTGAAAAAAAAACAAAGGTTACAGGGACGTTATAGTTAGGAAATAGGATTAAAAAAAAAACTCAGAAATGTACTTAAAAATCAAAAGTTACGGGGATGGTATAGTTAGGCTCACATTTCACATGACCAAAACCATAGAAATTCAGCATTTATGGTTATCTGAGTTAACTATAACTTGCGCCCCCATAATGCACTGCTTATGACCTCACATATTACCTCACTCATGACATCGTCAGTGACATCACTGAGGACATCATTCACTGAGTGTAAGTGGTTGTATGGATGTGTGAGTGGGTCTATGGGTGAGTGAGTGGTTGAGTCAGTTGCTGTATGGGAGAGTGAGTGGATGTATAAGTAGCTGTATAGTGAGCAAGTGTCTGTGTGAGTGGCTGGATTAGTTGAGTTTGTGTGTGAGTGGCTGTACGAGTGAGTGGTTATATGAGTGCTTGTATGGGTGAGTGACTGGGTGTGTTACTTACTATATTGATCACTGAGTGGGTGAGTCAGTGACTGTATGGGTGAGTGAGTGGGTGTATGAGTAGGTGAGTGAGTGGGTGTATGAGTAGCTGTATGCATAAGTCAGTGACTGTGTAGACTGGGAGCGTGAGTGGGTGTGCGTCAGTTTTATGGGTCTGAATGAGTATGTGAGTAGTTGTGTGTGTGGATGTACAAGAGTTTGTATGGGGTGGGTGTATGAGTGGCTGTATGCATAAGTGAGTGGCTGTGTCAGTGACTGTATGGGAGAGTGAGTGTGTGTCAGTTTTATGGGTCTGAATAAGTATGTGAGTAGTTGTGTATGTGTGGATATACAAGAGTTTGTATGAGGGTATTAGTGAGTTTATGAGTGGTTCTCTGGATGGTGTAGTCATTAATGTAATTTGTGATGTCATCAGTGATGTAATCACGGCCTTTGGCCATGTGCGGTGGAAGTTGGCAAATGTGCCCATCTGTCTGGGTGTGAGAATGAGTGAGAGGGTGTCTCTGGGTGTGAGTGGCTGGGAGAGTGCCTGGGTGTGAGAGGGTCTATGTGAGTGGGTGTAAGAGGGAGCACTTTCTACTGGTTAGTTAGTAAGTGCTACCTCTGTGGGTGAATGGCCAGTTTGGTGGAGGGCCGATCTTGACATCAGGGACCCCATCCGCCTGGGCCCAGCCTTAACATTTTCTTTTTTTGGGGAGGAAGGCCGCATGGCGTCCCTCCCCAGCCAATCTCGGCCCTGGGGACCCCCATCCCTTGGGGCCAGGCCTAAACATTTAATTTTTTGGGGAGAGGGGAGTTGCGCGGAACCCCTCTCCAGGCTGATCTCGTCCCCAGGGACCCCATCCTCTGGGACCCAGCCATGTCACCTGGGTGCCCCCACGGGCACCCAGTCAGAATGTTGGGGACCACAGGGGGTAGCCTGAAGGCCCCCTAAGTCCCAGCCAGCTCCCCGCCTCTTCCAGGAGCCGTCATTGCTGTTGCATCGAGGAAGCTGCTAAAGGTCCACCGCACTCATAATTTCTTTGGCCCCCTGGGGGTGGCAGTCCTCAGGGCTGTGGGGGGGTGGGGGGCAAGCAGGACTGCCCTTATAAGATTATTAAACTCTGGGGAGGTGGTGGCCCCCAGGGCATAAAAATGCTCTAGGAGGAGGGCCCTGTTTGCCCCTTTCCTTTATTTTAGCATGCTCCCGGACCTGGAGCTTTAGTAAAACAAGTGCAAGAGCCCACACTTGTTTTTTTTTCTTTTTTTTGTCGCTAATGTGTTGCAAAGTTTAAGGCAACATTTTTTTTTTTTTTTTTTTTTTTTTCTTTTCGCCCTGGCATTATAATGTGGGCAAATCTATATTACAAAGCTAGACATTTGACCACTATGCCATATTTTGACTCTGAAATACTTTTCGAGAGATCAATGTGGCAATTAATGAATCAGTGCATGCAGGGAGCACACATGACGTAAGGGCACGTGGCAGCTGTGCCATCTTGTACTTTTTTCCTATGGTTTAATGTTGTACTTGACAATATGAGATGGGCATCTCAGCCACAAAGCTAGAATAGGTGTGCTCCCCCCTCACACACACACCTGTGCTCACTGTGTTGATAAACCTGGACCCCAAGGTCGGTGTTTGTCACAAATGGAGACATGGCATACACTCTTTCATACCCTGGCTGCCATTAAAATATCATTATCACACCGTGACTGAAACTGATTAGTATTTATTTAACACGAAATGCAGCGCTTCAGCACGTCATCGGGGGTAGTAAGCGCAACAAAAATGCTATTTCAATGCAGTTCAGTACAGTATCAAGGCTGATGCCATCTAATTTAAGGGAAATTTGGAAATGTATGATATTCACAGGAAACCTGGTGTAAGCATGTTGAACTCAAATATGAGATAAAGGGATGGTCACAAGATGTCCTCGAGTTCAGGGAGGCACGTGCTGCCTGGTGCTGTACCCGTGGGAAAAGATGTTGCAATGAGACACGGTGTAAAATACTGAAAGAGAAAAGCTTAGATGGAGAGCAAAGAAAGGAGCCAGGGTTAAAAAGAGAAGGGCAGAGAGAGAAAAAGAGCGGTAGAAAGAGAGAGAGAGAGAGAACATGAGCAAGACACAAAAAGAATCGGAGACAAAGAACAAGGAAAGTAAAACTACCATAGAGCTCAAGGTAAAAGGAGAGAGAGTGTGAAACCGAGAGGGAAGAAATAGCCAAGTAGACATAGTTAAATACAACAGAATTAGAGAGCTTAAAATATAAAGGGGAGGAGAAAGAGAAACATACCAAAAAATTAGAATGAGCCTGAGGGAAAAAAGACAAATATAAAGATCAAAATAGAGTGTGTGAGCAGAGGGAGGCAAGAAAGTGAAATAGAGAGAGTGGAATATGAAGGGAAGTGGAGGGAATAAGATACAAAAAAAGAGAAAGGAAGGGGAAGAGATACAAAGACAGAAAGGAGAAAGAAAAAGGAGGCGATGGTAAGAGTGACCAAGGAAGAAAATTATGCAGTTATTAAAAGTTAAAGAAAGAGCCAGAAGGAGAGGACATATGAGAGAGAGACAGAGAGAGAGAGAGAGAGAGAGAAAACAAAAAAGAAAAGAAAGTGTGTTGAGGGGGGGAGTGAAATTCATTGTCAATGGATTGGCAACGGCGCCTGAAATTCACAGAGAGCGGAAAATGCTCGCCGACTGTCTAATGTGCACATTGGATGTTTTGGGGAATCCTCATTCCGTGGCCCCCGCTGCCCCCACGGATCTCCCATCCGACCCAGGCTCAGGGTCGTTGTCAGCAGATGGGTCGCACATAAGACCCTAGAAGCCGCTTCCACAACCCCATTATTGGCTCTTCACACCACACCCCCAGGCTGTTTGGGGACAAAGGGAGCTAGAGGCTGGAAGGCCCCTCCGCCTGCCCCCAGGGGGCAGCCACTTACCCTGATAGGAGGGCACTTACTGACAATAGTATCTGTGGCCACACAAAGGGGGGGGGGGGGGGCTCACCTGGCTTTACAGAAAAGAGGATTTAATGGCAGATGGAGCCTGCCCATTTGCTGTCATTGTGGCCCCACTTAGGCCCCAAGCTGTAACACATGTCACTGGGAACTACTGCACAGGGAAACCTCGTTATGGGAGGTTTTATTCGTTCAACTTTGGGAGCCTGCACTTGTTTTTTTCTTGTTTTTTTTTGCTGTGAATTTGCTGCAAACTTAAAAAAATAAAAAAAAAGTGGTTTTTTTTAGCCCTGGTGGGATCCCTCTGGGACTCCAGCACCAACCTTAAGGGGTAAGGGTGGCCCCTACCCTGGCCCCCATTCCTATTTTTTAACTTTTTTTCTGGGACTTGGCTGAAACCAAGTCCCAAGATGGCTGCCAACACTCTCTGGTTGAAGTGTTGGCAGGTAATGAGAGCTGTGCAGTTCTCTGCACAAGCTTGTTAGTATTTATGAATCCTTTGCACCTCTAGATATCTATGATTTATTTTTCTTTTAATATCTGAAAAACTCCTTAGTGAATTTATGCCAAACAACTGAAAGGCTTCTTGGTGGACCAAAGGGTACCTTTCTGCCAAATTTGGTGTAATTTCATCCAGCTGTTTGGGCTGTAGTAGTGTTCAAAATCCCTATGCGAACTCTAACGGGAAACACACTTTTTTTTTTTTTTACTCCTTCCCCCTTTTTTTCTTGGCCCCCGCTTGATGGATCACCCCAAAACGTCTCAGGTACAACAAGATTCTCTGGAGCACATTTTTTGGGAAAATTACGTGAGGATTTGTCAAACAGCATCAAAGATATAGACAAGTAAAAAAAGTTTTTTAACTATAACTACCTACTGTTGATTGCCAATAGGTTGTGTATGTATGTGTGGGTGTACACACACATATATATATATATATATAATTTTCACTGAAAAAAACAAAGGTTGCAGGGACATTATAATTAGGTTATGAATTTACTCATACAAAACCAAAGAAATTCTGCAGTTAGAGTTATTTCAAGTAACTATAACTCGTGCTCAATGGTAACTATAACTCACGCCCTTTGCATGCACAGATATTATAGCCCTAATGATAAGTTCCATAACGTCAATAAAAATATCAATAAAAAAATTGGCAGTCAAATTATTGAAGAAAAACTGCTTGGTGGGGGCGCGAGTAATAGTTACCTTAGGGCGCGAGTTACAGTTACTTGAAAGAACTCTAACTCTAACTGCTGATTTTCTGTGGTTTTGTACGAGTAAAGTCAGAACCTAACTATTACATCCCTGTAACCTTTGGCTTTTACAGTGAAGTTCTATGGTTTTTTAACATAAAGTAATTGTAATTACTGTATGTTATTACAACCCCGCTGCGCACGCCCGGTCGCAAGGCCTGGCCAGCAGCCAGGCCTTGCCACTAAGCCCTCATAACTACCCAACCCAGCGCACATCCTTTGGCGTGGGCAGTGCAGGTGGGCCACCTGGCCTGTCTCTGTCACTGGGTCTGTGAGTGGATGCGTGAGTGTTTGAGTGCGTCTGAAAATGGGTGTATGAGTCTGAGTGGGTGCACGAGTCTCTGAGTGCATGTATGAGTGAAAGAATCAGTTTATGAATGAGTGTGTGGCTTTTCTGTCCTTTGTTTCACATTCGTGAATAAATCGTGAAAATCGCACATGGTGTCACAAAATTATTTTAAACCCATATTTTGCCCCTAAAACACACCTATATCACACCCCTGGGGTCAGGATGCATTCATTCTTACCCCTTATGCCACTTTCAGTTAGGATTCCCTGGGCCCCCCACCCCCCCGGGACTGTCCATTGAAATTAAATGGCGGCCGCAAGTTTCTAGTGAGGTTTCGGTAACCCAATTACAGCGTCTCTTTTCACGAGCGTATATGTGATATTTCACAAATATTTTCTAATTATTTGCAAGCCCAGATATACAAATTCGGATTTTCTTTAATTTCTCATAAATTACTGAAAGGATCGACACCAAATCAGCAAAATCATAATCTGCGTACCGAAAGCTAGCTTTCTGCCAAATGTGGTATAATTCCATCCAGTGGTTTGGGCTGTAGTAGTGTCTAAAGGTCCTATGGGAATTAACATGGGAAACACATCTTTTTTGACCCCCCATTTTTCTCAGCCCTCCCTTGACGGATTACCTCGAAATGTTTTCTGTGTGCAACAAGAATCATAGGGGCACTTTTTTTTTAGAAACTTTTGTGAAGATTTGTCATACGGCACTAAAGATATAGTCAAGTCAAAAAATGTTTTTTCTATGGAAACGTGGTCCTAACTATAACTACCTATTGGTGACCGCCCCTGGGTAATTTATATTTATATATATATATATATATATGTATATATATATATATAGCTCTGACTGATTAGTTGTTTTTCTTCTAAGAAGGTTTTCAAGTCACGAGATCGAGTGACTCCTCCTCTTGGTGATAGTGCGCATTGGCATCAAGCTCTTTGTTAGATTGTTTTGTTTCTGCCGTCGGGTTCGGATGTGTTTCCTCTCACTCTGGAGGATCTCGGTTTGGTACTCCTCAACTTATTCTACCTTTTCTATAATATTGTTGGTATTGTTTTGATCGTGTTTCCATCTATACTTGATGCGATGTAGACCGTAAGGGGCGAATTCTCGCCCTTTAAAGGGCATGTCCCTTTCAGGGTCTACTTCAATGTCGGGCTGATGGAACGAACTCCGTTTCGATTTTGTCCTCGGTGTCACGCTAAATTCCCATACACCGATCAACATTCTCTGTGCAATCGCTGCTTATCTCCAGATCATCAGGAAGAAATCTGTGACGCCTGCTGATCCTTTCGATCTAGGAAGACTCTACAGGATTGTAGAGCTCATCGTCTCAAATGGCATCCAAATCCACAGAAGACTCCTGATATCTTCGGTGAAGAACATGCATAGGAAGAAGTTCGACAAGGGGCAACATTTTCCATCCAAGACTCCAACTCCGATCAGCACTCGGATGACGATAGCCACTACAAACCTCCAGTTCAGTACGTGAGTTCAACTGCCCCACACAAAAATATTAAAAAAAGACTCTAGCACTAGTTGTCTATCCTCCACTGCCTTTGGGCATGGTCGGATATGAAAAGTAAGTCCGGATGACCAACCTTCGAGTTCGGCACAGAGATTAAAGACTAAAGTGCATTCAGCATCGACCAAACAGACTCCAACAACGGTCTTGAATCGAGCCGAAAATCAGAAGGCACATCTTTGGAGCCAAAACAATCTGTACCACCTTCAGAGCCAATGTTTCAGTTCGAACAAAACACAAACCTTCAGAGTCGAAAGACACTGGTATCAAGCAAACTACTTCTACCCATGAATCCTTGGACACACAACCTATTTTAGAGGTGATGGATGCTAAACAGCAAAATATACACATTCAGAAGGACACAGGAAGAATAATTGCCTCCTCTCAAATGTCCTTTAAAAGGAAATTGACTTTTAAAGACACTTTAAAGGATGTACCGCCATCAAAAAAGGTCTCCATGGATAAACAGCAGGAAAAGGCTACAAAACATAAACAGCTTTCACCACCACATTCTCCAGTCTTCCACCCACACCACCACCCACATATGAAGCGCAGTTGTGACTACACACATCCTCATTATCACCACACAGGGATGATTTTAATGATGACCAGTAGGATAAAGATCAATGGGATACATATGATCCTAATCCCATTCTGCCAAATGATTCGGACTTATATCCTGCTAGACCCTCACCACCAGAAGACACTACAGCAAACAATCAATTAGTGGCTAGGGCTGCTGTCTATCATAATGTGCAGATGCATACAGATCAGATAGAACAAGATTTCTTCTTTGACACACTAGCGTCTACACATAAACAATATAAATGTCTTCCAATGCTTCTAGGAATGCTCAGACATGCTTCTGATGTGTTCCAGGAACCTGTTAAAGCCAGAATTATCACTCCTAGAGTAGATACAAAATATAAACCTGTACCCTCAGACCCAGGGATTATAAGAACCCAATTACCACCTAACCCAATTGTAGTTGGCACAGCAAGAAAAAGGGCCAACAGTCAGTCCACAGGAGATGCCTCTCCTCCAGATAAAGAGAGTAAGAAGATAGATGCAGCAGGTAAAAGATTAGCTTCACAGGTGCAAATCATTGGAAGATAGCCAATTCACAAGCTTTTTTGTCTAGATTTGAAAGGGCACACTGGGATGAGATTGAAGAACTATTACAGTACCTCCCTCCAGAACACCAAAAGAGGAGACAACAAATAGTAAATGAAGAGCAAGCAATCTCTAATACTGCTATTAAATCTGTTATGTATGCAGCTGATACAGCAGCTAGATCAATCAACACCAGTGTGTTAAGTATGCCCTTTGACAAACAATCTATTTGGCCTAAGGTGGACACAACCATAGATAAACTTAAAAAAGATTCTGAGACAGCTAAAGCCATGGGCGCGTTGTATACCACACCCACCAGAGGTACTTACTTTTCGTAGACCAGCATTTAGAGGGGGTTTCACAACATCAGCTTCAGAAACAGCAACTTCCCAACAAAAACAATACTCACAATTCTACACTAGAGGATCATTTAGAGGTTCTTATAGAGGATCCAACAATAGAGGAAGAGAAAAACGGTCCACTTCTAGAGGTTCCTCTTAATCAAATAAACTGTGGCTTTCTCACCATCCCCACAGACAACACATCTCCTGTTGGAGGAAGACTGATAAAATTCTATCCACAATGGTGCAACATCACTACAGATCAGGTGGTTCTCTCAATTATCCAACATGGCTATTACCTAGAACTAATTTCCATGCCATCAAACATTCCTCCTCGTTCACACAAACTTGCTCAAGAGCATCTCATTCTATTAAAACAAGAAGTACAGTCACTATTGCTCAAAGCAGCTATAGAAACAGTGCATATACCCCAACAAGGATCCGGAGTATACTCACTATACTTCCTCATACCAAAGAAAGATGGTACTCTCAGACCAGTCTTGGATCTCAGGCCCCTAAATCTATACATACTGTAAGAACACTTCCATACGGTACCTCTACAGGATGTCGTTCCCCTATTACAAAAACAGGATTACATGACAGCATTAGACCTCAAGGATGCTTATTTCCACATCCCCATACGTCCAGCACATCGAAAGTATCTAAGATTCGTTGTAGCAGGAAAGCACTACCAGTTCAGAGTGCTACCATTTGGGGTAACAACAGCACCAAGGGTGTTCACCAAATGTTTAGTGGTAGTGGCAGCGTTCCTCAGGAGACCACATATACATGTCTTCCCATAGCTCGACAACTGGCTTATACTGTAAAGGCCAGCACACTTCATATTTGTCAACAATATACTCAGTATACCATAGACACCATACATGATCTAGGTAGGCTTCACAATCAATTACCAAAACTCTCACCTGCAACCATCACAGTTACAGCTGAATTTAGGATAAATTCTAAACACTCAATGAGCATTAACATCCCCAAACCCAGTCAGGATTCAAGCATTTTACGATCTCATATCACAACTACAATGCAACCACACTTATACAGTAAAGTTGGTCATAAAACTATTAGGGATGAGGGCTTCATGCATAGTAAAAGTACCCAGTGCCAGGCTCCACATAACAATGTCTCTCTCCATAGTGATCTCAGGCACACGGCCAGATTCAGGATCTAGTGTTATTGGACTGCCAAACTCACCGCTCTCTGCAATGGTGGCACTCCACCAACCTATCAAAATGGCGGCCCTTTCAGGACCCTGTGCCCAGACCATGATCACAACAGATGCATCAATGATAGTGTGGGAAGCTCATCTCAACAACCTCACTATATAGGGGAAATAAGACTCAATCCAACAAACTTATCACATAAACCACTTGGAATTACTAGCAGTATTCCTAGCACTCAAAGCTTTCCAAACACAAATTGCACACAAAATAGTATTAATAGGGACAGACAATATGACCACAATGAATTACCTGCAAAAGCAGAGGGGGGACATCCATCTTGAATTGTCCCTTCTAAGACAGACACTTTGGAAATGGGCAATCCACAATCATATTCAGTTAATAGGAGAGTACATCCCAGGGATACATAATCAACGAGCGGACCTCTTAAACAGGATGCAACAACAAATGGGAGATTCAACCACGGGTGATTCAACAATACTTCCAAATGTGGAGTACACCCGAAATAGACCTTATTGCAAAAAAAAAAAAAAAAAAATGCCAAAGCTTTGTATCCAGGTACCCACACCCTCAATCCAAGGGCAATGCTCTATCGATGAATTGGTCAGAGATATTTGATTAGGCTTTTCCATCTCTCCCACTAATTCCATTTCTGATCAAAAAGATGGAACAAACTTTACTCACCATGATACTCATAGCTCCTACATGGGCACGCCAACATTGGCACACAACACTATTAGACCTGTCTGTAGTACCACATCAAAAACTATCAAACAAACCAAACCTGTTGACTCAAAGGAGAAGTCAAATCACACATCCAAGTCACAACTTATTCAACCTGGCGATTTGGCTCCTGAAGTCATAAGATTTTGGCTACTTACAACTTCCATCAGAATGTGTGGGTATATTATAAAAGAAGTACGCAAACCCACAACTAGACAATGTTATGCAACAAATTGGAAACTTTTTGTCTACTATTGTCAACCTAAAAACATTGAACCACTTCAAGCATCAGTACAATATATTGTTTGCTATTTTTACATTTTACGAAAAGCAAATCTTTCACATTCCTGTATTACAATCCATTTAACAGCAATAGCTGCTTACCTCCAAAGGAGACAACGTACTTCCCTCTTTAGGATTCCTGTTATAAAGGCTCTTATGGAGGGTCTTAAAAGAGTTATCCCACCTACAGCTCCGCCAGCCCCTGTGTGGAATCTTAATATTGTACTCACCAGACTTATGGGGCCTCCTTTTTGAACCAATGCATTCTTGCCCAATTCAGTTTTTATCATGGAAGATTGTTTTTTTTCGGTAGCAATCACTTCTTTAAGGAGAGTTAGTGAAATTCAAGCTTTCATTCTAGAGGAACCTTTCTTTCAAATTCTCAAACATAAAATAGTTCTTAGGACAAACCCCAAATTCCTACCAAGTGGTTTTACCTTTTCAGATCAGTCAATGAGTGGAATTGCCAGTCTTCTTTCCAAAGCCAGATTCAGTTGCTGAAAGAGCTTTTCACACCCCTGAGGTTAAAAGAGCTCTCATGTACTATATAGACAGAACTAAAGATTTCAGAAAAACCAAACAACTGTTTGTACGTTTTCAACAACCTCACAAAGGTCATCACATTTCAATAAATGGATTAGCACAATGGATAGTCAAATGTATACAAACTTGCTATCTTAAAGCTAAAAGACAGTTCCCAGTAACTCCTAAAGCTCACTCACCTAGGAAGAAAGTGGTTTCAAAGGCATTCTTAGGCAATATACCAATGGCAGACATATGTAAAGCAGCCACATGGACAACACTACACACATTTACTCAACATTACCGTGTGGATGTATTATCTCGACAACAAGCAAATGTTGGACAGGCAGTGCATAGAACACTATTTGAAACTACTACAACTCCTACAGGCTAACCACTGCTTCTTTTTAGGAGGGGACTGCTTTTCAGTCTATGCAAAGCATGTGTATCTACAGCTACACATGCCATCAAATGTAAAATGTTACTTACCCACTAGGCATCTGTTCGTGCCATGTAGTGCTGTAGATTCACATGCACCCTCCCACCTCCCTGGAAGCCTGTGGCCGTTGTAGTACTATATAATGTAAATATGTATATAGATTGCATGGCCATCTCGTTTAGTTACTGTATATGTACTTGTACACTCTTTACTTCACCCTCCTGCGGGAAAACAATCTAACTAAGGATCCGATGCCCAATTGCACTATCACTGAGAGGAGGAGTCCTTCGATTTCGTGACTCCAAAACCTTCTTTGAAGAAAAACAACTTGTAACACTCCCAGCCCAACACTAGATGGCAGACTTGTGCAAAGCATGTGAATCTACAGCTACAGCTAAAAATTAAAACACGCGCATGTGTGTTGATAGATTAAAAGGCAACGAGGCAAGGTGTCTTCTCTGCATCAAATGCTACTGAATGCAAAGGAGAAAAAATAGAAAGACAAAAAAAGGGCACAGACTGTATTTTGGCACCTCCTTTGCCATTTTGTGTTGGTTGAGAACGTCTTTACTTTGGTTGGTTTCTTTCCAATAGGTGCTGGTATCATCTAATCTCTGTGGTTTCCAGGGATCATTGCCATAGGTGAAGAGTTGGAACTGCATATGTATCCTCAAGTCAAGTCAAGTCAATGAAGTCTTTATTCGATATTTCATCATAAAAGACATGCTACACGTCATAATACTTATAAAATTATCAGTGCTAACGATTATAACAATAAATACAATATTTCATAAAAGCTACTAAGAACGTATTAAATCTATCTAATGCTTCATTTGTTAAATATTTTAACATATTAAAAAAAAGAAGTACATTGCTTTAAAAACTCAGTTCTAAAGTTCAAGATAATTTACTTATCTAAACCATGTAGCTGTTTTAGTAGTTCAGAACGAATTATCCATGCCCACCCCAGGAATTTGGCCACCCCTATTACTATAGTAGGTGAAAGATCAGTTTTAAGGATTCTACAAGCAGTCTCGGCCGATTGTGTGCCCAGACTTTTGCATAGGGGTACCAATCACTTCTTCCTTGGGGCAGCATATAATGGACAGACAAAGAACAAATGGCTCACATTTTCCCGCATTTCAGTACACAATGGGCATTTATCTGGGCCTCCAGTGCCCCAGGTTGAGGTTAAACACCTTAATGGTATTGAGCCCACTCTAACTTGGTGATATAGTTTACGGTCCATAGGTTTTGTAATAACATCCCAGTACTTTTCAATTGCAGAGGCATCTTTCACGTATACAAATGTTGTTGTAAGGGAACTACCTATAAGGGATGAGTGTCTTATGCCTACCACCCATTCCCAATATAGATGTTTCAGCTCTTTTTTAGAAGGAAAAGTAGCTGAGTCTGGGTTGTGCCAAAGGGCACCTAGACCCATGGCACAAAGGGTGGTTCTAACACCCTTAAACCAACCAATCTTATCGGATCCTAGGGTGTCCCTTACCTCAAGGCATGCTTTCGCATATAATAACAGCTCTGGGGTAGACCACAACCTCCGCCAGAAGGCCAAGGGCCGAAATCTGGCTTGATCTTCCACCGGTTGGAGCCCAAGGTCATAAAGGAGCGGGATACGTGGGGATGACCTCGGAAGACCAACCGCCCCTCTTGTAAATCTGTTTTGGGCCAGCATCAGTCGGTCCAGATTGCTATAACCCCAAAGCTCTGCCCCATACATGACTGAGGGAAGAATTTTTGACCCATAGATTTCCATAAGTGGGGACATCGGGCGGGTAAATGATCTTTTATATTCCTTAAGAAGGGCACCGCCTAGTTGAACATGTTTAAGTGCTTGGATATCAATCTGGGGTTTCCAACTAAAATTATCACTAAAATGCACACCCAGATATGTAAATTCATTAGTTTGCTCAAGAATAGCACCACCCATTTTAACCCTTGCCACAGTTTGTGTTCGACCTCTTAGTACCATAAATTTTGTTTTAGAAACATTTACTTCTAGCTCATGCTCGTCACAAAATAACTCAAATCTGAGTAGGGCCTGCTGGAGCCCTTGCCTTGTCTTTGATAATAACAAGGTATCATCCGCGAACATGAGCAATGGTACTTTCATTCCCGCTATCTGGGGAGCATCCGTGGGATATGTTGCAAAATATTTGGTAACCCCGTTAATAAACAGGGAAAACAAAGTGGGAGCCAGGACACATCCTTGTCTAACACCTTTCAAAACATGGAACCTGTCCGTAACCTCGCCAGGCTTACCCCAGCGGACTTGGGCATAAGTGTATGCATGAAGATTCATTAAGAGTCGCACTAGAGCCCTGGGCATTCCCTGTTCCAGTATGCAATCCCATAATTTAGTCCTAGGGACCAAGTCGAATGCAGATCTTAGATCCACAAAAGCTGCATACAACTTGCCCTTACCCAAAAAAACTGTTTTCCAATATAAAAGGGCAAAACGAAAGGCTTGATCAAGGGTGCTTACATGAGGTCTAAAACCCGCCTGCAACGGAGTCAAAATATCTGAGTCTGTTATCCATTCCTGTATCCTCCCTAAAATGAGGCGTGCTATGATTTTTTGGATCGCATCAATAAGGCTGATAGGCCGGTAATTTGAGGGTACTGAGCGATCGCCTTTCTTGTATATAGGAAGGATTTCTGCCCCATACCATGAGTCAGGAATTTTAGCGCCTGCTGCAACTGCATTCACCAGGTGGAGTATATAAGGTACCCACAGGTCCTGGTCTTCCAAAAAAATGTCAGCTGGAATACCATCTGGGCCAGGGGCCCTCCCTTTGGGAATGTTTTGCAGGCAATTGATAACTTCAGTAACTGAGAATATTAACGGCTCGACGGGCTCAAGACAGTAGGGTATAGTCACTTCTACTGTATGACACTTAAACTGATCCTCAATTTTTTTTACCCACTGATGATTAGAGACAGATGCTGGGCTATAGTGGGCGTCCTGCGAGATACCCCATTTTATGAGGTACCAAAACTGTTGCATATTGCGTTTACCACAGGCTTCTGACAGCATAAGCCAGCGTTCCTCGTCCCACTTTTGTTTTGCTTTGCGTTTTGCCTCATTAAAGAGTTTTCTACAAGATCTAATCTGGCTATGATTTTTGTTTTTAATAGCCTCAAAGAGAACTCTTTTTGACTTGCTACACTCTTTATCAAACCAGGTAGTGGATGAGTATTTCTTGGTCCTAGGTTGTTTAGGGATAAATTTGATGAACAACTTTTTAAGTTCCTGAAACAAGTCAGAATGGGTACGTATAAGTTCGCTGTTAATCTCGTCCTGTGAGCCACAATTGTTTAAAAGCTCCACAGAACTAGACACTAAGGTTCTTATCGCCCTACGGGCCCCAGCGTCCACAGCTATTTTGGGCCAGCGTACCCTGCGAGTTTCATTGCTCACAATGACCTCTTTTTCTGTTATATTAGGACCACTGCCCTCAGACCTCTGAAAGCTGGAATCCCTTAAGGTCAAAACCAGCGGGTCATGATCGCTCTCTGGGCGTTCCGTAACTAGCATATCAACAACTGCAAACCACTGCCTCACATCGACCAAAATATAGTCGCTACGACTACTGTGTCTGCCGTTGTTGAACGTATGCCTGCCCTTCCTATCTGACTTGACCCTTCCATTAACAGCTCTTAGACCCATATCCAAGCATAGCCCCTTGATATAGGTGGCTGAGCTCGACCGCTTAGCAATCGGAGGTATCTCGAGTTGGGGAATACCCCAGGATAGATCCTCATCCTCGGTGAGCGGGCCGTCCTCAATACCCAAAGGCTCAAAACAAGTATTAAAATCCCCCATCACAATCTTGTGGCCATCGGTCGTTGTTCCTGATAGAATGTCATCCAACAGGAGGAGGGTCGGAGAGACCCTGCCTCCCTGGAGGCCCCTGACATAAATGTTAACCAACAGGATGTGTGTACCTTGGTTGGACTTTATCTTTAGGGCAATTATGTCTGGACTATCAATTGTCACTTCTTCAACTCTTACACCCGCACTTTGACGGACCCAAATTGTAAGACCTCCAACAGGACGCCCTTTCTGGCCTCTAATTGCTGGCTTGCTAAAGTTCAGATACCCCACCCGAAATATCGGTGTGATAGCCCATGTTTCCTGGAATGCAATTATATCGCCCTGATCTATGAAGTCCCTCCAATCAGGAATACACTGGCTGGACTCCAGACCGGCTATATTCCAGGATATATACCTTGATAACATATCAACAGGCTCAGCTAAAGCAGAGGGTGAGTCCGTACTAAAATTGGGTAATGCAGACAATGTACCAACAGGGGTAAATGTCGGGATTATTACTTTGATCTGTGGCAATAGCCTTCCAACTTATATCTTCTATGTGGGGGGATTTCAATAAAGTTAAATTAACTATTTCTTCTCTACCATTGAGTCAATCATTCTCATCAAGGCAGGATAACGGCCCAGATCTCCCGGCAGTAATCAAGGGTTCAATGCTTTCTGGTGCGAACCAACCCCTGGGAGGGTTAATGACATTTTTGTTAATCTGGGAAGGCACCTTCACCTCGGGATGCACCGTAGGATAAAAATCTGGTAATTCCCACGTGACTATTGGTCCATCTGCAAGTTGCGGGCACCAGCCTCTCAAAAATGGGACCACATTAGTACTCCTGAAATTAACTATTACCAGATCACCTGGGATATCTTTAATCATGTGGCCAAGCCAACCCACCCTTCTCACATTTAAGATTTTACCATCAATGGTAGGGGGGAGGGGTCTATTCTTAGTAAGCCAGAAGGCTACTTTGTTTTTTAAGTCATTGTAACCTTCTTTTTTACCTGAACTAAGTTCTGGGACTCCTGACAATATACATACAAATGGAGCGGCCTCCGGTGGGAGATCAATCCTAACATTATAATTATTGTTGTGCTCTCTTGCTACCTTATGGACTCGAGTTGGTTGAGGCCTACCCTCTAGGGACCCTCGAATCACTTCGGGTTCCCTAGGTATAGTGGGCTCCGCCTCCAAACTTGTTTCGTTACATGGGCCTTTATGTCTTAGACTGCTGCCCGCGAGTATTGCCTGCTCAACACAATTTCCAGATGGTAAATCTAGAGGTACCGTTAATACATCTGCTTGTGTCGATGTTGCTTGTACCCTCAGACTGTGAACCTCTTGGGTAAGTACTTCAATTTTCAACAATAATGTGCTAAAAATTTCAGCCATTTTTGTCGCTAATTTATCCTCTACTGTTGCCAGTATATTTTCTATATACTGCCTGTTATGACAGCAACCCACTGGCTTGTCAGATCCCCCGTCTAATCCCTTTGTTTTAATAGTATGGGTTTTTGCTTCGAGGGGCCTTCGAGAATTGCTGACCTTCCCCACTCCTCTTTTGCCCAACGACTTTCTACAAGCCCTAACTGCTCTTGCTGGATGGGGGGGAGTCTCTGCCATAACCACGGGGCTAGATGGGCTCTCGCCAATTATACCCATTGAGTCTAAGGGATTAAAATGTATCTGTGCCTCAGTTAGTATCATATCCTTATCAGTGTTGGCGCCCAGATCCTCATAAGTAGACACTATATGTGAGGAGGAACTAGGGTGAGTCTGGACGGGGGAACCTCCTTTCCCTAGGGAGACTCTGCGATCGCTATTAATCTTTTTAACCACCTTAACCAGGTAGTTATCAAGCATAGTAGCCCCTAGATTTTTGGCGGAGTTATTACAGTTAGCCATCATAGGTTGGTTGCAGTAAGTAAGTACCACCAGCTATAATTCAGCAATACAAAGCACAAAACCGCATAATCAAGATGTAATACAGCTAATTTATAGTTTAGGCAAAGTCCCGTACCCAGTCCAGTCTCTTCAGGCCTCTGAGCGGACACAGAGGGCCCGCCCCTTGCCCGGCGCCGCCCGCTCGCGTCCCGCGGTGCGGTGTACCTTGTTGCAATTTAAGGGCCCGGGGGGGCGTAACAGCACTTTCGCGCCACTAGGCGCACAGGAAACCCAGAGGATTTACTCACTTGCACGCTGGTGCCCCCTGCCTCCGGTGTGAACATCCATTCCACATAGAGCTTGTCGGAGACGGGGACCGAGGAGGAGAAGGTGCACTTGAGGAGGGCGTCGGTCCGTTGGCAGCCTCGACCTCTGCCGGGGTGTAGACCTCAATGGTCGCAGTAAACAAGGCGCCTGTTCTGCAGACTCCAATGAGACGCCTTTCTCACGCCAAGAACTTGCCCGGAGATGCCCTGGGCTGTGTGGAGATCAGGTGAGTTCCGGGCAGGCGTATACGCGCCTCGGAACCAAGAGGGAAGAGTCAGTGTGCTATACACCCCGGAAGAGCCGAGGAGGTCAGCCCAGTCAACCGGATATAGGGCAGTGAAAAAGAAGGGTGCACAGAATCCTCCAACTCCAGAAGCTGCGGCGAGTCCCGAGCTCCAAGCTCCGTGCTTCGAACCACCCGGCGAGAGTTCCCGGTGAGAGTTCCCCTCGGACCCTCGGGCCCCCCCAAAAGCAGCAGTAGCGGTGGTGGCGGCGCTGGCGGCAGTAGCGGCAGCGTTCGTACTCCGCTCCGCGCTGCACTCCGACGTGAGCCACCCGGCACCTGCGTGCAGAACGGTGCAGAACAGTGCTGTAGATCTGCAGAACCTGCTTCTGTTTCCCTTGGTGCATGCGTACAGAGCAGAGACTATCCTGCGGCTGAGGAGAGCCGGCACAACTCAGGTGCTGAACATCGGCGATGCTTGTAGTCCGCACACCAGCGCGTCTAAGGGTCTCTTCGCTTGCCGGCCTTTAGCGTTCTCAGAGTCCCAACTCCTAGCCGGTCAGAGGTCTCGCTGTGGCCTACGAGCGGCTCTGGGGTGCCGAGGCTCAGATGAGACCGTACGTCTGTTCCCGGTGTTTTGCGATGGTATCCCCTACTCTTGCTCTGGTGTCCCTGCTGCCGTGCTCCGGGCGGGGGTGCGCAGCGCTGAGACGCTCCCGGGGTCCGGGTGAAGGGCACGGCGGCTCCTACTGGGAGAGCTGTGCCGGAGTTTGGTGCCCGGGAGGTACTGCACCGCCGCTGCCGGGGGGTCTGCTCCTGGGTGGGGGCTGGGTCTCCTCGTCGGGGTCTCCGAGTGCTTTTGGTCCTCGTCGGAGGTCTCCGCTCCCCGGGCTGCGGTGCAGTGCGGGCTCGTCCGTGGCCAGGCAGTTGAGAGTTTCACTTCCGGGTTCCGTTTCCCCTTCCGAGACAATCATCAACACATCTTTAAAGTGAAGATCATTTAACTCAGACTAGTGGCGACACATGCAGCATCCTCTATATGTTTTCTTATTGCTTTAGGGATGATAGCGGCTGATGAAGGAAGTGGGCAAATGCAATGGAATAGACGTTGTAGGTCTAGAGAATCCAGGGAAAAAGACATCTGGTAAGCAATAACTCTTGTTAGCAATGTTGGTTCAAGCATTAAAGTTATTTGCTCAAAAGTTTGAAGAGCTGCTTGTCCATCATTTTGTGCATTTCCATAATTAGTAATTGCTGGCACATCTATAGTGGTAGCAGTGGTTGTTTCACTTTGATTGACTTCAGTGGTGGCAGTTCCAATAGAAATTCTAGAACAGCTTCTTGCAAACAGTTTGTGCACCAAAATACTGAACACATTTGGAAAGCATCCTGTTTGCGGAAAAGTAGATTCCAATGTTAGCTTAAGACAGTCAGCCATTCATACCCAAGATACAACACTAAGGCTTGTCTGCACTACTTCTCTGTAGGATATTCCTTTTCAGTATTCATATTGGACTGGTTTTATTCCTTAACCAGAAGGATGATAATGTCACAACCGATGATCAGGAGGATTATTGAAAATCCGCCAAACTGATTGGGGAACAATTAATGAAAAAACAAGAGAATAGTCCAAAAACAGTCTTAAACCCAGACAATAAACAAGATCCAGTGTTTTTGAAAAAATGCCCTGTGCCATCTATGATAAAGATGGTGTGCATAAAATCTGCAAAATTAGTAGGTTACTGGGTTTGCAAGAGCTTGCTTTTGAATTACTGATACCGAAAAGGCTAAATGTAAGTCAAACATGTCTGTCACTGAGGTTGAGAGGACCTCTTTCTGCATTAATATCACATCAAGTATGTTAAACTTATCAAGGTGCATATTATCCATATCTGTTCTTGGTTACGAGACATTTTTATTGGGAAGAGTATACAAGGCTAACCTGATAGCATTTTATGATTTCTGATGTGGTTAACACATGCAATTGGCCTTGAGCCATTCCACGACCTTCCATTGGTGATGATTAAATATGAGCTGTTGTTCAGGAGTGGATGGTAGGCTGGGATGGAAGACAAAGGTGCAGCTACTAATTTGCAGCTTTATCCTGGCTTCAAAGGGTTGAAAGTTCCATGCAGAGTGATTTAATAGAGAGATGACTGACTTGGAGGTTTAGAACATTCAGTTGCACACATGAATGCAGAATTGTATTGTGTTTAAAAGGTGAATTCAAATGTTAATTCCCACACGTGATGGAGGAGAGTGTTGTGCACCATTTTTATACCAACCCAAGGACTTACAGTATTGGCACTCATGAAAGTGAAGGGCAGTGACAGGTAAAGAAATTATTCTATGGGGGAGCCATTTGATTCATGGTTCTTCTGCTACAGAGAACGGGGCATCTTCTATACTTAATAGGAACATTTTTTATCCATGGTTCTCTGTGTAGAGGTTAGATTATATAGTTAAAATAAGACACTCAAGTTAATGACTTGCCATAGCAATATATTAAATTTTAATGTTTGCAAACTCAGCTTTTCTGTGTAATAGTTCACAACTGAGCCAGCCCATGTTGTAGAAGATTTAATTGTTCTTTTGATAAGTCAAGGGCTGATGACATTTTAGTGCTTATATAATACTTATTTAGAGCGAGATTGCATGTCATTGCAATACCTTTTAATTTTGTCAGCATAATTTCTATGTCAATTTCTCACATTCTTTTGGCAGCCTCCTTCTCTGAATGTATTTGCATATCATTATTAATTGCATTACCTTCTACATATCATAAGCAGCTAACATTTGATGGGCGAAGACCCAGGAGGAACTCATTGAAATCCATATTTTCACTAATTTTAAACAGGTGCTTCTTCACAACTTTATGGCTGGGATGTGCTAGCTATTGTTGGCATAGCCTATTGTCACTGTATGTTGTGACAGTTACATGTCCCTATTATTATACCTGTGTTCTGGGCACTTAGCTGGAGGATTAGGATTTGGGGCAAAAAATTGCTTCATGCATACATCAATGTGAATTGGCTATAAACCTTTCCATTCCGGGTGTTCAAATTGTAAGTACTATTTTGGATCATGTTATTTAGTTCTGAATCAGTACTGTTTTCCTCCCTTCTCTAATGAGGAAACTGAGTCAAACTGACTTTTGGAATAGAGGGTTTCTTTAAATCTCTAATAGATCAAAATCCCAGAAATGTGGTTAGGTGGACAGTTTTGTTCAGAAAAATATTTGTGGGGGAATTATGCATGATGTGAATAAAGCTTCTTTATTCTGAATTTGCCAAAAATGTATTCCACCCAATACATTCCTCTTGAGTAGTTTCTTTCCAGTACTTACAACCTTCCACAACAATATATTTGACAAATCTATGGCAGTATATTATTTTGTGATTGATAATCATGTTCTCTTGAGGTTTTTCTACTTTCTGTAAGTGATACAAGGTTGTTGGATCTAACCTGTCAATACTGTTGAAGTAAGGGAATGCCTGTTTATGAACAGAGCCCCACAGTGCTTCTACTGTATATAGTTATATATGTATCGGGGATTACTGATTCTGAATGTGTACTGGAGTCCGAAGTGATGAAAACAAAATATTTCTTTGACTGTCAGAATTTAAACACGTATTCTATTTGTCCAAGTTAGTATAGGCCAGTAGGTCTTTTAACATTCTTTTAACAAACTTTATGTCTGTTGATCTGAAAAGGAACATTATTATTTATATCATCCAGATTATTTTTAAAAACATAATTGATTTGTAACAGTTCAGTAGGTCCCATGATCTGATAAAGAGCATGTTCCCATATTACACTATTTAGCACAGGACATGTGGATAGTTTCATAGCATGATGATCATAACATGCTCTGTGAGAAGTAGAAAACGGCTGCAGTTCTTAAACTATGGGATACAGCACAGTTTTATCAAAAATATAATGTCAATTTATTAACAGTAATACTGTGATTAGTTTGATGATCCACATGAAAAAGAAAAACATGCAAGCAGCAATCCAGAAATAGGACTACAGTGGTATAAGATACTTGTCATGAAACCAGTGGCAGACAGAGTAAGTGAGGAGTGTACAGGCACTTCATCTAATTCAAAGTCTGAATAATTCTCATAAAGTGTTATTTCTTGCAAAGGTACCATTTCAGTTATTAATGACTCCTTTGGTGGTTCATAGAAAGTCACAGCACTAGTTGTAACTGTTGTGATTGATGTAGTCACAGCAACAGGCTATTCTGTGGAAATTGGAAGTTGGTGTAAAGCTGGAGACACTTTTGGCTCTACAGTCTCCATATTGAGACCCGAGATCTTAGTTTGACTGCTGTCTTCTTGTGGTAGTTCATTCACCGGAGGTTCCATTACAAAGGCACTTTGGTGTCAGGAGGAGATGTCTGCCAAACAAAAATGGCCACAAAAAGCTTTTTAATGTGATTGATGGACACCCTCATGTGATTTTCTTGTACCAGGTAGTGGAGGCGAGATTACTGTCTGTGTGCCTTCCACCACAAGAACAGGACAAGGTGGTCTGCACGACGACCCAAACACTTGTATGTCAGGAATCTTTATTGAACTAGCTCACCCACTTTGGGGAACCAGCCATCAGCAGCTTTTGAAACATTATGTTCGCCAGTAGTAGAGTCTGACTGCTTCAAATTAGATAGCTTGTCTTTGACCTCTTTGATGTTCTGCACAACATTCAAACATTGGCCCAGGTCAAATTATTTTTCTTCTGCCACTTTTCTAGAATTATCAAGATCAGGTATATGGATAGATACTTTGATGGATATCTCATATGGAATGTGACTACCTAATACTTTAATGCTCTCTGTACTCCATACTCATTAAGTAGCCAACTCGGGTACTTAATACTCTAGGGTCAAGGCTTGTTTAATTGTACTGTCGGCACACTGTTTTTTTTTTTTGTTTTTTTTTTAAGCTTTATTTGATTCCTAATTCAACTTACAATCAAACAGTGCTCCTCAATGAAGTCAGCTTGGAAAGATATCTGCTGTGTTACAAAATATGTGCAGTACACCTGGTGGTCCCCACACTATATATTCAAATTGTGCACTGTTTTGGCTGAACAGTTTTGCAGGGGGGTATACATATCCTCACTTGACTCAGCTCAGCCCCTCTCGCCAGTAATTCAGTATATTTTACCTAACAAATCTTGATTATCGGACCTTAATGAATCTTACAATTAGGTGATCTTTCATGATCCTCTATATAACCTTGTGTGTTTCATCATCCTTTCTTCCTTTTACCTTAGGCAATTCCCATGGAGTCACCTTGTCCTTTTACTTTCCTGCATCAAAGTACCATTCCCCCCCCCCCACACACACTCTCCTGCGCTTTGTCCAAGTATGGGAGGGCCCCTATATATTATAAGGGTGTCCCCTCTAGGGAGGAGCTTACTGTAGGTGTCAGATTGCATGTTACAGTACGTCATATTTTGTAATCATTCCTGTGTAGTCAGTAGGGGGCCCCTCATCCATTGCCTAGCTACTCTGCGCTTGGCTTACAGTGAAATAGTGGCACCTAGCCCTCTAATCGCCTGTGGTAATCTTTTATCATATCCTAGTAATGCAAGTGTTAATTCTGGTTCCATCTGTTCTCCCACAATATGCCTAAGTGTCAGGAACACTTCCTGCCAATAACTGTATATTCTGGGGAAGTTCCACGCCATGTGTAGAAACCCTGCATTAGGCTCCAGGCACCTGGAGCATGCAGCACTGTCCCGGATCTCAGATCTGTGTAGTTTGGCCAGAGTTTCATAAACTTGATTGATGTTTTTGAAATGTCTTAGTCTATGCCTGCTATTCAGGGATATCGTTTTTGTCACTGAGCAGCAGTATGTCCACTGGTCCACTGTTTATCATTCATAGGCGTACCTAAGTCCCCTTGCCAAGCCAGTCTGGCCCCTATAACCCTTGGTCTGCACACTTCCTGGGTACATAGTTACAGTGTGGATATTAAATGTTGTGGTGCAGATGTTTGTATAAGCGCGGTCAGGGCCGGAACGGGTGGAGTTTCTAGTATTTCTTCTCCCAGCAATTCTTGTAGTGTATATCACACCCTATAGTAATAAAAGTGCATTCCTGCACTCCCTCCCAGTATCTAACCTTCCCATCCCTGAAGAAGTCCACCATTGTAGTGATACCTAAATCTTTTAGGGCCTGTGATATTGGGAAGCACTTGCACAAAGGCAAACATACTTGGGGTGTACACAAAAGTGATGCCACTTGTCTGTTTAGCATCCTGTGCCATGCATGAAGTGTCGCGTTCAATGAGTCCAATACCCCATAACGTCTGGTCGGAAATCGGAACAGAAATCTCTTTGGCATGCTCTGTTAACCGGTTGCTCTCTGTTCCAAACAGGTGCGAGTAATGCAGACATAGCATCCCTATACGCGTTTTCGATTAATGCAAGACCACTGTCTGAATGATAGGTATGAGCTGCACCCATTTCTACTAAGAACTGCAAGTCTTTTATAACCACTCAATCATCAGCATTTCTTTGTGACCAAACCCACAGGTATCTGGAGCATGAATCAAAGCAACTGATATATGCTAATATCTGTTTACCCTGTTGATTAAAAATTACTCCAAACAAGTGATGGGAGATAGTAACAAGATTCTGTGCTGGTTTTGGAGCAGTAGAATGTTTTAATTCTCTGCAGAAGAATAGTTTTTAGTTTGTTTAGGTACATAAGGCGGCCAGTATCTTTGCCAGAGCTTGACTGCTGTCATCGAAGATCATTTTCAGTATATGTCCCTTCTCCATGAAGTGTTTAACCAAGGGTGCATTGGCAACTTTGCAGCGTAATCGACTCCTTTGTTGGCAGATACGGATGCGGTCCTTCTGTGTCGTCTGACCAATGTAGATATTATTGCATGAACATTTAATTGCATATACCACATAAGAGGTATTCAAATTTGAAAATTGATTCTGAATGATTTTAATATCGGCATGTATAAACTCTTTAGTCTTGATCATAAATTGTCATACACTACAATTTGATCATTTGGCATGTCCAATCATAGTTGGTAACCCCCACAGGTCAATAAGTGTCAGGGTACCTTTTTTGGTGGATATGTCTGCTTTTACTTAATGGTCTCCACTGTTCTTGCCCTTACGGAATGCAAACAAGGGGTGTTTCAGATTGAGTTCACCAGTATTGAGAACTGGCCAATGCTTGAGAATATATATTTTTTAAACGGTTGGAAACCAGGGAGAACATGGTGACACATACCAAATGGTTATTGTCTCCTTTCATTTTGGGAGTAAGGAATACTTACTTTCCTTGGGCAATACCATGATAGATTGTCACAAATGCTTGTGTGAGCAGCCTCTGGCATACAGTTTATTGGCCAAGGTGTTAGCTTTCTGAAAAAAGTCCTGTTTAAAGAAACATTTTCTACAAATGCAGGGAAACTGGGAGAATGGAAACCAGTCCCTCAGTGCTCTCGGATGACTCGGATACAAGAGTACATCGGTCTGTGGGTTTGCGTTGTAATGATGTGAATAGTTCCCCGTTATGTGTACCTACAAGGAGATCCAAAAAGAAGATTTTAGATCAGCTGTGTGTGAGTGTAAATTTGAGGCCACTGCTGTTGAAATTGAGCCTGTGACAAAACTCTGTCAAGGTTTCCTCAGAGCCGAGCCAGATCATAAAATTGTCATTAATATGCTGTTTTCAAATAATGATGTAACTGTGGAAAGGCTTATGGTGTGAGAGAATGGTAATAATTTCTAGGTTTTCCATGAAGAGTATGGCAAAGTTGGGGGCAAAAACAGCCCCCATCAATGTCCCCTTTATTTGCTGGAAAAAATGGCCATTGAAAAAGAAGACATTTTTTGTAAGGCATAGTTCAAGTTTCTATGATGAAAGAAGAAGGAACAGAATGTGGACATATTCTACGATCAAAGGTTTTTTGAATGATGTGAATGTCCTCCTTTGTGGGTTATTCGTGTATAGGGACTCGACATCCAGAGTACAGAGAGTACTTGTCTCAGGATTGAAAGGGAGGGGGTTCTACCTTGTTGATCATGTCCATACTATTTTTGATGTAACATTGTGTCTTAGGTACAAAGTCCTTGATAAAGAAGTCAACATAATGGCCCAGTTGTTTAAAAATAGAACTACAGCCCAAAACGATTGGATGTCCTAGCGGTGCTACAGTGCTTTAATGTATTTTTGGTAAAGTGTAAATTACAGGTGTCCTGGGGAATTTGGTGTTAAGTTACTGAGACTCGTTTTGTGTCCCCTCGGTCCCCCCTCTTGCGGTGAGATCAAGAATCAATTGCTGAATTTCATTTGTGGCATTGGATCCTAATCTCAAATAGTAATTGGTATTAGCGAGTTGTCTGGCAATTTCAGCCTTGTATACATCAATGTCCTGGATCACGATCCCACCACCCTTGTCAGATGGTTTTCTAACAAGAGATTGCGTGAGTTTAAGCTCATGAAGTGCATGTTTCTATTCTGAGGGGAGATTATAAGGAATTAAATCACATTTCTGCGTATGTTCAAATTCAGGAATTTTAAGAGTCAGTTTCTCGAACATATGAATCGTATGAACATGAGTTCTGTCAGTGCACACATTTTCGTCTCAAATACACACTTTTCGATTCTTAATTTTGGTATACTTATATTTAGTCAGCCAATGAAAAAGCAAAAGCTTCTAATTTATGACTGAGCTGTTTTCAGAGGGGCTGCTTATGTGTACCTGCAGAATTCTGAGTAGGTCACGAGCTACTCGTTGGAGAAGCCTAGTCTAGTCTAACCTGCTCATTAGTAATTTTCATGGTAATGAAATCACTGTCTTCTCTTGACTGAGAGAGTCTTTGCAGGGAATGACATTGGGTGGCTTTTCACTTTTAGCTGTTGCTTTTATCTCTGCTAAAATGTTTATCAATCTTGGTTTTAGATCTGCTACTGTTGATACTTTTAAAGTATGAAGCACTGCCTTTGTAGCTGTCAGTTGCAGATCTCCCTTTAGTGAATTCCCTCACTTTTGTAGGGGATAGTTAGTTGAACATGGACCAAAGGAAGTTTGCCTTGTAAGACAGCCACCATTCCCCAGAGCGGTTTGTTTTTTCATCAGTTTCCCTTTTGAATTACTGAATCCATTCACTTGCTAATGTGCTAAGTCGACGTTGTAGCCCTGCACACAAAAGGATGAATCCAACACTATTATTGTGAGAATTAATTAATCTGCCTTCAGTAGTGCGGCAACAAGACATACATTTCAATGAGCTGTGCAGTGCAATCACCTAAAGTTTTGATGTGTCTATACAGTGGTTTAAATTCATCATTTTCAGAACTTCCCTGCACTTTAGCGCAAGCTATGGAATGTTTTCCAACCATGGCTGTGCAGCGTTGTCTACTTAGAATATGCTTTTAAAATCATCAATGAGTAAAACATTAGGAGCTTGGGGACTCTTCGGTGTTTATTATATAAATTTGTGTATGTTTGTTGGGTTGTACTTAAATTTTACATCAACTGCTGTGAAAGACACAGCCCGTTGCACCCAACAAAGTTGTAATGTTGTAAAGTGAGCATTAAAAATGCATGCTTTTTAGCCACTTATATTGTAGAAATAGGAGAGACTATAATTATTTGTCTACCCTGTGTTGCCCAGAAGTGGACACTCCATGACCATGGTAGAAAGGGAATATCACATGGGAGCAAATTGAATAGGCAAACTATCATGGATACTTGATCTCAGCTGAAGTCATACATTCTGCCCTCACAATAGGGATCCTTCATCATGAACACCAACAGTCAACATCATGGCAGTATCAAAATTGGAGACCACATGACCATTACAGGACACCGTGTAAGTATCTGGTGAAATTAAACAACCAACATTCAGTGGTAAGCTACAAAACAAGGGCTGGCAACTATGAGGCAACACATCATGCACTGAACACAAATTGAAGATTTAGCCAATGTGAAGGGAAAACAGTAGGCTAGGGCTTGGCATACACATGTGGTTAGAGCGAGTAAAGTGGCACATATTGCCTGGATAGCACATCACACAGAAAACAGGTCTAATACAATCTCCCGAACTTCCATTCTATCAGGGTGCAAGTTGCCCATGTAAAAGATGTATCCATCCCAAATGTGTGCCTGTCCCAGGATCAACACGTTCACTTTGTACTTCCAGACAACAGCATATGACTGCAAATGTCCCAACTTTGAAATGTCCAAATGTAGCTGACATGGCGAAGGACCCTGAAATGGAAAAACAAGGGATTATTAACCCCTTCGCTGCCAGGCCTTTTCCCCTCCTGTGCCCAGCCTTTTGTTGGCTATTTTGGGGCAGTTCGCGCTTAGGCCCTCATAACTTTTTCTCTACATAAGCTACCCATGCCAAATTTGTGTCCTTTTTTTCCAACATCCTAGGGATTATAGAGGTACCCAGACTTTGGGGATTCCCCTGAAGGAGACCAAGAACTTAGCCAAAATACAGCGAAAATTGTGTTTTTTTCCCATAAATAGGATAAAAGGGCTGCAGAAGAAGGCTGGTGTTTTTTCCCCTGAAAAGGGCATCAACAAAGGGTTTGCTGTGGTAAGATCACCATCTTCCCAGCTTTTAGGAACAGGCAGACTTGAATTAGAAAAATCAATTTTTCAACACAATTTTGACATTTTACTTGGACATACCCCATTTTTACTATTTTGTGTGCTTTCAGCCTCCTTCCAGTTAGTGACAGAAATGGGTGAGAAACCAATGCTGGATGCCAGAAAGCTAACCATTTCTGAAAAGTAGACACAATTCTGAATTCAGTAAGGGGTCATATATATCCTACAAGTGTTTCCTACAGAAAATAACAGCTGAAATAAAAGAATATTGAAAGTGAGGTGAAAAAAACAGCAATTTTTCTCCACGTTTTACACTGTAACTTTTTCCTGCGATGTCAGATTTTTTAAAGCAATATACTGTTAAGTCTGGTAGACTCTTCTGGTTGCGGGGATATATTAGGCTTGTAGGTTCATCTAGAACCCTAAGTACCCAGAGCCAATAAATGAGCTGCACCTTGCAATGGGTTTTCATTCTATACAAGGGTTTACAGCAATTAATTTGCTGAAATATAAAAAGTGAAAAATAGGTATCAAGAAAACCTTTGTATTTCCAAAATGGGCACAAGATAAGGAATTGAGAAGCAGTGGTTATTTGCACATCTCTGAATTCTGGGGTGCCCATACTAGCATGTGAATTACAGGGCATTTCTCAAATAGACGTCTTTTTAACACACTGTCTTACATTTGGAAGGAAAAAATGTAGAGAAACACAAGGGGCAATAACACTTGTTTTGCTATTCTGCACCTCCCATGTGCTTATTATAATCTAAAATGCACACAGGTTTGCGCAATTCAGCAACCTAGCCCCAAACAGTCACGGGGGAAGTACTTTCATCATGGATGGTACTTAGCATGTAGACATCCCTCCTGTCTGAAAAATTCAAAGCTCATCATTCCGCAAGGCACTGCACTGTCCCCTCTCAAGTTTTTTACCGACAAGCTCCCTTGGATAGCCTTTCCGGTTACAACGAATTGTGCCACAAGCAACAGTGTCCACTCTAAACAATTCTTTGAACAACTGCACTCCAGTGTAGAAGTTATCTACATACAAATGGTGACCTTTGTTGAACAGTCATCTATCAAGTTCCAACACTATTTTCTCAGTAACTCCAAAAGTGGGAGGACAACCAGAGGGGTCAATACTGGAATCCCTACCAGTGTAGACACAGAAACTTTACACATCTCCTGTACTACTTTCAGACAGCATATACAATTGAATTCCATATTGTGACCTTTTGCTAGGAATGTACTGCCTAAAAACCAAATGACCCTTGAAGAGGACAAAAGACTCGTACACAGCTATTTCTTTGCCTGGAACATAGACCTCTGAAAACCGATCTACAAAATGATCAAGGACAGGCCTAGTCTTAAAAAGACGTTCAGAAGCAGGGGGATCTCGTGGCAAGGCTAAAGGATTTTCAACAAAATGCAGCATCCTAAGAAGCAGCAAATACCGATTACGACTCATGGTTGCAGGAAATATAGCTGTTGCCATCAAGGGACTAGTAGACCATTAAGAAGCCAGTGACTGCTTCCTTATCAACCCCATCAAAAGAGTCAAATCCAAAAACCTTTTCATCTTCTCCAAATGTGTGGGAATCCACTGGGTAGCTCTAGCTAGCAGCGTTGTCTCTCAAATACTGCTCCTTATACAAATGAGTCTACTCAACAGTCTCTTCCAAAAGCACATCATCCATAAATAACTCAAAGAAATTGACAGGCACAAAGTTCTCTGTATTGACTCTACATCCCGGGAGACCAGTAAGGCAGGCAACTCTGGCTTCTCCATGTTTGGGGCAACCCAGAGTTCAGGTCTTCTAACAGGAAACTTTTGAGCCCCAGGTTGCTGCACTAATGGCATATCAGTGTCCTCCTCTAAAATAGGCCCTTCTTCTGTGCTGAGAGTGGCTTCCTCATCAGAAGATTCCTCTCCGACAGAAACTTCACTGACAGAATCTCTCACTTCCTGCTCTGCCTCAGATGCAGAGTCCATCTCATAATCTCGACCAGACAGTGACTCAAAAAGCATACCAACAACCTGCTGAGCGATCATCCTGCGGCTAGCCATGATCTTTCCTACGAAAAATAACTGGACAAATGCACTACCAGCAACCAGCACTGTGTAAGATAAGTAATAAAGTGTAGCTTTATCACTAAGAGTTATAAACTCAAAAACTATACCGCTCACTTGCCTGAAAAAGCTTGACTCACCAGCAACTACTCTGCACAGACACAGCAATCACCAATGATATCCCACTAAAAAGAAAGAAAGAAAAGCAAATTAGAAATAAGACAACACAACTATCATTGTGCACACATCTAAGGATAATTTCACACACAATACTGCATTTAGTACACCACCTACAAACATGTCATTCATGCATGGCAACAATGCTCCTTTGGAGTAAATTGTTTTTAGTTACCTGAAACATGCAACTATGCAAACCACAGGTCAACCACCGCCAAAACCGCAAGGAGCCACAGCAAAGAAAGCAAAAGCTTTGAACTAGAACAAAAAGGAGAAAATAAAATATCACAAAGGCAAATACTTCTCAAGTTGACAAACACCCCATCATCAAGCATTTAGAAATTGGTGCTTAAGTGGATTCTGCCCCCCATAGGGGCAGATGGGCCTACTAAAAAATAGGCATATCTGCCCCAAGAGGGGCAGAAAATACCTTTAGCGGTGTGTCCCCATGTGAAGCGACCCTTGCAACCCCCACCCAAACAAAAAAATAAATCACACTATCCCTGGTGCCTAAGTTGCTTCCGTCCCCCTTGGGGGCAATGGGCCTAAAAAAAAATAGTCCGATCTGCACCCAAGGGGGGCAGAAATGGCCAACAGTTCTATGCCCCCCTTGGGGCATAAAAAACATCCCTGGTGTTCCAGTGGTTTCTGCCCTTTCTTGCTTGGGGGCAGATCAGCCTAAAAATAATAGGCCGATCCGCCCCCAAGGGGGGGCAAAAATGGCCATAAAACATATGCCCCCCCAAATGGGAGCGACCCTTGCCCAAGGGGCCGCTCCCTGACACAGAAACAAAAAATCACAGCAAAAATAAGAAAATCCCTGGCGTCTAGTGGGCATTCCTGCTGCCCGATCACAATGCGATTGGGCAGCAGGAATGGTCAAAGAGACATTGGGGGAAAGGAAAACTCTTTCCTTTAAACCGATGCCTCTTTGTCTCAAACCCCCCACTCGCCGGAGGAGAAACTCACCTGTTTCTCCTGATCGCAAGCTGGAAGCAAATGGCTTCCAGCGCGACCTGCACCCTGTAATGATGTCAGCACGCGATTGAGCAAGGACGTCATTAATGGGGGTTGGGGCGGTGGGAGGGAAGCCCACGGAGGGGAGCGCTAGTGCGCCCTCTGAGCTCCAGGCCGAGGACGTCATGGTTAGGTCCTCGGCACAGGAGCACTGTGCCGGTGGACGTAACCATTACGTCCCCGGCACAGAAGGGGTTAATGAATTCAAACAAAAATGTTGACCTACAGGACAAGTAAGGAGGACACACGTTTAGCACAAGCAAAGTTCCTCAATGGCAAATGACCCAGTAGTCAATGTAGGGAAACTCTGATCCACTAACATCCTTGCTTTGGACTTTCCTGCACGGACCATTCCTACCAAATCACCATTGCAGACTGATATGTTCCCTATGTCACAAGTTGTTCAGACATTGGAGATTACAATTTGTAAAGGTGCACATACACTCAGGTGAAGAATTGGTCAATCACATTTTGACAAAAGTCAACTCCTTCACCAGTGTCCTATTCGCTGGGCATTCCAATATCCTTACCCAGTGGTTCATCATGGGCTCCCTCCTCTGCAATAATAGGGATGTTCTGTCGCAGGGCGATGCTATGTGGCATGCAGCAGGCAACCGTATCAAGTGAGTAGAGAAAGGATCCACCTGTCTTGTCCAGGTGCCTACACCTGGCCTTTAAGAGCCCAAAAGCCTGCTCCACTAGCCTCTGTGTTCTTCCATGTGCATCATTGAAGTTGACTACCCCTGGCGTTGTTGGATTCCTCAAGCCGTGCCAATAACCATGGTCAGTTAGGATACTCTAAGTCTCCTACATACAGTAGAAGCAGCACATCAACAGATTACTTACATATCAAGCCATTGTCCCTTTCCAAACTAGAATTCAGGCAACCGATCCTCAAGTAATATTGTGCCTACCAACAAGCTAGGCCTTCTCTAGTTTAAGTTGTGACATTTGCAAGGGTATGGTTCTGTTCCGTAGTACAGAGGAATCATGTGTTGATCCAGGGAAGCGTGTACACACACACTTGACATGTATAAATCCGATAAGCAAACATCTTGCAGATTGATTGAGTGAAAGTTCTTCCTATTGCGGTAGACCAGTGCCCTTGCATGTCGTGGCACCAAGCCAATATGCATGCCATCTCTTGCTCCAACCACATGGGGTAGTCCAGCCAAAGCATAAAAATCTTTCTTCAAGTAGCTAAACCCTGTTTAAGTGGGAACTGGATGTGTCTCATCAAAGAATCAAGGACTTCCTGTAGCACACCACTGAATGTTGGTTGGGACATGCCCCCAAATACTGCCAAAGTTTATTAAAAAGTGCCAGTGGCCACAAAATGCACTACGGTCATGATTCATATTGTGAGGTATGAATTCAGGTCCCAACTGATCACACAAATCCTGGATAGTTTGCCTATGTCGCTGACATTTAGTCTAGAAAGGGACAGAATACCTGGGGCCCTCATCTCCTGCCCATGGCTGGGTTCAGAGGTCTGTATGTATGAAAAGAAAATAGCAACTGAAATTGTCAGACCATGGTTTTAACATCAACATACATCTTCAATTCTGGTAACATTAGGAATGTCATTGTGTAATGATGTACACACATTGTTATAAAATTTTTGGAACTTCATGTAATATTGTTTTTCATCATGTGCAAATAAATCATTTTAAATAAATTATTTTCAAATTTTTTAAATGATTATTTTTTAAATACTGTCAATGGAGGTGTTACTTCCCCTTGGAACTATCAACACAGTCACGTTTCACATTTTATTTTGTCCTATCATGCCAAGAACAGTGTTGTTCATTTCAGACATTTTGAAATGCACTAGCCTCCATTTTGAATGCTGGTGACGCAGTAACAATTGAAAAATGCACAGCTTCACACCCTAAAATGGCAGATGCCAGCCCTTGCTGCCAGGACATTGGCTACCTGACGGCTGCTGACCACATAGTAGGTGGGACCTTCTATGATAGTACCTGCTGTAGGCTAATGTGTGTGACGGCTACGCACGGAAGCCAATGGCTGTGTCTATCTCCGTATTGCAAAAACAAAAAAACACTTGCCTCCTAACACTGTTGCCAACCAGACCTCCTCGTGTTTTGCTGCTATTTCTGACATCTGGGAGACAGGTTGCCAGGCAAGGCAGGTGACAAGGCCCCTGACTTCATTACAGAAGAGCTGGAGCTCCTTGCAAGGGAGGTCCTGTCTCTGTACAGCCAGCTGTATGGGAGCCTAGATGAACAGGTACATGTCTGATTAGATAATGTCTGAATGAGTAACTACTTCCTTTTTAATCCAAAGGCTGATTTGCCATTTTTGGCTAAAGGGGGAAGTGTTATAATTGGGGCTACCTGGATAAAGTAGCTAGGACAGATTGTTTTTGCCACTGTCTGAAATGTCTGTGCATGGCAATGATAAATCACCAGAAAGTAGAAGCTTGTAATGAGTGTCCATGTAACAAACAAATCTTAGTCCATCACACAAACTGCAGGCCACTGACTACCATTGGTCAGTAGACAATGTACCAGTAGTATGACTGATAACGTACAGCCAATATTGAAATGTTAGTGACGTTGAGGGTAAAATATAGAGGGTCTGGAGTTTTCTGATGCTGTACAGTCTAGTGTGATTCCAGCCCAAAATGTGAATTAGGCTGCTCTGTATGGTTTAAACCAGCCATGAAGCCACATATAGGTAACGTTATTTTATGTGCAGCAAGTTTGGATGACACTGGCTCACAATCATCCATTCAAGTCTGTCCCATTCCAACACATACTTGTTCGTACAACCCACAAAGTCCTGCTCTCGCTAACGCATAGCAGCCCTTCCATCTTGTCCTTAATCAATGTATGTGATGCAAACCATGGGTTCTGACTCTTTGGAGTTTAGCCAGGAAGCCAATTTAGCTGTGCATGGAATTATGTGCAAGGATTATACAGGTGGTTTAGCCTTTAGTAGCTCACAATGATTCTGAGTAATCAGGGGTGGGTCTCACAACAAGATAGGCTGCATAGTTCTGGCCAGGATGTTGTAGGCCAGATTAGGTAACATGAGGAGCTCGCAAATTTTGATGATGTTTATGAGATCACTGCAAATCAGTATTTCCTAGCTAGCTTTAATTTTTGGGGGGAACAAATTTAGTTACTGTTTGGAGAATGTACGTGTGAATATCCAAAATACCCACAATCAGCTCACCCACCACAACACAAACACACACCCACACTACAGGCACACACCCCAGTCAGCACACCCACCACCACAAACGCATGCACCAGCAGACATCACAACACATGCATCCACACACACCCACCCAACAGACAATCAGTAAGATAGACAAATCAAAACATACAGCACATACACCAGACCCCTGGACACCCACACCTTCAACACACACATGCATAACAGCCACAGCCACCCCCTCTAACTCCCAACCCAAACACCCTCCTGCTCACCGTGCCCTTTTCACTAAGGAGGATGTCATGTTTGCCCTGGCCCTGATCCCTTCCACCTCCAAGACCACCTCTTCCAAAAGTCTGACTACCCCACCTTGACATCTTTGTGCCCCTTCTAAATCCCAGCCTACCCTTCCGCTTTCTAACTCACCCTTTCCATATCCCACACCACCCCTTCCAAAGCTAAACCCACCCTTACCAAAGCTAAACCCACCCCTACCAAAACCAAACCCACCCCTCCCAAATCCACCCCTCCCAAACCCAAGGACCTCCCCCTCCCAGTGACACTATTGGATGCCTGTTCTCTCTGCCCTATAGATGCCCTTTCCATAGGAGGTTCCTTTCTGACATTGATTGTAGGAGCTCAGTGTGGCCTGACAACCATTGTGGTCCACATGGACTATTTATATTTTGTACATACTTATGTAGCGCTTATTTGTGGAACATTGACAATTTGTTTTAGATAGGTATCTCATTTATACATAACACAAATATTTTATTTTTTAACCTACCTTTGTCCTGGTCTTTTGATTGTTACTGATTGTTTGCTGATGATTTTATTTCTGCTAATGTGTGAGCCATGCACTTCATCTCATTTGTTAGAGTGACAACCACATGTTGTATCTTTGGCTTTGGTTTCTAAATGCATACATAAGTGTTGTACATTAGTGATGGACATAAAATGCACACATGCATTACCCTGGGCACATGACACTTGGGGTTCAATATCATCTACAGTTTGACATAAATTACAGACACCAACGGGACATGTGAGCTTCCAAGATTGCTGACATTTTTGCAGTTTAGAGGTAAAATTGGTTGTACATTTTGAGCACACTCCCTTGTAGCTTTTGAATTGCAATTATTACACTGTCATTGTGCAGAGTAGTCCCCTATAGGGGATACTATTTATATTTCGGTCTATTGTTTGGGGAGATTATTGCACACACTTGTATGGTCACATTTTTATTTGGGACTGCTGTGCATTATGGTATAAAGGGCCAGTGCCATCAAGGCAGTTAGTGCCAGATTGGTGGGTAATACAGACATCTTGAGGTGTCTTTGTAAAAAGTTTCATCAGTGCAACACTGCAGGCATATACATTGCATGTCATTATACTGTTGTCTGGGGCCCTTGTATAAAGGAAGTCTAGTCCTGTGCTGTTGTACTGCGCCAAGTCTGTGGATGACATGTAATAAGGTGAATACCTCCAGTTCTGGCAATGACTGCATCGGTTTTCATCTTGGTTCAGCAGCAGTAGGGGTTTGATCGCTACTATTGGGTCCATGTCGGCAGGAAAGAGGAAAAGTGTTAAAAAGGTGACTTTCATCCTTTTATTGATCCCAATCCACCAAATCTGGTGTGGAGGTTTAGCCACCACAGTTGCTTTCCTGGCACTGCACATCATGATTGGTCAGAAAACATTGGATAAATTAGGGAGAAATTATGTTTAGCATAATGTGGCAAGTAAGTCCTTCCTAAGTGAAGAATTCCCATCAATTCCTGCAACTTTCTTAATGTGCTTGAAGGTTATAAGATGGCACACTTCATCAAGTAGTCTGGTTCCCGCCTCGCTACCCTGACTGGAAAGTTCATATCCAATTAAAATCACATTTAAGCAAGCAAGTTCAGATTTTTTTTAATACATTTTGTAACTATGTGTGGTCAGTATTGTCACTATCTGTTCTATTCTAGTCAGGTATTGTTCGAAGATATTGTCGTGATATAAATGTCATCAATGTAAGATAGCACCTCTGGATCTTCCTGTAGGGTCTCCAAAATGTGTGCTGCAAGTAAACCAGGACTGTTCTTGTAGCCCATTGGCAATCATTTAAAACAGAAATGAAGTTTGTTAAATGAGAAAGCAGTTGTGTTTGCTTTCAGCCTCTGTATTTTTACTGAAAATCCTATTGGAACAGTCCAAGGTTGTTTTATATTTTTAATGCACCAAGTTAGTCTTGAGTTCTCTGCTATGAACATTTTGTAGCAAATAAGTGCGTGTTTGTGAATTTAAGTTTCTGTAATCTAATACTATTCTATATGATCCATCAGGTTTCAACACCAAGGAAAGGGAGGAGTTTATTGTAGATGTTCAAGGTATTATAGCGCCCTTGATATTGTAGCTGATCTAAGATAGCTTTATGTCACGTTTTGCTTCTGGCTTTAGAGGATATTGAATCTGTATTTCAGGCTTATTCTGTAAGGGAATTGCACAAGGATTAGATTGTTTATCCCATCCGCTTGTTTTTTGTATGAAGCAGCATCTTGTTTTAAAGCACACCTGCATGCATATTTTTCCCTGAGGACCTCTGGTATGAAGGAGGAAATTGCTAAGATTATTACCTCACCCCCTTGGAACACATCCCTTATAAAGACTGGAGACCAGTCATTCTCTGCAAGAAGCATGTCATAGGCATCTGATAATTGCAGCCGGAATATGTTTGCGCGTGGTATATCCCGCTCTTTCTGTATTTTCATATTATAAATCCTGTTTAGAGGGTTTACATGTTCATCTGGAGTTTCAACTCCTATATACACTACAGTCGGATTCTCAACCAGAAATACTCTGAGAGCCTAGAGCACTATCGTCACTTCTGCTGCGCTGTCTCCCAAGTCCTGCCCTGCTGAAGTATCTGTAATTTGCAGGTAACGGTTTTTAATTAGTCTGGCTACTCTTTTCTCTCTAATGTTATTCTTGGAGCCCGAACCTTTCTCTTCCTTCCTTACACTAGCCTCAGCTTCTAATCCTGATTCACCTTTCTGTTTGGCATACTCATTTCATCTTGAGTCATGAAAAGAGTGGGAAGAATCTATATCAGAATACTGATATTGATCCTGCTTTTTAATTTTGTTACCATCCCTCAAATTGTAACCATCCTGCTGGACTCCTGAGATGCTGGATATTCAGTCCTTTACTTTTGTTTTACTCAATGCTTTTTCTTAATTGCTGCCATTTTTTCCCTTACCAGTACCCTCAGTCACACTTGCTTTGAGATGTGATTTGTCAGCTCGTGATCCCAGAGTGTAATGGCTCACAGATGTACATGTTTTGGAAATTATTTTTGTTCGCTTCTAATCTTGAACAGGGACCTCTGCCAGTCTCTAGAGCTGCTGCTTTTCTGCAAATGTTACTCATAATGATTGAGGTAACTGTTTAAAAATACCCAGTCAATACCCTCTTACCTCTGTTTATCAATATTACCTTTGCATGGTAAAGTCACCACTTTGTAAAGTGTGAGTTGTGCATACTTAAATCCTAACCATAAAACTCAAAATTATTCGGGTGGGCAACTGGGCTGAAGCTATAGGCCCACTGTACTAAATATATATTTGCATATTCAAACTAAACAGTGTCCAGGATCCTTGCACCAATGAATGATTTCATGTGTGTGCTGCACCCCTGAAATTATAGCTCAGTAATTCAAAAACTGAGTTCCAGGGTGGAATCTAGAAAACAATCTAGATTTACTACAAAAATCAAAAGGGTACACAACAGAACTGTACTAATAGTCTGATTTACATGTATAAAGTTATTGTCATGAAGGCTCTCAGTAATAAGAAATGCAGAACATTGACAAAATCAGTAAGAGGCTGATAGAAAGAGGGTCTTTGGTTGGCAGTCAGGTTACCCCCGTCCAAGCAAAGGCCCTCACTCTAGTCAGGGTAAGTCAAACACAATCCAAATTATTCTGTGCCCGCCCTCCTGTAGCTTGGCACTGAGCAGTCAGGCTTAACTTAGAAGGTAATGTGTAAAGTACTTGTGCAGTAACATGGTATAACACCACAAAAATACATCACACAGTGTTTAGAAAATTACATGAGGTTTATCTGATAAAATGCAGGTCAAAATGATTAAGATGCAATAAGTATATGTTGGGATATCACTATAAAAGTGATGTAAAGTGTCTTTAGTCTTTGAAAAGCAATAAATATCTCTTTTAAGCACAAAGTACCTGGTTCGCTTCCAAAATCTCCGCAAAGAACTGCAGAGAAGGAGATGCGTGGAAAACAAGGAGGTGCACGTTGATTTTTCAGGCCGCACACAGTGGGGGAGACTTCAAAGAGTGGCTTAGAAGTGCACAAGGTCCCCTTACAGTTCAATCCTGTCTGCCAGGGTCCCAGTAGGGGGTGTGGCAGTCCTTTGTGTGAGGGCAGGCTACTGTCCTTTGACATGCAAGTGTCAGGCCCTCCTCCCTCCCAGCCATTCAAAATGCAGATGTATGCAAGTGAGGCTGAGTATCCTGTGTTTGGGGTGTATCTGAGTGAATGCACAAGGGAGCTGTCAACTGAACCCAGCCAAAAGTGGATGGTAAGGCACAGGATTTAAGTGAAGAGAAATCCTCACTTTCTAAAATTGGCATTTCTAAAATAGTAATATTAAGTCCAACTTCACCAGTCAGCAGGATTTTGTATCACCATTCTGGCCATACTAAATAAATATGACCTTCCTACTCCTTTCAGATCAGCACCTACCACTCAAACAGTATATGAGGGTAGCCCCAATGTTAGCCTATAAAGGGAGCAGGCTTCACAGCAGTGTAAAAACGAATTTAGGAGTTTTACAGTACCAGGACATGTAACTACACAGGTAGTTACACTGCACCCTGCCCTATGGGTTACCTATGGCATAACTTAGGGGTGACTTATATGTAGAAAAAGGGGAGTTTTGGGTTTGGAAAGTACCTTTAAATGCCAAGTCGAAGTGGCAGTGAAACTGCACACACAGGCCTTGCAGCGGCAGGCCTGAGAAATGGTTAAGAAGCTACTTAAGTGGGTGGCACAACCAGTGCTGCAGGCCCACTAGTAGCATTTAATCTACAGGCCCTGGGCACAAATAGTGCACTTTGCTAGGGACTTATAAGTAAATTAAATAATCCAATTGGGTATGATCCAATGTAACCATGTTTAAAGGGAGAGAGCATATGCACTTTAGCACTAGTTAGCAGTGGTAAAGTGTGCAGAGTCTTAAAATCCAAAAAGTGGAGGGAGGGAGGCAGGCAAAACGTTAGGGGTGAACCGTTGTGAATGAATGCAATGCCGCAGGGACGCGGACAGTCCTTCAAAAATCTGTGACACTAGACAATCAATCAATCAAGGATTTATAGAGCGCTCTAATCACCTGTTAGGGTCTCAAGGCGCTGGGGGGGAGAGGGGGGGAGCTACTGGTCGTAGAGCCATGTCTTGAGGCGTTTCCTGAATGTCAAGAGGTCTTGGGTCTGGCGAAGGTGGAGTGGTAGGGAGTTCCAGGTCTTGGCGGCTAGGTGAGAGAAGGATCTTCCTCCGGCGGTGGTGCGGCGGATGGAGGCGAGGCTGGCGGAGCGAAGATTGCGGGTGGGGGTGTGGAAGGTGGGTCTGTCGTTGAGTTAGGCTGGGGTTGTGTCGTGGAGGGCCTTGTGTGCGTGGATGACGAGTTTGGAGGTGATCCTCTTTGATACTGGTAGCCAGTGAAGGTCTCTGAGGTGGGGGGGAAATGTGGTCGCGGCGTGGGATGTCCAGAATGAGGCGGGCGGATGTGTTCTGGATTCTTTGCAGCTTTGTTAGGAGTTTGGTTGTTATACCTGCATATAGGGCGTTTCTGTAGTCCAATCGGCTGCTGACCAGGGCGTGGGTGACAGTTTTCCTGGTTTCGATGGGAATCCACTTGAAGATTTTGCAGAGCATGCGGAGAGTGTTGTAGCAGAAAGAGGAGATGGCATTGACATGCTGAGTGTGGAGTCCAAGATGAAGCCTAGGTTGCGTGCATTGGTGGTGGGTGAGGGTGCGGTTCCTAGGGAGGTGGGCCACCAGGAGTCATTCCAAGTTGAGGGGTTGGTGCCAAAGATGAGGATTTATGTCTTGTCTGTGTTTAACTTGAGGTGGCTTGATTCCATCCAGCTGGCGATGGCGTGAAGTCCGTTGTGGAGGTTGTTCTTTGCAGTTGTAGGGTCTTTCGTGAGGGAGAGGATGAGCTGAGTGTCGTCTGCGTAGGAAACTATGTTGATGTGGTGGGTTCGTGCGATGTTGGCGAGGGGGGGGCATGTAAACATTGAAGAGCGTGGCGCTGAGCGAAGATCCTTGGTGATTCTGGAGGCTTCTGACAGGAACGGTGGGAGGCGGACTCTCTGGGTTCTGCCTGAGAGAAATGACGGGATCCAGTCGAGTGCCTTGTCGCGGATCCCAGCGTTGTGGAGGCGTGTGCGGAGAGTGTGATGACATACCGTGTCGAAAGCTGCGGAGAGGTCCAGGAGGATGAGTGCTGCTGTTTCTCCTTCGTCGAGCATGGTCCTAATGTCGTCTGTGGCAGCAGTGAGTGCAGTCTCAGTGCTGTGGTTTCTGCGTAATCCGGATTGGGAGGTGTCGAGTACCTTGCTGTCTTCCAGAAACCAGGATAGTTGGCTGTTTACAATTTTTTCGATGACCTTGGCTGGGAAGGGGAGGAGGGAGATCGGCCGGTAGTTCTTGGGGTCGTCTGGGTCTGCCTTTGGTTTCTTCAGCAGGGCGTTGATTTCTGCGTGCTTCCATCTTTCTGGGAAGGAAGTGTAGATTATTCATGGACATTTTGATTTAGAAGTGCCATCAACTTTAAAATGGTATCCAACGAGGAGCCGAACCATTACTAGAACCTTTATTGCAATGATGAAAAAGTAGCTACTTAAGTTTAACTATAAGCAAGTATTTCAAAATAACTGGATTTTGTAAATCAAATGTGGTGGCTCTCCAAAATGTATTAGCCAAATACAAAACCACAAACGGGCAATGTTTACCTCTCACCCACACCACTAGCCAAAACACATCTTCTAAACAAAATACATAAATCTCTTTTGTTTTATTTTTAAATGCTATGTTTAGTGAAGTGCACAGCAAGTGAATACGGTCATTTCAAAGGTATCTTTCTCTAGGTTTGATGGAGTCAGCGTGGGACCTGGCCAAGGAAGTACAGAAGCCCAATTGGGTCATTCTGCACTGCCAGTCTAGTGCATAATAGTAAAGAAATGGGCTTGTGCTCCCAACATTACAGGAGGACTGCCAAGCCTGTCCTGTACTCACTGGATCCAGGTGATCAGCCTGGTGTGCTATCTCCTGCGCTGTGTTCATGGTACACTAAAATCTGTCAAGAGTTTTTGTTCAGAAGAGGATAAAGGAGTTGCCTTATCAGGCTAGACTTTATAACTGCATCTTTTAATAAACGTGATGGAGTTTTCAGTATAACTCTAGAGCATACCATCCCATAGGAGTGCCGCAATGTGGTGGGCCCACAGAGTTTTAATAAAAAACTAGGCTGCTAACTTTGACAGAGCAAATGTGAGGCAGTTATAGAATAGAATACATCAAATTCACAGAGTTTTACATGAAGAAATCTACAGCTGGAGTTCAAAGGACTACAACTAATTGAACAGAGACAGCATGTTTACAATTACAAGTGTTCAACTGAGATGAAGATATTTTGCTGTTCTTGTTTGCATCACAAAGAAATGTATGTTACTAAAATAAGGTAATCGGTGCATGCAGGTAAACAGGAGGCAAGATTATTTTTATTTAAAATAACAAATAAGGTGTTAAATGTGTTTTGAAGAGATGTCGTGAGAACCCTTTAGTACTCAGGTTGGTCACACCGGTCTTAGCTTAGTTTCAAGGCTTGTGCCTTATTTTACATCTACATATGTTTTTATTCATGATCTAGTGAGACTGCTTTTAGCAACTGCTTTTACATATTTCATAAACTGCTTCATTATAAGAAGGCAAAAGTCATGCCGTACATTTAATCAGCCTTTGCACCGCGTATAATCTGTACTTCGTGTCCAGCACTGTTACATGCAGTACATGATATGCTAACTCTAGTTGCCAGTCCGGGAGTCAGCTTACATCTCCAAGACACAGCTTTACATCAGAACTGTTGTCCAAATGAGGCATGGGTTATTATAAAAACTACACTTTGACCCAAAGAGGGTGGAGGGTAGTCAGGTCATGATCATGCTGAGACGCATACTACACGACAAACTACTTTTCTGGTGCTGGCTTCTCAGCCTCCCAAGAGGATTGCTATCCACACATCAGACAGGCCCTGCTGTTCAATTCAGGCATGGGTCCAGGGCTAATCCCTAGGTTGACCCAGGCAGAGGGTTACTTCTTTACTCTCACATGTAGACATAGAATGAGGTATTAGTCCCAAGAATATCTAGAACCACAGAACATGGTGGGTTTGTTCATCGTCTTCACTGTGATTGTAATATTGGTTACCTTGCTTTGTTTAATCTTCCTAATTATTGCAGCACATGCTTTTTATACTAGAATGCGCTCACATCATTAAATGCATTGAAATCTATTTTGCATCTTGTGCTACACCTTAGCATGCATGAATAATTGATCAAAAGGGTTATGATATGTTTCCGCGACTTCCGTGAGGAGTCAGTGAGTCAGGTTGAGGTTGCGGTAATCATGTTTTACCCATACAGGTTTGGAGGTTTGAGTGAGGTGCTGTAAGTGAGCCAGGGGTTAGGTCAACCGCCACTAATAGTGCAGGTTGCTGTCAGTCTCCCATGCTCGGTGGTGCTGCTGTCCTAAACCTGCAGTCCTATTACCGAAGTAGGAACCGTTGGAGACATCTATCCGTTTTCTTTTGCCTGCACTGGCTCCAGTATTTGCACATACTGCTCTGGTTATTTCACCGACATAGACAATTTTTCTTCATCTTCAACTCCCACATTAGTTCATGGTATACGTGAGCTTTTCAATTGGCTGAAACACACTGATTTGATTCACCCATGGTATTACCAGTGGATTATATTGGCATTGCTTGCTCTTCTTCTATGGATTAAATTTGTCATTGTTTTAGTTTTGCTTACACATGGGCATTATCTTCCGGAACGCTCTGCTGCTGAACTGGTAGATGAGGTTTTAAAGCCTTATTTGTCTTCCCACAAAGTGTGAAGAGACTTGCCCTAAGTGAACATTTCTTCAGTTCGGGTTCCTGATGGGATTATTCGGGATAAAGTTCCATATGATAATTTTGATCCTAATGAAATAATTCAAATTATGTATGTATTCAAAATCTCCATGAATTATATCATTATAGCTGGTGTTGTGTCTGATGACTGGGATGTAAAAACAGTTGATTCTATGCTTTCTGAGGTTGAATGTTATACTGTCTTTAAAAGTGAAGCTTTGTACATGAATTCTACAAATTATGGCGAAATGTTCCATTATCATTATTATGAACACCATTACCTACACAGAGCTAGTACCCCACGTACAGTTTTTCTTTTCACACAATGGGAATATTGTCCAGCTTCAGCAGTAGGGAGTTCTAAAATATATGTAGATATATTTACGTATTTTTTTCTGGGCATGATGCTACCAATCTCAAGTCATACTGTTTCACAAGGCCAAAAGTAAAAGCCACAAAACCCCTGCTCACCAACACAAAAATGATGTATTCAAATTTATTTGTTTCCCAGCTGGCCTTACAAGGCTATGAATATTGGAAGAAAACATTTGATTTAAAAACAGTATGGGAAATGGAAGATTGGCAGGTACAAAGCATAGATGGCCTTTTCAAAGCATGCTTAATACCATAGCAAATGATTTTTCTGAACAACAATGTTCAACAAACAACTTGGGTTAGCAAAAGTTAAAGATATGAACATGCCCAGTTTTGGTTCAAAAGCAAAATCCGACAATTGGCAACATATTGTGAATTTTACTGAAGACCAGCTCAATAGTATGGTTAGTAGACACAAATGGTTGTCATGCACTTTTTATTAAGTCTACACAGGGTTTTAAACCAAGCAAACCAGACCCTCATTGTGTCACCATGCAACATGCAGGTATAGTTACCACATACAGCTTGGGTAAATTATGTCAGCAATTGTTGCAACACTCCACTTTGACAGCAGTTACAGAACACCTCCCCCTCCTCTCGGAGGATGTAGATTTGCAAGATGTCTTGCTAGATCCTAGAATACCATGTTCCAAAAGATTCTTGTATACAGTATACAACAAAAATATGGAAGCTTTCACAAATGAAAGTTGCTGCTCGATTGAGGCAAATAGACCAGGTAAACTTAGAGAAAGCATTAGCCGTTGTCAATAAAGGTATGAACACATTGTCCACTTGCATATACACATTAAACAACATTGTGTCATCTGCGATAGACATTATTAAAAATAGTTTGTCGTTATTACAACATGGACCAAGTCAGCTTAGGTCCATTATGCAGTTGAGTTGGACTTTACAGGTTTTGAAGGCAAATTGCATGCCTTGGAAGCATGTGAACTCAGAAAAGTTATTTGCTCCTTTCGATCTTACACAGGAACAAGATATAACAAAAAAGAAGCTAATTACATTATGCTTAACAAAGAGAAGTTAGAAAAGTTGCCTTTCACAGTGGCTGAAACACCATCATCAATGTGGTTAGGACATGGGGAAATATCCCTGCCGCTATCGACCTTTCAGTTCACTTCACGTCTGAAACATTTTTCAATTGGCAGGTTTGAACATCTAAGGAAGAGTTTTAGTCTTGAGGTGTGGAAACTGCCTTTCAATTACAAGTGTATGAGTAGGGAAAATACATCTTTCTTACTGGAAGCAACTGTGAGACTTCTGTGAGCCACTTAATGATTTGCAAACAGCTGGCATTGCAGGGTGCATGCAAAGCGTCGGCAGCTAACTTAGTTTGCTACTTGAAGGGTATTTTCTTCTTCTTGATTTGCCAAATGCTTTAGTTACTTTTGAATGGGAGTTACTTGATGCTGAACGATCAAGCCTGTTGTGTGATGAGAGCAGGTGTCCCATATCTTATTTCTGTTTCTCACATAGGGATCTGCTGCGGAAATGAACTTTTCCCACCCATGCATTAGATAAAAGTAGCAAATTTGTGGTCTCACATTGCTAGTTCTAATGTCAATTTCGACGAGCTGAGAAGACTAAAAACACTGTTGTTTCAAAAACATGTGGCACTCACATATGCCTGTGCAACCTATGATCTACAAGTAGCAAGGGCATCAGCAGAGATACAATTCCTCTTACATACCAACTTCCCAAGACACTAAGGTGAACTGGTGAGTTGCATTTTTAATGCATCCAACACTGTGGGGGTTTTACACTTTTTTTAAAGCAATAGGGTCTGGATTTGCAAGTACATTCCAGACTGTTTTGGGAGTAATACCATCAGCCATACACTCACTTTTTTTGGTGTTTTTGGAGGCATCCCACTAGTATCCTTCTGTTGCTGTTTTTGCTTCGCAATGGGTGCCCCAACTCAAAACAGAAGAGTGATGGAGGTAACACAAGCCCAACTGTCGTGATAGTATGATGCAGTACTTTGGGGTATCACTGTTGGAGGAACTCAATAAAGACTGGTTCCTCCTATTTATACCAGTGTTCTCCTGTTTGCGGCCTGTTTTCCGTTGCTTATGGTGCCCATTCGAGAATGCAATGGAAGTGTGTCTTGTTCGGCAATAAGTGCTTTCTACGGGCAAGAGTCTGATGATGTTCCCGTTGAGGGTTAATTCGCGGAGTTATCATATGATACTACGGTTGCTCTGTGACGCTTTCTATGAGCCATCTTTCATGGACAAGGATGCTTAGGCTCCAGGAGTCCTTTCATCAGGCACAACACAAAGCGTGGCCCCTTCACCTGTGGCTGAGACTATGGATCATGTGTGCTCCTTTGCCCTTTTGGATGAGGCTTTGGTGATGCTATCGTCTACAGAAGTGGGGTCCCTCCTGAATTCCATCTCAACTGATGTTTTCGATGACCTAATGCAGGATTCATATGGTTTTTATTTTGGACCTTCTTTTTTTTTACACAAACATGAGTCTTTTAATTGTCCATCTTCTTTTGGACTGCTCTGCTTGTCGGTGTAGACATTTTATAGTTCTTTTTCTTTTTAGATTTTACCTTGTCTTTTTTTTTTGATGGACATTAGAATCTGTAGTCCATAACTGGCAAGGGAAGGGTGTTGTGAGGACCCTTTAGTACCTGGGTTGAGCACCCTATCTTAGCTTAGTTTTACAACTTGTGCCATATTTTACATCCACGCACATTTTTATTCATGATTTAGTGAGACTGCATTTTAGCAATTATTTTTACATATTTTATCAGCAGCTTAATTCTAAGAAGGCAAGGGTCACCCTGTACATTGAATCACCATTTGCACCATATATAATATGTACTTCTTGTCCAAGGCTGTTGCATCCAATGCATGATATGCTAACTTGTGTTGACAGCCCAGGAGCCAGCTTTTACCTCCGAAACGCAACATTACAGCAGAACTGTTGTCCAAATGAGACATGGGTCATTATATAAACTACACATGGACCCAAGGAGGGTAGAAGGCATTCTGGTCTTGATCATCTTGGGTTGCATACTACATGACAGATCGCTTTACTGGTGCTGACTTCTCAGCCGCCAGAGAGGATTGCCATCCACACAGCAGACAGGCTCCTGCTGTTCGATTTAGGTACGGCGCCAGTGCCAATCCCTTAGGTCGGGCCAGGCAGAGGGTTACAACTACTATGCTCTCTGATGTAGACATAGGGTTAGGTAGGAATCCATAGAACATCTAGAGCCACACATCATGGTGGGGTTGTTCATCTTCTTTACTCAGATTGTATTGTTGGTAACCTTGCTTCATTTCATATTCCTAATTATCGCAGCACATGCTTTTCATACTAGAATGTGATTGCTTCAATAAAAGCATTGAAATCCATTTTGCATCTTGTGTTTGTTTCATCTTAGCATGGGTGAGTAACTGAATAAAAAGGATATGATCTGTTTCCACGACTTCCCTGAGAATTCAAAGTGTCTTGTTGAGGTTACCATGATTAACTTTCACCTGACAGGTTTGGAGGCTTGGGTGAGGAACTGTGAGCTAGCCAGGAGTTAGGCCAATAGCTACTAATAGCGTGGGTGTGCTCAGCCTCCCACACTTGGTGATGCTGCCGTCCTAAACTTGCACTCCTATTACCAAAGTAGGAACCATATAATAGAGGGATGATTGACATAACTGAACTAAGCTGAATGATTTTTTTTATCCCATTTAAGCTCTCCAAGCACCCACACAGACAACTGGTCTCCAAGCCACCTAAGAAACCAAGGGAATGTAGGAAGACAAATGGAAGTGGAAAAATGGAACAATTCCAAAGAGTATGTGGCTAGGCTAGAATGTCCAGGAGCTCTAGGTTCAGATTGATTAAATTTCGCTTTCTTCCTGAAACAAACTGACCAGAGTCAGGTTGAGATGGAAATTCGGTTCAATTGTAGTAAATGCTTGCAGTGGCAATCTAAGGATGTTTTTTTTTTTTTGTTTAAATGTTGGTGTCGGAATGCTAGATAATCACTCTCTTCCAGGACAGTCTGGTAGCAGTGACCACCAGTCTGCTTTGTTGGTGATAGAATGCAAATTTTCACACCTAACAAGTCTCAGGTGAATTGCCAATATCAATTGCGGTACTTGTCGAATAGATTGTTGGTTTTTAGCCGAGGTGTGTAATCCAGGAGTTGCCGTCAAATCAAATAATTTAAATTACATTAAAGCCCATTTGGTTCTACAAAGATGACAAAGTAGTATTTTCAAACCATAAAGGTTTATCATCAGATTAGTTATTCAATCTGCTAATAATTAATCAGCTAATCTTCAAAATTCAGTAAAGTTAATCAATTGAAACAGAGTATAAATGAACAAACACATACATGAATCAATTGAATAGTATGTATGCAAAATAGAAACAGTTTCAGTTCCTTAAAGGAGCTTCCCTAAAATTAATCTAAAATACCTACATTAACATGGGGAAATTCTAGCAGAAGGTGTCAGTCTGTAAAGCTCTAGAACTGAAACAAGTAAAAGTTCAATCAAAGCAGGAAAAGGCAAATGCGTTCAAAAGTCTAACTCATAAACAGAAAATATAACGTTTCAAAGGTAAGGGAGATCTGCATTGGATCAAGTCAGAGAAGGTTCTGCTTCACTTCTACTGTATGGAAACATAAAATATTTAATTTCACCCAAAACACACATTCCTACAGGTTCTCAACACATGAGCACCAGTCAAAATACAGAATCTTCTTGAAGTAAGTAAATACCCTTCTTTCCTGTTGTTGGACAAAGGAGCACACAGCTCCATGAACTTGGATGTATCATCAGGCAGGACGTTATAGTACAGGAAGCTTCTTCACACACCCAAACATTGGTTTGAATTGCAACTCGTTCCAATTGAAATACCTATTCTGACCTTCATTAAAGATAAACAATGAACTACACTTCTAACTAGCATGTTACTTTGCTTCTGGAACAAAAGAAAAACCCCAAAGCAAAACGCAAGGAATATTGCATTTAACATAGAAAGCCATTGAAGGCCTACGTTTACGTGGGCCAACTTATGAAATTGTTTTTTTGTTAAAAATGAATACACTGTGAAAATAATTACTATGCTCCGTTACACAAAGTGTAATTTTAATTTATATTTGTAACTGCATGTTCACACAGTGGTTAGGCTAAATTATAATGTAAGGAAAAACCCGCTACACCACTGACAGCACCATAAAGCTGTTATCGGGTCCTTTTGACCATCCAGAGTATATAAAACAGAAGTGATGATTTGACAATCTGGCTTTTCTGTTGGCCACTTTAAAGAGTGGCAATGAGTCATCTCAACCCCCCACTAACATTTGGCAGAGGGCTGTTTTGCATTCATGTTTTCTTTGGTCACTGCATTAAGAATGTGAGATATGAGGTCATGCTAAAAGAAGGCAACAGAAAAATCAGACAACAAATCTCCCTGAAGGACCGGAGCCCAGATGAGCTAGATAAAGATGGGAATAGGAGTTGTGAAAGAGGCACAAAATGTTAAAGGACTGAGTATACAACCCTCCTCTAAACAGGACACTCCTGGGTATATTTTAAAGATCTGGTTAATTGATTCCTTGGAAGGATAACATAGGGAGACTGTAACGAATCAGTGCAGTATGCTGCCCTCGTTTATGGTGAAAGTTAAAAGTATGTCCTTGCGATAAGTACGTCGGACGACTGGAGAGCAGGTAAAGCCAGGATTCACAGAAAAGTGACTGAAATCTATCGTGCCTTATAAGTGCAGATAGGAATTAGCTAATCTATACAACATTGTCGCATGTAAAGAAAATGACTGACAAATAGCAAACATTAAACTCAACAATGCTCTGAAACCTAACAGAGGTAGTGAGACCAACCCCATCACACCAACATTCCAATTATGTTTGTGCACGTACTGCAGGGAAAGGAATGCCCTAGAACTTTCTCGGATGCTATCTGTACATTGTGTCACAAAACGCATTTTCTTTTCATATCAGTAAAACAATTATAATGCAAAATCCAAGAAAGCAATTGTTCATTGCGTAAAAGAACAAGCCTAAAGGTGGAGATCATAGAAATAATACATGTAAAAAAATATGTAAAGAACAAAGGGCCCGATTTATTTCTCGGCGTAGGGAATACTCTCTCACAAAGGTGACGGATATCCCACCCGCCTTATTACAATCCCCATAGGACGAAATGGGATCGTAATACTGCGGACGGAATATTCGTCACGTTTGTGATGGAGAACTCCCTCCTTCAAGACGAAAATCAGGCCCAAAATAAGAAAGAATATCACTGAGTATGAATAAGCCTTGACAGCGAACAGACTTAGTAAGTAGAACCTTTTATTCACAAATTAACTTTGCTGATATGTCACTCATTATGATTTTCTGAGGTGTAACCGAGATATTGCGATTGACAGGACCAGAAATCTTGGGAGCAGGCCTCTGAGAGAAATCAGTAGTAGGCTCACTGGAATGATCCAGAGCCAGTTAGCTAGTATTTTGCTGTTTCCATCTTCTTTGAAAGCACCATTCACTGCTTCCCCTAAGCCTTTTTGTGCATGATGTGGAATCTAAGCTCTCACTCATCGCTTATCTTGAATGTATGAGGCACCGTGGACTATTTGGTGTTATACCCCAGTTTGGCGTAAGATTGAGTGTTTTTTTTTATATTTCTTGAGGCCTTTTCATGCAAGGTTTAAGTCCATGCGCCGCAGTCGCACAGAAAGGTGAGTACCCAGAGGAGTGATGTGCCAGTTGGAAAAAAGTTATTTTATGCAGGTCGAAATCCATTATATACATTCAGCAATTAACTTCTCAACTGCGGAATCAAGCCATTTGGTTTGGAATGATGGATGAACATCTTTTGTCTTTGAATCCACAGTCTTGCAAAAACTGAAACAATTTTAACATATGTGAATTGGACACCGTTATAAGACACAATTTCAGAGGTCAAGCTCTCGCTAGAAAGTACATAATTATTTAGGAAGTTGACAACCCTCTAGTTGTCAGGTTCTGCTACTTACTTGGCTTCTATATATTTCGCGTCGTATCCCCCAGGACAATCACCTATGACAAGTGTATTGGCACAGTGTGAAAAGAACCTAAGACGTTAGTGGCTAACTTCTACTGAGGTCGCATATGTACATCTACGGAAAGCGATGAAGAAAGTCTGTTTTTGTTGTGTTTGGTACTACCACCACATTCAACACACTTCTTCAAATTATAGTCGATGTTCTGGTCAAAGAAAGCCCCACCAAAATGTATCTCTTACCATGTGATTAGCAGCCGGGTACATAATTATCACTCCTAAATACAATCCAATTTTCTACTGAAAGCTCTGGTGCCATTTTCTATAAGAGAGGCAGATGCTTTCAGATAAGCATTTTTCACAGAGCCACCAACCAACAATATGTTTAAAAATGTATTTTAATGTGATGCTTTCTTGCATAGCCTAAAGCCGTTCCGACTGTTACAGATTAGGATGGCTTCAGTATTGCTGCCCAACAGATCAGTGGTTCTATTAATCACCCTTCATCATTTTGCATGTCTGTATTCGTTTGTGAAACAACTGCTAATCTGGAGTGCTAAATTAAATGGAATTGACGTGCAGTTCATCTACATGTGCTATAGTAAAATTGAATGTGTAGCATGTTACTTGCATAGAGATTTAGATTTATTATAACACACTCTGTATCTATTATGGCTGTTATTGTTTGGCATGCCATGTACCTGGTCTGAGCAGCAGCCTGAACTTTCTATTGTGATACCATCCAAGTTTGTCAATACCTCTCTTATCTCTAAGGTTGTTTATTAAATTGAATTTCTCTTTCAGAATAGCCTAGCATATAAGTAGAATAATCTCCATATGCCCCTGGTTAAACATCACTGGGCAGTAAATCACCCCCAATGGTCAATTCATGATAGAAAGTGCTATCAGATAGAATAGTAGACTTTTGATCTAAAGCCTGCAAGTGACTCTAATTAATCTGACATTAATGTGAGAATCACTGTACTCCATGGAATCACCATCTAGTTCTAAAGGAATATTTTCTCTCATAGATATTACTAAAAGATCTCAATTTCATGCAGCATGGTTTTCATAGTTCTCTTCTCTTGCAACATTCACTCACATTTTTCTGCCGCTGCTCATATGTCTGGGCAGTGCAAAAGCAGGACCACAAGAACAGGAACTCTGCTCTCTGTACATCGGTGACAAGAATGCTTAGGCAGATGAAGGTGGACTAGGACCAATGTCCTGTATTTCTGAAAAAGAGGCAGGGCTCTTGCTGAGTGAGAATCCAGTTACATCCTATTTTTATATCCTTCCCAAGATTCACAAGAACATATTTCCTCCACCAGGACCTGCCATAGTCTCAAGGAAAAGTTATATTCTTGAACCTCTGTCACAATTCATGGAATACTTCCTGTGTCACATTGTACAACACACTCCAGCCTACCTGAAGGACACAAGTGATCCTCTTCTCCGACTTCCAAGAGACATCCTCTTTGATCCTTCTCGGAATGTACTTGTTGTTATAGACATTGAAAATGTATACACTAGCCTCCCAAATGACACCACTTTGGAACCTGTTGAGAAATTTTCTTGAGTGATTGGGGTTATAATACCCCTTGGCATTTCATACAGGAGTCTGTGAGTTTGGCACCTACGTAAAACCTTTTTGAATTCTAGGGTGTACTTTCCACCTTCCACTCCACAGGACTTCGATGAGTAGCACTTTTGCAGCTAGTGTAGCAGGTCTATATGTCCATCATTTTGAGGAGAAATTCATCTTCAGTGATCTCAACCTTCATCGCGATACGATAGTCTTATGAAAAAGTTACATTGATGATATTCTGTTTTGTGACGGTGAGGAAGAGTGAGTTCTTGGTTTTGTCTCATGGATAAGCACCTATGACCAGCACCTGAATTTTACTGATATAATGAGTAGAGCCACTCTCCCTTTCTTCAATGGCTATATTATTCTGGAATATGGATATTTCCAAACAAAGACTTACAAAAAACCTACTGACAGGAACAGTCCATTAGAATTCAACAGCGTTCACTCTCATCCTTTATTTGACAACTTACCCTACAGTCAATTCTGAAGTATAAGAAGGAATTTTAGTGACATTATTGATTTTAAGCAACAGTTTGTGGAACTAGCTACCAGCCGGAGATCTAGAGACTATTCAGAACGCATCATATCAAGGTGTCTGAAGAGGGCGAGGGATCAGCCTTGGCAAGCACCCCTTAAACCCTATTTTAAGAAGCCATACTCAATGACCCTCACATATGTCACGGCTCATAATGTGGCCTCTAACCATGTTAAATGCATCATTAAAAGAAACTGGTGTATCTTCAGTTTGGGACAACTACAGAAGGACCCTTCGGTACATACTAGACCAAGGGCATCCACTGAAAAGACTGTGACTGTAAGGGAATTGTGGGGCCCACAACCTGTTATGGGCCACTTTCCCTAAGGCTAGCACATTGTTTGTCATTTAACAACTACTATGAAATTCTTTGATTTAGATCTAAAAAAAAAAGCTGGATCTTGAGGAGGCATACTGTACCACACGTCATTTACATAAATATCTGCCCTTGTGATTCAAGCTTTATTTGCATGACCTGCGGGAAAGTGAGTACACAGAATCTGTAGCATAGAAGCAGCATACGCTGCTGAAGAGCCACTACAAAAATAAGCAACTTTTTCATTTCAGATAATCATTCAGTGAATGATTTACGATGGGTTGTTCTCCAGGCCTTGAAATCTCCCAAATAAAGCAGGGATAAGATCCTTTTTGAAAAAGAACAACAATGGATTTGCCGCTTGAAGACATACCGCATTGGACTCAGTGATTAGGTCCCTTGGCTGTCATTGGACAGATAATATGACTGCTGCATGCTTGCAGGGGTGTTGCTCTTCGGGCAGTGTAGTGATTGGATACTAGACGACTGCCTGACGTCTGAAGGGTGTGTGGCCGATCAGCAGCACACTAATCGGACATCCTTAGCAATACTGTACTCACGCCTGTTAATATGCAGGGTTCAGAGGTGTTGCCAGTTTCATTTGTAGGACACAGGACCCTTGCTGAAGTAAGTTGTTTAGGGAACAGACCTATGTTTTGGAATTTGCTTGCAGAGAGGCTGAGGTTTTTCTTAGCTGTTTTTTTTCAGTATCTCTGGTGTTTTACTACAGATCCGGTCCTCCTCCACTGTCACCATACGGTGCCTGATAGAACCCAGTAGAAGGTACTTGCAGAGACTATAGGGTCACTTGCATGTGTTTAAGGTATCCATAACAGATAGACATGATTCTTTCTGGGTTTTTTTAAAAGTTTGAATTGATCAGGTCTCTGTATGTTTTTCATCACTACAAGGGGAGTGCATTGTTTATAGCTACAGACTATGGATTTTTCCATGTCATTGTATATGTTGTCCTATGTTTTTTAAGCACTCTACACACGTGTCAGAATATATCACGTCGAGTGTTGGTGTTCTGTGGATTGTGCCAACTATAATTTGAAGTTCATATCTCTCCCTCAACATTTTCCTGTACTTCTATCATTCTCTTTACAGGCACCCACCAAAGAGTTTGGAACATAGTAGTGCGTAAGTGTATGCAATGCATGAATGTGTGTGTTTGATTTTACGTCTTTAAATTGTTGTTAACTCTGTAAATTAGTTATCACATCCCAGTGCAGAATAGTGATCTGAGGAATGCAATTTTTTACTATCCTGATGAAAGCCATAAGACACGGCAGTGACTGAGATGGTTGAAACATGTCGACCACAATTTGTTGAATGCTGAGGTGTCCTAGTTTGCCCCTTTCAGCATTAAACCATTTTTAACCTTACCCTTACACTGGTACCAGTTGATTATTAAAGAATCCTTTCCTTAAAGGTAGTAGAGGTCATTTTAGGAGTACAACAGGTCCTGAATGGAATATCTATCTCTAGAAATACTACTCTAAATTTATTGGTGGTTGAACCTATCCGAGCACATTAAGTGCTTCGGATGTGGACTCAATGATGACTCATGCCACAAGAGGAGACTCTAGAGGATGAGAGTCCTTATAAATGTTTCTAACGATTTTCAGGATAGGAAGGATGTGGACAGTGGTCTCACTCCCTTTGAATAATATTGTTAGTTTATAATATGGAGGTTACGTGGTTTCTCTCCTTTTACTTCACACCCCCTCCCTGCTTTGTGGCTGTATTGACATACTAGGACCAATGATGACTAGAAGGGAAGGGTAGTACCATCAAAATGCAATCTCTGCCCTCAAACATGGAGTTGACTAAGGTCCTAGGAGACAGCCTCATATAAGAATCATTGAAGAACACATGACGGGTCAAGCAGCTCACTTTGTCAGTCCTGTAACATATGGACTGCCAAACTCACACACAACATGAAGTGTAGGTGGAAGTCAGTTCACATTAGATCAGGAAGATCTTGTCACAGAAAGGGATGGATTGTGACACAGAAGTAAGTTGAAGTGTTTATTCTCCTACTTTGGCTTCTTCATGATCTAACATGCAAGTGAGAAAATAAGACACACCTCCTCACCACACTAACCCAGTTATGTTTCTGCATGCACCACAGAGAAAAGAATGTCCTTTAACTTCCTCTCACTTTGTCTATACATTGAGTCACAACACATTTTGTTTATGTATTTTGAAATTTTATATAGCACATTGTTACATGAAACTACTCAGAAAGCATAAACTTTACATGAATAAAACAGAACCCTTCAATATCATTGCTAGTGATAAGGCTACATTTTGGGAAGTTGGTTCTGAACAGGTGGTTGTATAACTCTTGGCGGGGGGGGGATAATGTATTGAGTCAGTGGGAAGTGTGTTCCGGGAGGTGGAATCTAACCCCAGAAAACTAGTGGTGTTGAGCATGGGAGGTTCTTAATCAAGATCTTTTGAAAAGGAGTGTATCCTTTTTACTCTGAATCTTTTGCTGCCAAAGATTGTGAATAGGTCTGAGAGGTATGATCAAATGTTTAGCCTTGTAAGTAGTTTAAACTTAGTTCTTCACTTACTATGAAACCAATGAAAGGCAGAGAAGACATAATCATACTTTTTCAAGGAGGATAGTAGTTTGACATGGAAAGTGGATTAAGTGTGGATTGTGGAGGTGTGGCTAACCCCTGAAGATGGCGGACGTCTGATCTCAGGGCTCCCGATTCAGTCTTGTCAGTCACATATTATTTGGCATATTGAGGGGGGGCCATCCGCTGCTCGGAGGGATGCCCCACGAACGCTGCCAGCGGAGAGAATCTGGGCCACCCGTATCCCGCAGAAGAGGAGATACGCGGTGCGAACTGCCGGGCTTAGTGGCTGGCCAGGCCTGTCTGACCGCGGTGATTCCTGGCGCCTGGTGGCTGGCCGCGACACCGAGCGGGACAGCATTTGGCACTGTAGCGAAACAGAGAGAAGGCGGTGGGATGGAGCGGAGGGAGTTCAGCTGGACAACCATTGACTGGGAGACTGAGCCGGATGTCTCCCCAGGATTGGGCAAGGAGGTGAGATCGTTGGGGTAGACGCCGGGAGGCCCTGAGAGAACAGATGGTCGATTTTCATTAAAGATCCCTAGCGGGGGTTCTGAAATCAGGCAACATGGGGGGGCAGGCTTGTGAGTGACCAAAATCATCCCTCCAATCAGAAGGGCTCTGCCGGAGGGCCGCAACGAGCATTGCCGATCTCTGGCCTAACAGAGGATGAATTGGGGCCAGAGGTGGCGCTGCAGGCCCCAGCTGGGGCCTTAACTCGCTCCGCCCCCCCGGATTGTTGATAATCTGGGGGTATAGAGGGGCGGCAGCTGAGTGGTCATCCTACCTCCCTCCTGCCCCCCCCCCCCCCCCTCCGCTGGACTGAATATTTAACCCCCGAAGGCCTACCATACTGGCCTGCTGCACGGTAACGACTGGAGAAAGAATGATATATGGAGCTATATGGAACTTTATGGACATACCACTTAAACCACATATCCTGTATTGAGACCGAGACACTTGGGGGCCAAACAAGCACTTAGCTATGGGTCGCACGAAAAGGAAACATGTGGACCCAAAAGAATATGGCCAGCAATCAACACACTCGGAAAGTTCTAGGGTATCAATGTCCAAAGACTATGTACCGCCTTCACTTGCGGACCCCTTATGGACAAACTAGATGTTATCCTGAAAGAAATTCAAGAGTCACGTCTAGCAATAGAGCAAAGACTGGGGTCCATCACTACCGAACTTGGCCTTCTTAAAGATGAACACCGAAAATTGGCGGACAGGGTTAAAAGCACAGAGGCAGACATTGCTGCCCTCTTATCTGGACAGAAGGACAGCAAGGGCGCGATAAAACAATTACAGAAACAGCTGGAGATCCTACAGGAGAGAATCAAAGACTCGGAAGGAAGGTCGCACTGCAACAATATCTGCATAATTGGCCTACCGGAGAGCACGGATGGGCGAGATGCCACACAGTGGTGGAGACATCATTGCAAAACATAGCGACCACTGTATTATCAGCCTTCGTCATGCTGGAGAGAGCACATTGATTCCTAAACATAAGACCTCCAGTGGGGGCACCGCCCAGCTTAATAGTGACTTGTGTGCTGAACTACAGAGACCCTGACGCCCTGGTATAGGGTGAGCATCAGTTTTGGTTACCTGGTTGAGACCTCTGTAGTCAACACAAAACCGCATTTCCTTCTTTCCATCCTTGGAATGAGGTTTTGGTACAAGTACCACAGGAGAGGCCCATGGACTTTCAGAGTGCTCAACCACTCCCAGTTCAAGCATTTTCTGCACCTCTTGCTTTATGCAGTCTATGACATGGTCAGGCTGCCTATAGATCTTACTTTTGACAGGCAAGCTGTCTCCAGTATCTATAGTGTGCTCACACCAAGAAGTGGTACCTGGCACAGTAGAGAAGAGTTCAGAAAACTGACCCAGGAGATTTATGCAGTGGTCTTTCTGCTCAGCAGTAAGACAATCTGCCAGTACTACACCTTCCACTAGAGCATCTTGTTCTGTGGAAGAGAAGAGATCAGGGAGAGGGTCACTCTCTTCTTCCTGTCCCTCATCAGTTGCCATGACGAGGGTGAGATCAGCCCTGTCATAGTAGGGTTTCAGGCAATTGACATGGAGCACCCTAAAGGGACTCCTGGCAGTGCCTAAGTCAACTAAGTAGGTGACTTCACCCTTCTTTTCAACAATTATGTGGGGTCCACTCCATTTGTCTTGGAGTGCTCTTGGGGCCACAGGCTCCAAGACCCACACTTTCTGCCCTGGTTGGTACTGAACCAAAACAGCCTTCTGGTCATGCCATTGCTTCTGGAGCTCTTGGCTGGCCTGAAGGTTTTTACTGGCCTTTTTCATGTACTCAGCCATCCTTAATCTGAGGCCAAGTATATAGTCCACTATGTCTTGCTTTGGGAGCTTTTAAAGGTTGTTTCCAACCCTCTTTAACAAGTGTTAGAGGACCTCTCACAGGGTGACCAAATAGGAGTTCAAAGGGGCTGAAGCCCACTCCTTTCTGGGGTACCTCCCTGTAAGCAAAAAGGAGGCAAGGTAACAGGATATCCCATCTCCTGCGGAGTTCACGGCGCTTGAGGCTGACCCTCTTATTATTGACAATGCTCGAGTATCCCTATATCCAGATTATACACTGGCGATCCAGAGGCGGAGAGCATCCTTTCAGATCATAAAGCAGCGACTCCGAGCAGAGGGCCTTTTCTGCGCATTGCTGTTCCCGGCCCGGTTACGGATAATCAAAAGACCCACTTCTTCGACACACCTGAGTTGGCGCAAAACTGGTTGGACCAGATCTTCCCTCACTCAGAACACCGGGAATCCTCCGACTCCTTGCCATAAAAAAAAACGCTGACTGCTGCGGAGGGAGCGACAATCTCGGCGCCACCCATCTCAGAGAAATAATGGGCCAACACTCTTGCAAGCCTTGGAGAGTCAAAAAGCAGCAATACAAACTGCATATTCCACACAGAGAGCCCAATCCCCCCCTCCTAGCATTGCTTCCTCTGCAGATATTACTGTGATTTCAGACTCGGAGGGGAGTGTCGCCTTGTTCCCATCGATTACACCCTAGACAGCCCAGGACTTGTGACTCAGACAGCGCTACGACATGAGAGTCACTATGGGTTGATAAGAGGAGACAATAAGGGCGCTACACCGAGTTCAAAAGAATACCTGCCTGGATCTGTGTGCGCTGCAAAAGAAACGAGAAACAACACAGAACACTGACCTCCCATGATATGCAAAACACGATAAACTGATATAGCCAGAACCTGCTGAGATGTCGAAGCATAGCTGTGAATTGTGAGCGGCTGACCACTCCCCTGCTGGATAATATGGTCCCACCCCCCATAGAGAGTGTATTCTCACTAATGACTGGCAGTCCTGGACGGGCCCTACAAGCAGAACACCACGTTGAACTAACTGTTTTTTACGACTGCGAAGCCTACCGCTTCCAAGCCTATTAACCCCCCCATTAGCTAATGCCTGTTTTACATTGTGATTACAGAGCTTGTTTGTAAATAGTTTGGCTAAGTGAGTTCATACTCAGCCCAGAGTTGAAAATAGTTGAGGGAAATGTTTATTAAATCACTTTTAGGACATCTACACATTTACCCCAAGCTTTATACACTACACACAATGGAGAAATATGTGACAAGGCTAGTTACCGTACATTAAGAACATACAATGTCACCCACATGCAACTATATTATCATCACCTGTAATGTGCATGGGATGGGCTCTATCCTTAAGAGACACAGGATATTGGCTCAATTGAACTGCCGCAAAGCACATAAAATGTGTCTACAAGAGACACACCTGACTACACATGAGGTGGCTAAATTACGTAAAAAATGGAGCAGACAATTATTCCACACTTCCTATTCTGCATTTGCCCATTGAGCAGACATATGGGTACGCTCTGGAGTCCTTCGAAGTAACAAAAACGAAACATTATCCAACAATAACCCACTAGAATTGACGCTGTCATGGGGGGGAGATGCCCACCCAGATCCCTACGTGGGGTCTACAACCACTACTACTGGAAAATGCAGTGCTTAAAGACGAGGTAGCTACAGTAAAACTAACTACTACACAGAATATACCGAGACAGCTTCTTCCTCATTAGTAGAGTGGGAAGCATTCAAGGTGGTGATCTGAGGGGCACAATGGGAGCTATAGGAGGCGCTCGAGCTACAATAGTGAACGAGCTGACACGCGTAGAAGAAAGGCAGGTCAACTACTGCCATGCTCAACACCCCCAAGCCCAGAAGTTGCAGGCAGCCCGGGCCAAACATGCAGAACTTCTCGAATGAATGCGGGTGGTGGACCATAAAGCATACAGGGAACGAGAATGCAGTGAAAGAGATAAAGCAGGCACATTATTGGCACGACTGATAAAAGATGTGCCATCTCCCACTCCCAACTTGCACATGTTCACTCCTCTGTTATCCAGTATTAACAATGAAATAGATTAACACAGCATTTCAATACTTTTAGAGAGACCTGTATTCTGCCCCCCCACCACTGAATCGAACAAAGCTTTGATCCTTCCTCCATGATCTTACCCTGTCAGTGCTTAATGACACCGAGAGACAGGCCCTGGGGGCACAGATTACACAAGGGGAAATACGGGAAGACATTAAAAATCTGGCTCGTAATAAATCGTCGGGGACAGATGGTCTCCTGGTTGAGTTTTACTCTACGTATAGTACAAAACTGGAAAAGCTACATAAAGCTTCACTAGCTGCCGGTTGCCTCCCGATACTGCAAAGCAGGCAATAGTGACCTCGATATTATAACCTAGTAAGCCCAAAATAGATATGTCTTCATACAGAGCATTGTCATTATTAAATACTGAATACAAAATACTGGCCAAAGTATTAGCGCAAAGACTCCTCCTGCTACTATGCAAACTGATACATACAGATCAGTGTGGATTTGTATCAGGTCGCAACACGTCCCTTTATATTTGCCGCTTGTACCATATTATGGACTATGTGGGTGATAGATACCCCCATGCCGGTTGTCTTTCCCTAGACCTCTGTCAGGCATTTGATACACTGAACTGGGGCTACATGTTTCAGGTTCTTGAGCGATTTAGGCTCCCCCTAGCCTACATAGGATGGGTGCGGCTGCTATATGCCTTGCTCACAGCATGGGTACGCACTGGACAGTGTATATCAGATTCCTATCCCATATATCGGGGCACTTGGCAGGGATGCTGACTTCCCCACTGCTGTTTGACTTAGCGCTGGAGCCTCAGGCACAGCCACTTCGACGGGGTGCCGGGAGATGGGATGTCAGGGTAGGAACTACAGTTTACGCTGTGTCCTTGTATGCTATCGACATCGTATTACATACACAGGATCTGGGGCAAAACCGAACAACAGCAGCACAGATATTCACAGACTTTGCACCCTTATCTGGACTCAAAATAAATTATAGTAAATCAATTGCATTCTCATTCCGATAGACTGATCTAGGAAATACTATTGATTTTGGTAACAAAACCTTACAGTCAACACTTTCCGATATCTCGGTATACCTATATACAGGATCCCTGTAGGTCTACTATAGGGCAATTTACAGAGAGTGAAAACCTCACTTAGATCGCAGATTTGGTTTTGGTTAAATCTGCCACTGCCCATAACTGGCCGGCTAGCACTGGCAAAGATGCTAATTTTACCACACATAATGTACTGTTTTGTGAAATTGTCAGTAATGGTTCCTACTACTTATTTTAAATCACTACACTGTCTCTTGATTGAGTTAATCTGGGGGGCTGGCAGGCGGCAGATCAGTTTAGCGTAATTGCAGATGCTCACCGAACAGGGAGGAATGGGAGCACTGGACTTTAAGGCCTACAGTATAGCGGGACAGCTTCAGTGGCTAGCATACTGGTTGGCTGGTCGGAATCTACAAGAAATAGAATTTATGCCTTCCATGCTCCGCAGTGGCCGGCTCCACTATCTGATTTGCCCCAGGTCTCGCTCCCCGGACAGGTTACCGCTCCTGCTGTGAGTAGCCCTCCAATACTGGCTTACCTTGAGATATACTCCTGACATAACGCACTAGGCACCAAATATTCCGTTTCTTGGACTCCCCACAAATGGTGGAATACTGTCCCAAGCGAGGATACAAGTATGGACACAGGAGGGAGTGGAGAAGGTTGGGGTGCTGATCAGAGACCAAACACTGCTCACGCACAAAGACTTTGCCCATGAACACAACTTGCCCACCTCGCTATTTTTGTTACACGTGAACCTATTCCATTACATCAAAGACCGGATGGAATTGTACCTCCAACGCATTAATTTATCCAATCGATTTCTACCGTGGGACATGGGAAACACTTAATAAGATGGCTCTATAAAGGTCTCAGAGTGCACCCATCGAGGCCCCTGAGAGCCAAATGGGGGGAAGATATGGGTAGGGATATTTTGGACAAAGAGTGGACCTTCATACTGGCATACCCTAAGAGAGTATCACGGTATACCAGATTTAAATTCATACAAAACACAAAACTACATAGAGCATATCTTACACCACATAGATTGCATATTTTATTCCCGGTGGTATCATTAGCATGTCCGAGATGCAAGGTGGAAGAGGCAACGCTAATCCACATGCTTTGGAATTGCCCTAGTATAATCCAATACTGGTCCTGTCCTTGAGGAGGTGACGGGAAGGGATGACTGGCGAATGGCCGAGGTGTGCCTTTTGGGTCTTTTCTCACATACCAAGAACAGGAAGGTGACATCGAGATTTCCTTATTTAGCCTTGCTGCTGGCGAATCGCTTATTAACTAGGTGCTGGAAAGCAGCAAAAGCACCTTCGGTGGAGAACGGAAGTGAAGGAGTGGAGTCTAGCTCAAGACACCACCCTTTGTCGGAAGAAATACAAAGGGATGCGAAAACACCCCATAGTGCTAAAATGGGATACTCTCTTAGAATCTTTCAAGACAGCCCCTGACAATGAGACAGAGAATAGGTGAGGCCACCTATGCCTCTAACTGCATAATCCTGGGCTTAACAATAACCTTCCGAATGGCATAGATACCGCAGATGGGGGAATATGGTAAAGAGCAGGTCACGTTGCACTTGGGCCTCCACCAGGGATGGATCTATAGAGCTCTGATAGGTAAAGATGCTTAAAACAACTGAATGTCATATTATATAATATCATGAACAGAGTATGTAACCGCTGTGTCCTTCATACAGGTAGTAGATGGCATGTTCAGGAGGGGAGGAATTGGGGGGGAAATGTTAAGAGACAAGTTATTGTTAAACCTGAGTTGGCCATGAGATTTTACTATCATGTTTGAACTGACAGACTGAAGTGCATTGCATTATCTTATGATTCGTATCTGACAACTAATTTAATTATATGCAATAGATGTAAACTGCTCAAGAAATAGCCTAGGCTCAAATGACAAATAATAATGTTATGCCATAATGCAAGACTTACTGTAAGACTTATACGAAAAATAATAAAAATGTGTTAAAAAAAAAAAAAAAGTGTGGCTTGTGACATACCAGTCAGGACTGGATTACCAAAAGCGCATGTGCAGCAGACTTGAATAGAAGTCATAATAGATTTATTTTCTTTATGGCCTGGAGGTGGACATTGGCTGCTTTTGAGATACTGTTTATATGAAGTACTATGTGTAGTGAAGTATTGAGGGTAATTCTCAGTGAGTGCAGTCAGAATAAAAGTGGGAAAAAAGTCTTTTGATGATGTATCCTCAACAAGTTCACGATTCAAACGTTTTTTTGAATTTGAGGAGGACAGTATATTATTTTGAGTTGCATTGTAGATAGTTGTTTGCCATGCATAGGTGGTATTGAACATAGCATGATAATGTCTTAAATTGCTGAGGTTCTAGGTAGCTTTTGTGTCATCACCATAGTGGTGTATGGGAGCTCCTGTACACTTGCATCTTGAGCTGATTAGTTTAGTGTACATGTATAGTGTTGGTGCCAAGATAGAATCCTTAAGAAACCACAAGACATTAACAATGAGGTTGAGGTGTGGTGGCAAACCTTTACTATTTGAGATTGTTTAGAAAAGGAAGGATGTGAATCAGTTCTGTGACACATATTTGCAGTTGCATGTGGTGCTCCAGAACCAGCAATGGGCTATGTAATTAATTGTCATCTGCATGACATGTATCGATGCAACTTCCTTTTTAGATTAAATACAATTTTAATAATTTCCCCTTTACTCTTAGAATAAGGAACTTCTCAACCCACCCCCTCCTTTTCTGGTAACACATACCCTTAGATTGTCATCTTATTTTTTTTGTTCTCCTCTTAACTTATGACCCAAAGACTAAGGATCTTACTTAGAGTTTGGCAGACAGGTACTCCGTCACAAATGTGACGGATATCCTGTTCACTTTATTAAAAACGCATTACTATGTAATGCACTTTCGATAAGGCTAAGGGGATATCCATCACGCTTGTGACAGAGTACCCTTCTTCAAAACTCTAAATCAGACCCTAGTTCTCTTAATGTGTGTCCAGTGCAATTTCTTTTCTTGTCTTGTGATATTCATCCAATATTGATTCCTCTAGGATGCAAAACAAGTCTCATGGTGCATTGTATTTCCCTAACCACTTAACCATTTAAATGCTGAGGCTTACCACCCTCCTGTTTGATATTTGTGGTACTTCGTGATTACGCCTACATAAATTCTACTAAACAATTTCCACTATCCTGGTAATTTTTGAAGGTACCCAGGGTTTGTAGATTCCTCTAGAGGAAACCGAGAAAATAACCAAAATATTTGGTGGGGGGTTGTTTTGGAGGAAAAATGGGAAAAAAGCCCTTTTTAAATAGCATCAGCCTAAAGGCTTGCTGTGCTAAGACCACCATCTTGCCAACTTTCAGAAACTAGCAAAGCTATATCAAAAAATATATATATATATTTTACCACAGTTTTAGCATCCATGTTAACTACTTTTTGTGGTTTCATCCAGCTTGCAGTTTGAGGCTTAAACAGATGTGAAACCCAAGATTAATCCCAGAAAGCTATACATTTCTGAAAAGTAGACAAAATTCTGCGTTCAGCAAGGGGTTGTTTGGGTGGCTCCATCACAGTTTCCCCCAAAGTAACTAATTTTGGCTTTGAAACATAATGAAAATTATTAGGAAGAGAATAGGCATTTGTGACTATGATTTCAACTGTATTTTTTTGTCACTGTGGCCAATTTACTATTACGTCTTCTGGTCACGGGATGTATAGGATTTGTTAGGTCTCTAAGAACATGGAATACTCAAAGCCAACAAGCGAGCTCCAACCTATAATCATTTTTCATTGTGTACAGACCATATAAAACTTTATATGATACAATATAATGAAAGAAAATGGGTATGAAGAAATGTGTATAGAATACTGAGTTTAGGAACAGTGGTTATTTGCACACCTATGAATTAGGTGCTACCCGTGCTTTCATGTGACTCACAGGTCATTCTGCAAAATGTCTTCATTCTTGCACACTGGCTTACATTTGGAATGCCAAAAATGCAGAGGAATCCAATTTGTAATAACAAATGTTCTTCTATTCCGGGTGCCCACACTTCTTTCAGTACAGATGGTACTCCCACTTGTGTGGCTGGCCCTAGTGCTTGTGATTCAAAACACCCCAAAACACATAACATGACCTGGAGACCTGACATTTCAACCAGCAAAATCAATTTTTTTCTTTTTTCAATTTGGGTAGATTTCGAATTTGGTCCTGTACTCCGCAGCTAAGCAAGGAAACCTACCAAACCTAGACAGTTTTACACACTAGAAAACTCCCTAAAGTGATGTGCTTTGCATGAATCTCCCTACCTCTTCTTTTTTTTTTTTTTTTAACACATGCTGCCCTTCAAATCTCATATGTAGACAAAAAAAAACAAGGGTGGGCAGAGTTAATGGAGTTTTTGACGCTCCGCTTGGAGCACAGTTTGGCCCAAAACTCCGCTAGCCCCTGCAACAGAGCGAAGCTCACTGCATGCGCACAACAGCCCAGGTTTGGGACACACCGCACAGACAGTCTGCCTCTTGCGCTGTGTGGCCCATAACTGGGCTGCAGTGTGCACTCGGGCTGATGGCGGCATGAAGCTGCTTCAAGCTGCGGGGCTACACCGGCGCCTGCTCTAGATCGAGGCCCCCTCTTTTCACTGTCCTCGGCAGCCTGGGATCAGGGTACAGAGGGAGGCAGAGAGCCAGGCTGCTGGCAACAGGGACCCTGGGACCCAGGTAAGACCCTCTTTTTGCTTTCTTTTCTATTTGCACACGGGTGCCAGCACTGGGCACAGACAGGATTTGCATATGAGGGAGATCTGTGCTTGGAAAAAAGGAAACTTGCCATCTGAGCTCCACTTGAAAAGAACCTGTCTCCCCAACGTCCCTGGGAAAGGAAGTGATGTAATAGGGTATGGTGCTGAGGCCAGCAGGGAGAGCTGGAGAACTGAGAGAGCATCAGCTGTGTGCTGAGTGGTAGTCCGGCAGCCCCCACCAGATTGAGATGTGTGTGGCTAGAGAGTGTGTCTTAGAGCCCAATGGCAAGCAAGGCTGGGCACTTTGTAACAATACCAGGCTGCTGGTGATGAGCTGGTTTGCTGTTTCTAGTGCTGGACCCTAAAGAAAGGACAGTCTGAGACTGTGTATAAGTGCACAGAAAGCGATTGCAAGGCTGGTGCAAGACAGAGGGTGCGTTTGGCCCTCCTTAGCAAGTTTGTGAGGGAGGACAGTTGGTGATGGGAAGTGTGCAGGTGTGGAGAGCAGCAGGCTCAAGACCGGCGAGCCTGTTTCAGCACAAGAGGCCTTAAACAGCAGCTTTCGCTGCCTAGGGCCCTAGCCTGAATGTGTCCGATCTCAAAAGTGCTAAGGATGGTCCTCACCCTGCTTAGTGCTTCCGACATCGGGCGGATTCAGGCCAGGGTGCCAGTAGGTCCTCAGAATTCCAAAAGGTTTTAGGCCAACTCCGTGGAATTCCGCAGAGTAGAACTCTGTGAGCTCTGCCCACACCTGTATAAAACACACATTTTCTTTTCACGTCTGTGAAAGAAAGCTCCAGAATCTGTCAGATCCCAAAATTACCATATTGGAAAGACCTCAAAACAGAACATGAACTGATCAAAACACCCCTTTTTTTAGATCGCAGCCTACCAGACAACCTGGTGTGCTAAAGACATCTTGGAGACACACAGAAGGCTGACCTAGGAATACATTCTGCATTGCTTGCCATTAGCTTTCTGGTTTGTAACTCACATTTTCTTGCTTTCTGTTTGTTGGCTTTATTTGTTTTAAGGCTTCCCAGCATGATATCGTACCTTCTCTTGCCAAAACCTTATTTACAGTATCCTTCTGTTTGCTTCCTTTCTGTAAAATGGCCTGTTGTTCTTGTCACATTTATTGTGCATTCAAAGACCAAGGTCAAATGTCAGGTGCTGTCTTCCGACCGCATTTGTTTACTTTTCTTTCTCTGACTTCAAAGTGAGTGTGACAATATTGCTGGATTCTGGGGGTAAGAAAGAGTTTTTCTATCGCAACAACAACATTTAAATGAACTGTGTAAGTATTTCAGAATATATCAGAATTAGGAACACAAATGAAGCACATTTTTTGTTATTTCTGAAGTGTGTTGGAAACAAGTACTTTAATGTGATCTAAATAATCATTACACTGGGTGATTCAATTTCCACACATTTTCGTCTGTGCAGGCTATAGTTTAAAATATATATATATATATATATATATATATATATATATATATATATATATATATATTTTTTTTATGATTTTACTTTTAAACAGAAAACACAGCCAGTGAGGGCGACAATGTACTTAATAATGATAAAGAAAAATACAAAGAAAATCGCAACTGTCTGCATGCACATGACCCCCCCAGCCCTCCAGCCAGCAATTAAGTAGGATGTAGAGCTACATATAATGATCAATATCCCACTTTCACTTTGGCAACCCTCAGTCTGTAAATGCTTTAATTTCCTATCTATCAATATACATATTGGTCAAATAGGCTTGAATTTAATACCTCTGTAAGGCGCCCACACCTGACACATCTTGGGTTGCTTCTGGGGACACCCTCTTGCTTTATATACTGCCATTGCCTTTTCCATTAACTGATCTATACCATTCTTCCACATTGGCAGGGATGAAGAGGCCGTAGCCCTCCACTCCCGCGCTATGACTCCCTTTGCTAAGGTCAGGCCCAGATATAGTTGAGATAATTAATACTTATTTCCGCCTAGATCGTTGGTGAGATGCAGCAGTGTACTGCACTCTACGTCACTTCACACTACACCTCTCTACTCTACCCTGTACCATTTTACTTTATGCCATGGCACTCTTCACTACTCTACACCACTGCACTATTCGCCTCTGCACTCTACACCACTCCAGGCCACACCAATCTACTCTATACAACTCCACTCTGCAATACTGTAGTCTATGCCAGTCCAATCTATGCCAATGCACTTTAATCTGTAGCACTCAGCTCTGTGCCCCTGCACTCTACACCACGTTATTCTACACTATTACACACTGACATTGAACGAAACTGCACTCTACCCTGTACCACTCCATACTGTGCCACTTCACTCTACTCTGAAACTCACTACGTCACTGGACTCTACGCCACTCATTTTATGCCACTGCAATCTACACTACTCTCCTCTTTAAGTACTGCTCTCTGTGCCAATGCACTCTACACAACTGCACTCTACACCACTGCACTCTGCTCTGCATCACTGTACTCTACGCCACTCTACACCACTTCACTCTGACACTCTACTCTGCATCACTGCACTCTCTGCCACTGAACTCTACGCCATTCTATTCTGCACTACTCCACTCCGTGCCACTGCAGTCTATGGCAGTGTACTCTACTCTGCACCACTCTATGCTACTCTACTCTGCACCACTCAATGCTACTCTACTCTGCACCACTCAATGCTACTCTACTCTACACCACTCTATACCACTCAATTCTACTCTGCACTCTACGCCACTGCACTACATGCCACTTGACTCAGGGCCACTGCCATCTGCATCACATTACTCTGTGCTACTCCACTCCACACCACTCCACCACTCTATGCCACTGCACGCTATACCACTGCACTGTATGCCACTCTACTCTGTGCACTGCTGTCGTCTACTCTACTGCATTCTACAATGCTCCACTGTACGCCACTTAATTCAATGGCACTACACTCAATGCCACTCCACTGTACACTACTATACTCTGCACCAATCTACGCCAGTGCGCGCTACACCAGTCCACTCTACTCTATGCCACTCCAATACACAACACTGTGCCACTCTACTCTACAACTCTTTAATCCACTCTTCGCCATTCCACTCTCCTCTGATCCACTAACGTTTAGCCATACCTGAACAGAAGCCACGCTGGTGCACAACATGGATAAAGCACATTGGCAAAGCCAATAGGTCTTGCAAAGGCCAGACCTACTGGCTTTGCCAACGCATGTTGCAATGTCTGTGGCTGTGGAATTTGGACCTGGGCTTGGCTGTTGCGCAGATAAATCTACCAAAGCCAGACATTTATGCAAGCTAAGCACCTGGGTTAATCCAGAGTGGTGTGCCCTACATCAATCACCTACCTTTTCTTATCCACAATGCCCTACAGACATAGGCAAAAACAATCATTTTCCTCCTACTTCTATGAGAGAACGTTCAAAAATCTGCAGGGATCCCCAAATTTCTTACCAGCCAGAATTTCCAACTTTGTCTCAACAAAAGCGCTACCCTACTTGTGTGGCTGGGCCCTGGCTCACAACAGGAAGAACCTCAAGATGCAACATGAACAGAGTGATGTTTTCTCCACTCAGCCTTTTTTGCAAGGTGAGGGCCTGGGTTTGGCCACCACTCAGGGAAGCCTATCAAACCCAGATATTTTTAAAAACTAGACACCCAGAGGTGACTGCTCCCCCACCTCAAAAAAAACAGAACAGCGACCATTCCTTAATGTGCAGTGGCCTTTCTGCCTGGGGGGGAGGGGTTGCTTTATCTGCCCCCTTCCCCCCCCCTTGTAAAGACAAATGCAGTTTTGTTTGGGAGGAAGGAGCCACAGGCCCAAGCCCGTGGTGATCATTCTCCGTCCCAAAATTACTAAGCTGTTATAATTCCCTTATGTCTAGTGGACTTTCTGCCCACCCAAGTGCCACAGATTGGGCTGAACACCACCATCTGTTCCCTGGAAGGGAACTGAAAGATTAATATAGGTGGGTTGTGAGGGAGCACAGGATCATGCCCAGAGGACCCCCCACCACCTGCCAAAAAGGGACACAGACTGTTGTGGCCGGGTTTGGGAAGGAGCTCAGGCCCATGCCCTAAGGTGCCACCCCCTGCAAAATAAGTAGTGCCTTCTTAATTCCCTGTTGTCTAGTGTGGTTTCTTGCCCCCCCAAAATCCTTGTAGGGGGCAGATTGGAGATGAACACCCCTGGCTGCCTCCAGGGAGGGCACAAATACTGATATGGGTAGAGGTGTAGGAGGAGCGCTAGCCCATGCCCTGGGTGTCCTCTGCTCCCCCCCACCCAATCACCATTACTGATGGCCAAGTTGAGTGGATCCCTTGAGCAACACATGCCCTTTGCGATCCTCAAGCAGGGATCCACTAGGGAAAGGCAGTTCTGAAAGGGTTACGTTGTCCCGTTCCAGAGCTGCCTCACCTGTGTTCAGTAGTGCTCAGGGAGTGTTATGCACCCCGGCACCAATGAAAAGTGCTTTTAGTCTTTTATTGCTGTGACGTGTGTGTGCCGGCGTTTCAGCAAAACAAAAAGAATCACTCTGGAACTGAAGGAAGCTGTTCCTGCATCCCGAGTTTGATTTCTAAAAACAAAATGCTTTTGATGTCTTTAACAGAAGCATTTTATTTTCGTGTAAGAGGACGAACCGTTGACGTCCTCCGTAGTATGAAAAGTATAAACGTATTGCAACATAACGCTCCATTGCTTTTGAAAAAATATTTCTCCTTCGTTGAGCAGTGTTTGCTATGGTTTACATGCCTAGTTCCCACCATAACTTAACTATCAATGTAGCTTTTGTCAGCGTCGGTGTTGGTTCTCAAAGCCCAAATAGAGTTTTCTTTTTTGCTGCCGGCAATATATGGCATATTATTTCACCTTTCCGAGTAAACAGGAGATATATTTCCTCAGATGGGTTTCCAGGTATTATCACAGCTAAGAAATAAACTGACACTTCTTTCATGGTTTTGATTACCTGTCTTTCAATTATCGCAGTTTTGTACCAGACAACAATGCATGCATCAGTGTTTCAATTTTTCCACATCACTTTTAACACATCAAGCCTCCTTCCTAATGTGATCGTCCCAGTTTCTCTTGATTGTGTGGTACCTCCTAAATAGTATTTTGAACTGTTTTATTTTTCCCCTGCACTTGTGGCTGATTTATGTCCCTTGCTTTCATGTTGTCACACTGATTGTAATTTAGTGCTATTCTAAATTCTTGTCCCCTATCCCCCAGAATGGTAATTTTCTTTTTTGCTTTTCAAACACGGGATGGTGTGCATACGTGATATAGCGTGTCACTCATCATCATAATTTAACAAGTATTTTTTAAAAAGTGTTCTTGTTCCTCCTCCTTTACTGTTAGGCCCAGTGTCACACTTGAATGTACCAATAACTTTCTGTTCTGAGAGTCCAAATTCCTTCTTCATCTGTTCAAAGGGTTTAATCTCTCCACTGCTGAAAAACACACAATGTTTAACATTCCTCTTCTCCTCAGTTTTGAAAATTGATGTCTGTCTCGCCCAGGGATGACGTCTTTAAATCCCCACAGTGTCGTAAAGTGTGAAGGGAACAACATCAAGCCCAACTTCACTCCTACAGTGTCCAATACCTTTACGGTTGCACTATTGAAGGGAGGAATATATACTTGTGGATTTCTGTGGGCTTTAGGTGTCTAGGGTAGTTCCCTGAAATAGCCTCCCACAAGTGTATGGTCACCATGCACCAGGCTGTCTCTGACTCCCTTCTCATCCTCTCTATACGATATCTCAAATGAGCAGCCTAATAGTGTCTGAGCAAGTTTGGAACCACCTAGCCATCCTTGCTAAAAGGATATCGTGCATTGTTCTTCACCAAGCATGGTATTTTTCCCCTGCCAAATAAAGTCCATGCATGTGGCTTTTAGATTAGCAGTTTATTATCTTTTAATATGTGTCTGTGTCTGGAATATTTATGAAATAAAATGGCAATATAGTCATTTTTTGATACACAACCTGGTCTAAACAAGATGTTATTATTTTTCTAGCTTGCCAGTTCAGTCTTCACTGCTTTGGTTCGTTCCCACCAAATCATGTATTTAGTTTTAGCTAACGTTTTTGTCACACAAATTCTCAGCTATCTAATCAAGGTCTCAGCCTATTTAGGGGCCTTAATTTTCCCAGTTCATGAGCGGTATCACCTGCAACTGACATAGCCAGCTCTTTGGCCTTGCTGTGATTAATCCGCAAGCCTAATATTTTCTGGTACTCCCAGACTTTGTCCATTAGGCCCAGTAATTAAGTTTTGGGATCCATAGGGGAAAGCAAAGTATCATACGTGAACACAGTGAGTTTGTGTTTCTGTGTCCTCAGTTTGTCTCCCTTAATTTGAGTGTTACTTCTAATTAATTGCACTAGGTTTTCTAGGGCGAGAGCTAATAGTAGTGGAGATAGTGGATTCCCCAGCCTTGTTACTCTTACTGTCAGCATCCATCTGCGCAATGTGTTATTTATTCTCACTCTCGCTATAGAGTTGTGATATCCCACCACAATCACAGCCTCATCATCTGCTCTCCTGAGTCAATCACTTGCATGACATCACACATGAAGTCCCATTCAACCCTGTCAAATAGTGTTTTGGCATTCAGAGAGACTAGTACCATTTTCTATTTGCCCTGGTTCTTAGATAATGCTTTCTTCATGATACCTCTAATTCGTCTCCCCAAAATAAAACCAGCCTGACCGGGACATGTTATTTCTTTCAGGACCCCATGCTCTCGGAGTTTGGCTGTTTTGGTAATTTTTTTAATGCCAGTATTAAGTAACAATATGTCCTGCAGGAGGTGTAGCTGTCAGCAGGTTTAATCAATTTTGAAATCAAAGATATTGTGGAGTCCAACATCGTCTATGTTGCTTTCTCCTTCTCTAGAGGAATTTTCATTTTAAAGGCTAAAGAATTGATAGAGGAGAATAAAGTGTCCCCAAGCAAATTATAGTACCATGTTTGTGTCAGGCTACCACTTTCTTTATAAACACATGCTTGATTTGCTGATATTGAAAAATGGTGATTGCCTTAATGTGGATCATGGACTATTTCATTAACTATCCCTCAAAACTGCGTGTGAAACTTACGGCGTTTGCCTGATATCTATAAAACAAATAGTTGGGCTCAGTTTTCACAAATTTTCTTGGTGTTTCAACGTCAGCCTTGACTCCAGATTTTGCCTGAAGAGAATATGGCTGCCTCACTATGCTCACCCACGCTGTGCTTTGGGGGCTATTTTAAAACAGTGTCTATTTTTTTTTCTTGTTTATGTGACATTACCGCTTAAATTTGTTACTTTTGTGATATGTTCCATAGGACATTAAGAGTAGGGGCCTTTACCTACGAAATCATAAAGTTTATTTAAGGACATCAGATAAATGTTGGCACTGTGACCAAATAGCAGATACTTTATTGGATATGATGTAAGAGTGTGAATGCATTGCACCCCTCTGGAAGCTGGTAAACAGAGAAATAGCTCATGTGTTCAAACGAGAAAACTATCACCACTGCATGTGCACGCATTGGTATTTTTATTGACCCCATCCCTCTACGTACGGGGATGGCTGATATGTTATTACTCTTTGCAACTGTATCAAAATCAATCCTTTGCTGCTGAAAAAAGGCAAAATCTCAGTGAATGCTTGGTCGGCATGGACCTGTTTTGCTCGGAAGTGTGACTCCTTGTGCTTCAGTTCTTCTCCATTTTGGAACATGAATAATACTGAATTCTTAAGTAAGGTCGAGCTATAGCTACAAAAATCTACCCTCCCTCCTTGGAAATAGTTCTTGCTCAGGTATAATGCATAATCAGCATTACTTGACTACTGCTTCTATGCATCGTCTTGATTATACTCCTCTATCAAGTGCCATGTGTACCGATTCACCACATCGTTCTGTCATACTGTTTCATTTCTTTCTTTTTCTTACAGCTCCCTTCTTTTTTGTTGATTTGCCAATATTTTCCTCTAGATGGAAACTCCACTTCATATACTAATTTATCATGATCTGTTTCTGTAACAGTTATATTATTTCGATTGGCCTTTGAATTGTATTACTGTCCTTCATGAGTTGGAGATTGACTTGACATCTCATGGTGTGAATATGTGACTGCTGTTACGTGGTCGAGGGCACAAGCGCTTTGACCTTTTGTAGGTATTGTGGGCTTTTAACCACATCCACCTCATGCCCATCACTTTCACTCCTTCGTGATTCACCCTTGATGTCATTGGTAATTGCTTTACGTTTGTCCCGACCTGCGTTAAGAAAGAAATCTAGTTTGTTTCATTATCTCTTTAGATGTTTCTTTGCCACTGCTGACACTAAAATAACTACTTATTGACACAGGATTATTTTCATCAGACTATTCTTTCAATTCAGTTTATTACGTTCTTGCTGTATTACAACATATATGTGATGTAACCTTCCATTAATACCAAGGGCCATATGTACGAACACATTTTCCCATTGACACAGAATGGGAAAAACCCTTTGCTACATCTGGCCCCAAATGTCTGCAAAACCTGGACCAGAGTCACATAGGTTACTATCAGCAGTACTGATGGTCATTTGAAATCCTAGTGAGTATTTTGTTTAGAGTTTAACCTATTTATTATATATTGAGACCCTCTCCTGAAGAGAAAATGGCATAATATATAAAGTTATGGTCACTCATATAACCGTGCATTCACTGTATTCTTGACTCAATTTTATTGAAATATTAATAATCATAGTTGCCTCAAATTTAAAAATGTGTGGCGGATTCCACAAATTCAAGATCAGAATTACAAAATTGAATACATTGTGCCGTTTTCTTCCAACCTCCAATGATTGCCAGTCTTAAATATTGGTAACCTATCTTATATAAACACATTTTATATACCACAGAAGGAATACAAGATAAATGTGACTGGAGTTGCAACACAAGTCCATTTTAGCAATACTTGATTGATTTGATTTCTTCATATGCAGTGCTACATTCACCATGGGGATGCTGTTTGCTACTGGCTGACTCTGTGCTGGTGTGGCCCTACGTAGCCCAGCACCATACTTGCCAAAGGAGGTGGTGCCACTCCATTATCATTGCCTGCAGTGCTTAAAAGCGCATCAACACTCCCTCAGCGCAGGACGTGGTTTGCTACTTGCTGACACCATTCTGGGGTAGGTCTACGTCCCCCAGCACCACACTTGCCAAAGAAGGTGGGGCCCACAGCATTATCGCCATTATTGCCTGCAGCACTTAAAAGCACCTCAACACCCGCAGCAAGGGAGGCAGGGAATCACCAACCTATGAATTGACGTTTCAGAATTGAGATGATTGATTCAGAGGACAGGTGTAACACATCTATCGGGGAGACGTAATGCCTGCAACAGGGCTAATAAAAGTGTTTTTTTTTAAACAGAGCAGAGGATAGAAACTCAACTAAAGAGAGTTGAAAGGGGATAGTGGGTTCAAGTGACAATTCTGTGTATGAAAGGGGATTGCCCTTTAGTGGGAATGTGGCACCAGCTAAGACTGACTGGGAGGCTACTGGTGGGAGTAGGGTACCCATGCACCCACAGGGTCCAACATCTAATACTCCATACGGTGCCCTGGTATATGGTGTAAATCATGCAAATAGATGCAGTGTAATGCCCCCAAATCAGCTAACTCAGCATATGCCCCTGGGGCATTAAATTCAGTTAAGTGTAATCCACCCATAATGGGGAAACCTTCTATGTATAATGTTCACCCAGTGCTGCTATCTAGAAACTGCACAAGAATTAATACAGTCAGATGTAGTAATAACGGGCTGGGCAAGATTGAATGACTTGAGGAAGGCCCCGATTTACAATCTGAATGGATCCTTCCACCGGTAATTTATATACCTCACTTTTCATTCTGTTTAGGGGTATGCAGTAAACTAGATGGGTATAAGGATGTGGACCGTGCCTAAAGCAAGTGGGTTTCAAAACATATAACAATATAAGGATGATAGACTATGCCTTAATGTGATTTCATGTAATATTGCTGGGATAAGGTCTAAGATGAATGATCCAGAATGGGGGAAGTTCATAGATACATTTCACTTTTCATATTTCAAGAAACATGGACACTACACCCAAATTTATGGTAGGGTTCACCAATGATAGCATTGCAGCTAGACCATCACAGGCAGGTCGACTAGCTGGAGGTTTTTTAATTTGGGTAAAGATAAGTCTAGCCTGTAAGATCAGGAGGTTAAACCTTGATCCTGGGTCTTGACATCAAATCACTGAAAGGGAATTTCACAGTGAGATTGATGAATATCTACAATTGTTTTACTAGTTCAAATCAGGACTCAGTAACCCTATAGACTTTGGCTGATTTTCTGGAGAACTCAGAGGGGTTTTACCTGGAGACATATGAACACATATATTACATACAAGATCTTATACAAGAGGAAGAGGAGGAAAGTGGTATCCCAAGATTTCAGACCTCCCTCCCCCAAAAGAGGTGTTTGGAGGTTGCCGAGAAGGCAGTGTCACTTTCACTAGCTTATGCCCTACATGCAAGTAATGGCCGTACACTCTCAGATAAAGGGGCAAATTATACTGGGATAGATTATATCCTGATTGATTTGGATCTGTGACGCTACAAGATATGACAGTTGTAGAGAGATCAGATATTAATCACAATATACTGGCCATGGAACTAATTAACACCTCTATCTACCTTGCAGTAACCGTTGTAGCACATTGGATTTACCAGTAGTCTCTTCCAATGATGGCAGGAGGTTAAAATGTCCCTTTGTAAAGCTAACACAACTCTTTAGCCTGCATTTACAGGAACGTCAGTTCTACCCTAATTTTCTGTGGGAACTCGGAGCAAAGTAATCTGGCTATTATGGACATGCTTACCAACTTACTCACATCCATTAAGGAATACTTTCATAGGTCATCCAAAAATACTATATCTAATCCAAAGTATGCACCATGGAATAATAAGAACAGTAAGGTAGCAAAGTCGGAATTGATGGTAGCTTTAAAAAGTGGCTGTAGAATCGACATAGCAGAGGGAAGGAAATCTTATAATAGGATGCACTCTAGGGCAACTGGTGTGATTTGGTCAGAGTGGCTAAATTGAAAGATAGTCATTTTGGCATTTGCTTTCTATAGCGGTACCATGTACTGTTAAGTAAGATGATTTTTTCATACAACACCATGTTTTATTAACATTTTTCTAATCTATATTCCTTGGAAAAAGGGAACCCAGGATTTGCCCCTAGTGGGGAGGAACAATTTGAATCCCAGGATCAGGATAACAAGCCAATAGTTACATTAACCTTGGCTGACGTCTGACGCTTAGAATTGACCATCTGAGCTTATATACTTAATGTAGTTTCAAATGCTATAGCAAGGGGAGAAGAGATACCGGATAAGGGTGCAGAAATTATCCCTATCTACAAAAAAGAGGATAAAGGAGATGCAATAAACTATAGACCAATCAGCCTGATAGATAGAGCACAATATAATTTGCAATCAGATTCTGGTAAAGATTCAGTCCTGGATGGAGAATAATAAAGTACTATTCTACTTGCAGGTTGGTTTTAGGGAACATACTAGCACTTTATCTCAGGTGTTCCTATTTTTATTGGTAGCATGGAGGACCGATTTGATCGGCAATGGGCTCCTCTATATAGTGTTTGTGGACCTAAAGACATACTAAGACGGGTTCGCCAGGGTTGCATTCTAGCCCAAAACTCTGTTCTCCTTATATATGAATGGGCTAATTGATGCACTTTTTGATTTCAGAGGTGACCCCCCCCCCCCTCAGTGTGCCTACAAAATATTCTAAACAGGTTTTCAGATGCACATGTTCAATTTGACCTGGAAACCAATTGCCTAAAAATAAAAATCATGACTTTACGGCCATACCAGTTATTTAGGGGAAGCTGAGGCTTGGTCCAGCAATCCTGGATCAGGTCAAACTTTTTGACTATTTGGGTGTTAGGTTGACCAGTAATTTGTTGTGGTCCACCCGCATTTTAAAACGCCAAATGAACCTGCAACATGTAGAGGCGGCAGTGGTACAAAAAAAAAACCTAAACAGATCTGCTTTTCGCTCCATTTCCTCCGCTCTTCAATTTTATCGTGCTAGAGGCTTATGTGCAGCTCTTTAAAGGGCACAGTAGTGAGAAATTGACCAGACCAAAGGGGTTATAGATAATTAAAAAACAGTTAATCAGGTCCAAAATAAACATGCCACAGAGCACACTACTTGTTCTGCTGCGCCTTGACCTTGGAATGAAAAATATCACATATATTGCTGTCTTCAAATCTTTAATTTTCAGAGTTGGGATTTGTACAGGCAAAACCCAAACTCTCATTAAGGAAGCTGTTACCGAGGTACAGGCACTGGATAGAGGGGGCCACATCCCTTGGTTCAAGAAGGCTAAACTGTGGCTGGATAAACTTGACTTGGGAAAAGCCTGGGAGAACCAAGAGACCCTGACCAAAGACATGGCTGTAGCAATTCTAAAGACAAGATTCCGGGGCTATATCTGGGGTATCCTTTTTACTTTATCTGCACAATGCACTTTAACTGAGTGGTTTCTGGATATAAGATGCACCTTAACTTTTGAGTTATTTATGAATCTGATAGAACCTCCACTTGGAAGGTCCTTGTGCTTACAATTTAGATTAGGAATTTTACCTGTGAATACAGTAAAGTCAAACGGAAACAGTGTACTCTGTGATTAATATGTCCAACCTGTAAGCTTAGCGACGAATCTGTAGAGCACATTGTTTTGTTTTGTCCTGTCCACGTTGAAACCTTAGGAGGAGATGTAGAGTTACAGCTTGTTGGTTAATTAATACTTCTAGATCACAGAAGCTATGTGTATCTTGAGATCAGACAACACAAAGTGAGTTGTGTTTTCTGTATCAAGGTGTCTTCTTTATGCCTGGCACATTAGAAGTAAAATACTAGCCACAACCCAGTAACATTATATTGTAAGGATGCTTGCTGATTTATATAGGTTTCATACTGGTTGGACATAGGAAATGTTTAAATATTGAAAAAGAACTTCTTATACGCTTCACAGAAACTGTTAGGATGTATTTTTTACGTTGTAATGATTTTTTATCTTGTGCTAAAATATTCAAAAGGAATATAGGACTGTGATGTTTTAATATTGCTTATGACCTTTGTTTTTTTAATTGTAATATTTTTACATTTCACTTATTTGCGTTTTAATATATGTATTGATGTAATTATGTGTAAATGATAGTACATTGATAAAATAAACTTGTACTGCTACTACATTCACCATCAAAGACATCTTGGTGCTAAAAGAAAAACTAAAAACGTCACTGAATAGGAACAGACTTATAAAGCTATTGATGCAGAAAGAAAAGATAAGCAACAGAAGCAAAAGTTATTCAAGCCTTATCTGAAATCTAATTAATTGTGAATTGATCTTAATTGAACAGAGAGGTTGTTCCAGAAGTAAGTACCAGGAAGCTAAGCAAACTATCTACCATTCAGGCTTGACCTACCCTTGCATTGTTAAGCCTTTTCAATTTAATTTCGTGTCTTTAAAGTCATAAATACAAAGCAGTAATAAGGGGTTATTAATGGAACAGTTAAACATTAGACATACAAATATAAAGCTAAAGTAATCTTTGTCAGCTTGAGTAAGTTGGAACTTTAGGACGTAGTTGTCCTATATAGAACAGTGTTCCCAAAAGAAGAATGATCAAGCCCATAGAATACTACATCCATCAGAGCTTCTGAGACTGATACCTGATAAAATGTCTTCAGCTGTGGTATAATCCTTAGTATTAGGCGCCTCAGAGAAATCCAGGTAGATGTTGTTACCATAATCTGTCAGACATTGCAGAAACCAGCACCACTTTGGCAAGAAGCATAGCACACAGGTATGGTAAGCTTTTACCCTAAAACATTAGCATGAAGGAAAAAACAGGAGGCCACAATAAATTGCCCCATCTGTGAGAGCTCCTCGTCCCACATAAACCGGAGGAATTTTGCCCAGTGAGGAAAGCAAAATCAAGTTGTGCATGTGTTTTTCTTTATACCCCAATAAGAACTCAGTTTTATGTTTACTTAGTTTTAGGAAGTTGTGACTTCTCCACAGCTGAATCCCTAGCAGACTGTCTCTCAGGTTATTTGCTGATGATGTTACATGATGGTTTAGGTGCATGATCAATTGAGTGTTGTCAGCTTATGAAACAAAAGCTGGTGGGTAGCTAAATGATCAAATGAGTTGTGTTAAGGGTCATAAAAAGATGGTAAAAAAGTAGCGACCAAACCATGCTAGTCCTTTGGGGGGTATCAGCGAATGCTACTAAGGCTGTGTTGGTGATGAAATAGTGGTGGATATTGAGAATAAAAACAATGGTAGAATGACTCAAGGACAAAAAGAAATAGTTTCAGAGAGAATGGTGTATTACTACTAGACTATTTGAGAAAAAAACTTAATAGAACTACAGTGTCTGAAAATACAAGCATCTCTGAAAATCCTGGAGCAAACAAAACTGGATAACTATTATAGCATGAGGCAAGATGATGGATTTTTGAAATAGACACTGAACAGAGTTAAATGAGGTGAACTTGGACTATTAACATAATCTGGATCTGCAAATCCTGGAGGAATATTCACACTAACCCAAGATGGTACAACAATGGGTTTATTGGATGTATAAATTAAGGAGGAGTAGTGGGTAGGGAAGGAGATTTGAAAAACTTGATATACTGGTCAAATGCCTATAAATATGTAATTCAACTTCAAAAGCATTGGTGGGAGTGAGGAACCCTGAGTGGCTCCATACTCGATTGATCAACCAATAAGGCATTATTGTGACTGACTGAGACCATACTTTGAAAAGAAGAAGAACATTTTGCTTCCACTGTATCTGAAATTCCGATTACTTAAAATTTGATCTTTAGGATTGCACGGTCTACCATATCAAATATGGCAGAGAAATCTGATTACTATTACACTGTATACCTTAATTCAGTGTTCTCCAAACCTTTTAATGCCGAGCCCCCCCCTGGGATCACTTGAGGCCCCCTTAGGGAGGCCCGCCCCCTAGTTTGAAGACCTCTGCCTTAATTCATAATTATTTGCATTCTTAGTTCATGCACGGATGCTGCTAAATCAGTTTTCATTCCTTAAACGAAGGGGTACTAGGTCCTACTTTCCATTTAGTGGGACTGAGACAGAAGAGAGTGGGAAATAAACAACCTTAGTGAGTCAATGAAAAACACTAGGGGTTAGAGCTTGAAGAACAGATACAGGAAAAATGTCAACAGAAAAATCTAACGCTTGAGGGTCAAGGGTATCTCCTCTGTATCAGCAGGTGCAGAAGTCTGTGAATTAGTTAAAACGTGAAATCTTAAATCCTGTTCTTTTATGATGAAGCTGTAGCAGAGCAGACAAAAGAGGACATCAGAAAGTTATAGAAATAAGTCACGAGGAACTTTTTTTCGAATGCAGGAGCATAAATGGAGAGATTTAGCCATGTGTTTTTGTAGAGCTTTAGCTGCTGTCGGTAAGGATTGCATACATTTTAAAGAACAAACGGTGCCATTTCAGTACCAGCTGTCTTCCTACAAGTTTTCCCTTCTTTAAAAAAAGCAGTAAACAACGTATTGTGTGGCCTTAAGAGTTCCAATTGCAAGTCTTAAAGGGTCTCTCTCTGTCCAACTCCTGGATAGTCGCATCGAAATCTTACAAAGCCTTACCTACGTAGGAAGTCATTATTTTTGACAGAGAAGAATTATGTTGTCTCCCGAGTTTGGAAAGGTTAATTTGCGGTCCAGGCACAGCAAGCAACCTTTTCAAACGTGTCACTTACGCTTTTGTATTTTCTGCGTTGAGGACCTCATTATACCATGATTAACATACTGCAAAATGTATTGTACCACATAGCGAATGTTAACAGAATATTTGCAACAAAAATCGCATGATCAGATTTAGTAAAGAGCCAAATAGGTAGACAACTAAGCAACAAACATTTTTAGGAAGAGTGCCCCAGTGATTTTAAAAATCAGACAGATGTGCATGTGTGTAACAAAACTTTCCAACTCTTCTAAAGTATTCAGTACATACTCTGTCAAATAACAGTAGTGAATCCATTTGCACTCAAGACACTGTGAAATACCTTCCAGGCCTCTTCTTCTTAGTGGTTTGATGATCGCGTCAATTACTTATGTCATCCTCAGTATGGCCCCTCTTCAGAAATTGTGAGACTCAAGGATCAGTGGCCCCTTTACATTATATAAGACGTCTGTATTGACCAATCCGAGCTTTCATCTGTTGTGACCTACATAAATTAGATCACACGGCCAACAATATATAATATTTTAAACTGGCATCAAATCATGTCTCAGTTGGTTCTGATGAAAGGTTTTTATGTTAATTGTGAATTTACCTACTGTACAGTCTGTGCACATATAACGGCCAATTACGGAAAAAGGTAAATGAAGTGTGTACTGTCACTAATCTCTCAAGCGCAATGGCATAATTTATCCCAATAACCCATAGCACTGATTTCCATTTAGCACCATCATTTGCCCTTCACTTAATAACATATTAAACCTCTTCTCTAATTCCATATCGGAGAAATCGCTCCCTCATACACGAAATCTGCACTTTGGCTAACTTTTCTACTTTCGTTATTTTAGCTGCAGCTAGTGGCAACTCTTGATCCACAACATGTGCTGTTTTACTGATGTGATTGATAAACTGGATATTCTTTACACAATATCTAAAAAGAGAACACGTTCCTATTAAATAAGTCCTCGATAATTAATGTTCCTCTGAGAAAATCTAGTGCATTGCCAAGTTTCTGAAAAATAATAACGAACAAATACTTTAAGACAGAGTAAGATGGTTAAAAAAATCAAGGTTAATTTTTCTCATCGTTAGGGTAGTCAGCAACCGAGAAATTAGTCTTGTGCAAACTTCTCTTATTGTTATTTTTCTGCACCGAAACACTAGCTGATTAAAAGAAGTTTAGAAATTATATTAGATTCCAACATTTTGTTTTATTATGTGCAGTTCCTGGGGTGACTTGCTGTTAGACTCGATGCCTGGGCTTGTTTTTGATGCATCAAGGGCAGATGTGGAATTCCGGAGAGGCGTGCCAAAGCAACAGTTTATGGTAAGAGCTAGATCTGTTTCTAACTGAGAATCATACCCCTTGAAACTGTTGTATGTTGGCTTAATTCTAAATAGAAGAAAATGATATTGTAATCCTTGTTCAAATGATGTTCCAGGAGAACAGAAACATAAAACAATGGTATTTTGAAAGTTAAGTAACCGTAAGTAGATGCCCATGAGTTTTACTTAGATGTGAATTTTAAGGAGTCAGGGCATGTAAGTCCATTTTATCGATATGTATGTTACAATAAATCATGACGTTCATATTCATATAAAAACCCACAGTGTTTATACATTTGGATTTTTATGTCTTTTCCATTAACCTAGTTTTTTCGGCACTTTTTCTGATATTTTCTTTCTCATAGGACACCTTCCCTTTCTTGACAAAGGTTTCTTTATCAAACTCTGCTTATTTCTCAAACTCCTTATTCCGTTGTGCCAAGGAGACAGGCCAAACTGCTTTCTTAATTTAGTAGGAATGGAAGGTTATTCTGCCTTTTTCCCGGAGATATTATCTCGAAGGTTCACATTTTGTAATGCACTGCACTGCGGATCACCCTTGAACATACTGTCTATACCACAGTGTCTCCCTTAATGAGACGGGGAAAAGTTATAAATTTGCTCCCAAGTTTAATTTCAGCTAATATTGACACAATTGGAGAAGTTAAATTATATTTTCATATTTACCTTATCTATTTAAATACTTGTGTTCCAAGGGAACACAGTTGGGCAACTACTGTCTAAGTACAGCACAATCATTTTACATTTAAAAAAGTTAGATCCAGAAATTGCTCCTCCCCCTTTTCCCTTCCTGGCTAAACCCGAAAGAAAAAAAAATCTCCCTCCATCCTTCCCTAACTCATCATGAGCTAACACTGAATTATTCTTGACCCACCCCCTTTAGTTCCTTTTGTGTTCAGATTTTTTGTTTTTTGGACCAGTTGATTTGTTGTTTCCCATTCCGACTGTAAACATACTGGACATTTGGATTTACTTTTTTCACTTGTTGCTTATTCCGCCCCACTTGCTTTCACGGGTGGCACTTTTCCTGTGCCAGCACTTCATTTAGGCACAAGCATTTTATGTACATTTGTTGTACATAATATTATTAAATACTTGATGTTATAGCTTCTTTAATTATCGGGTACTGTCTAACCATGTTTGAATGAAGTAATAAGTGTGTTGTTTAATTTCAAACTCAGTTGACAACAACCAACAGGCGGATGTCCTTAATATTTTACATTTTCATAAGCAGAAGTCTACCCCGCTTAGGGAAATCCTGACAGGAATACAATCAGCTGAGGTGATTTTCCATTTAATGAGGGACTGATGGACTAGTGGCAAGGTAATTCTCGAAGAAGTAGATGCCTGTGCCCTGAGACCCCCAAAGCCCCTCCTCAACACACACACACCCCATATCTCTATGCACATCTGTCTTCAGAGAGCCCAACCATACAGGCTTCTCCACGTTGACTGAATAATGGTGTTCCCTAACTCCATGTGCGCTGTATATCTGTGCTCTTTTACAGCAGTTAAGCAAAAAATCTGAGCCATGCATTTGGATTACCTATTAAAATTAAGCTTCTAATCGTCTTCAGTAGACAGTCCTTCTTTTTCGACACCCCAAAGCTGTGTGGACTAGCTGGAAGGTAGCAAAGTCCCTCAGAGGAAGGGGGAGGAATCCAGAACCACTCCGGATGTGACTATGCAAGAGGGCCACCTATGGCAGCAAAGGATAAGGACCCAGCAACACAGGGGGAGATGAGAGGAAAGTGTTATTCGACACAGCAGCGTGGGTGATGGGAAAGCTCCAAACAGACAAAGAACAGAGAGACACCTATGACCGAAAGAAACGACCACAGAGCACTAAGGGGGGTACGTTGTCAGCCTAGGGGGCACAACAGAGGTAGTTTAAAGGTCAGCATCTTTTGTGGTGTTACATGTCCAAATGGAGATCATCTCTTGTCACCAGAGCTCTGCGGGGTCCAATCCCACACCTCGGGAGGGAGCGTTCCTTAGGGCTGTCGCAGATGTATATGCTTGCAGTCTGAGGGTGGGGACTTTGTTGGATTGTGGTGTATGAGCCGATGATGTTACTCCTCCTTTGCTCCCGCAGGTGGGCCCCAAGACCCTCCGGGGTATGTCTGGGCTGTGTCCGAGAGCTCCAATTGTGCACCCCTGTCCCACAGTGGCCGATTGGGTTGTGCAGTGATCGGCTGCTAAAGTCTATAGGTTGGGCATGGGGACCGTTGATGGTTGAGGGGTTTCAGTCATTCACCGTCTGGAGTACCTCCCTGCGTGCCGGATGCATGCCTAAGCAGAACACTCGCAACCTCTTTCGAATTGTGACAGCCCAGGCATAGCAGTAGCATACAGGAGTTCATCCAGTCTGGCCAGCCTGGCTTTGCCTCCAATTCAAGATCCCCAGCTCTCCATTTGCCTCCTCCCAGCAGCTTGTTGTCTGTTGCAGGGGATCGAGGGTCACCTCACAGGACGTGTGCTCTGGTGAAGTGTTTAGGGGCTGAGGGACCCAGTAAGTAGTTGGGCGAGTGTGCCCATGGTTCTCAAAGGCCCCCGCTGGGCAAAGTGGCAAATGGCTGTGAGGTGGGGTGGGGCAAGCGCAGTGTCTCTGATTATGTCGACCACTGACCTCAGGGTGTCCTCTGCTGGCCAGCTAGTTTCACCATCCAGCTGGGGCCACCTGGCCCATTTTTAGTGTGTCCCCTGCGTCAGTCCCCAGTGGGTCCCCCAGTCTATGCACAGCTGAAGAAGTGGGATGCATCGATCCGTCTACTTGTTGCTGCTGTTTGGACCTTTCCCTTCCCAGCCGGGACCGAGTGATGTGGAGGTGGAGTGATGCTCTCTTCTGCGTGTGCCATCTGTTGCCAGTAATCAGCACCACAGGGGCACTGTCAGTGGGTGTAGGCTGGTAGGTTTTTTCTTGTTGTTCCGAGGTAGAGGGCCCGACTGGCTTTAATCCCCCTACTGGTGTGTTCCGGTGATCTCCGCTGGCCCCCTTGCTCGTCGTATTGGGAACTGGAGCACCCACGTGCCCGCTGGGTCCTTATTCTGCGTTATAATGCAGGATTATGAGAGATTGCACTGTCTAGACCCTGGAGCTCTTTCAGCAGAAGTCTGTCATCTTCAGCTACTAAGCCACCCCCCCCCCCCCCCCCCCAGAACTTATTGAATGTTATACGGTAACCCAGTGTTAGTCAATGGAAGTATAGGCCTTACAGCACTGAAAAACAACTTTAGGGGTTTTTCACTGTCAATACATTTAAACTTTAACTACACATGCCCTATTTTTTAAAATACAGTGCACGCTGGTCTATGAGCCTTTAGTGCTTACCCTAGCGATGACATAAGTATTAAAAAGGAAGGTTTAGGCCTGGCAAAAAGTTTCATTTTGCCAAGTCGAAATAACAGATTAAAAAGGCTGTACAGGCTGCAGTGGCAGGTCTGAGAACAGTGTTAAAGTGTACTTTAGTGGGTGGCACAATGTGTGCTGTAGGCCCCCTAGCTGCAAAGTAGCAAGTTTGTATTTTTTATTTTTTATTTTTATTAAGTATTGCAAGTACACAACAAGGAACAACAAAAAAGGCCCATCTGTTACAAATACAAGGTATACTGGAGGACATCCCTCCCCTGACATAATGTAAACTCTATTCAGCAAGACCCAAGTTCAGCCTCGTGAGCAACATGATTCTATGCGGTCCACAGCAGCAGAGTCCATCAGCCTACTCGGCTATACAGTCCCGACAGGAAGTCCAGTAGAGGGGCCTTTCAGTGAGTATCACGAGGCCAGAACGAACAACAGAAAAAGAACAACAAGAAGAGTAAGGCAGGCAGAGTACGCACACAGCAGCGCCCAACCGCTATCAGCTAATCACTCAACACATTGCGAGCAGGGGAGATGGAAAAGACACATCCAGAATACGAGCCAGCATACATCACTCAGCCTCCCCATTCAAAGTCGCCAGGTAAGCACGCAAAGGAGCCCAAATGTCCTTCGGCCGAGATCCCTCAGGTGAAAGCTCCCAAAAGATCATCAGCTGATCTTGGCAAAAGGCAGCGTCCCGTAACCATTTGGATCCACAAGGAACGCGTCTCCTGCCCCAGCACATAGCAACTCTGCGCTTAGCTAACAAAAGAAGCATGCCTACCAGCCTTCTGTGAGCTCCGCCAACCTCATTCACACACCCAAGCAACGTGACTTTGGGAGAAACAGGTATCTCCGATCCCGTCACCTCAGCTATTATCCGCAGGACTTCCACCCAGAAAGCATGAATCTCAGCGCATTCCCACGCAAGATACAGGAAACCAGCGTCCGGGGCACAACATCGCTTGCAGCGCGTATCCGCTCGTAGGCCCATAGAGCAGAGCCCACTAGGCTTATGATATAAGCGGTGCAAGAATTTAAAGTGCAGCAGCCGCAGCCTGTAATTCGGGGACATCACTCTCATATGCACACAGCAACTCCGCCACGTCTCTTCTGTGATGGGCTCTCCCACATCCACCTCCTAATGGGCCCTGAAGGACTCCCCAAGTGCACCCCGCTGCTCTTGCATGCAGTTATACAATTTGGTAACAAGCTTGCGTGGTGACTGCGCACTGCACAGCACCTCTAGTACACCGCACTCCAGCGGAACCTCCGGGAGACCAGGGAACCGAGCTCGAAGCATAGCACAAACCTGCAACGCATACAGCCGCTGCAGTTATAATAAAGCTCCAAGTCAGGGGCAGCAAGCCCTCCCAGCTCAAAATGTAGCGTCAGCCTCTCCAAGGAAATGTGGGGCTGGCCACCTGCCCAGACCAAGTGGAGTATAACAGAGCGGAGACGCCGCAAAAAGCTCCTCGTGAGTGGAAGCGGGAGGTTTACAAACAAATACAAAAATTTGGGGAGAACCATCATCTTCACAATAGCAATACGTCCAATCCGCGAGAGCGGCAAGGCACGCCAAGCCTCGACTTTCTCCTCCAGCCATGAAATTGCTGCACCATAATTAGCCAACCAGAGAGTTTTGACGTCACAACTCAACTGAATTCCCAGATAACAAACTGGGCCCTCCGCCCATGCTATAGGATACCGGGAGGAGAACTTCGCCACACCCGGAGACAAAGACAACACCACAGACTTGGACCAATTAATCACAATATCAGAGAAGGTACCAAAGTGCACAATCTCATCCAACAGAGTGTCCAAGTTCCGGCTCGGGTCCCGAACATTAAGCGCAATGTCATCTGCATACATTGATACCAAAAGGGGTTGTTGCCGAAACTGTAGACCCTTGTCATTGTGTCTGTGCCGCAACCCCGCCGCGAGAGGCTCCATGGCCGCCGCAAAAAGCAGCGGGGACAGCGGGCACCCCTGACACATCCCACGGGCAACCGGAAAAGAAGGCTACACACTCCCATTTCAACGCAACCTAGCAGTGGGCTGAGTATACAATAATCTAATCAGCTTTACAAAACGCGCACTCAGACCCACTCGGCCCAGGAGCGCAAACATATACTCCCATGCTAAGGAGTTGAAGGCCTTGGTGGCATCTAAAAACACCGCTGCAGCATTATCATCAGCCTCCATCGATCCCGCAACCGCAAAAAACATGCATAAGTTGTGGCACGTAGATCTCCCAGGCACAAAACCCGACTGATCTGGTAGCACCAACCGAGGAAGCAACGGCTGCAAACGCACCGCAATCATTTTAGCCAGAATTTTAGGCCCCCTAGCTGCATTTAATTAACAGGCCCTGGGTACATCTAGTATCATCTACTAGGGACTTACAAGTAATTTAAATGTGCCCGTTAGATATAGACCGATTTGTACCATGTTTGAAGGAGGGAGAGAGCACAAGTACTTTAGCACTGATTAGCAATGGTAAAGTTCACAAAGTCCTAAACCCAACAGAAACAAATTCGGCAATGTAGGAGGAGTTAAGGCAACATTTTTGGGGGAATACCACACCACGGGTGTCAGTTTTAAAACATAGGAATAGCAGAGACCTTTGCAAGACACTGTAAGAAGCTCTACACTAGAAAAGACCTGCCACAGATGGAGCAGGAGTGCCCAGTTGTAAATGATCTCATTAATTATACTTTGACCATTGCCGAAACAATGGTACTAGACCTCCCACTCACCGAAAGTGAGTCCCAGCAAGCACTCTCAGCTATGCCTTCAAGAAAAACCCTGGCCCAAATGGATTTACAGTGGGAATTCCTTACAAAATATGCCTCGCATCTGACACCACGCTTACAACCATTGTTTAATGAGGCATTAGTCCGCGGCATCCTCGCATATGGTTTAAGAAGCACCACTATATAAGTAATCCTGAAACCAGACAGACCCCACAGTGAATGTGATTCCTACCAGCCAATATCACTCATAAATGTTGAGGGCAAATCCCTACCTAGAGTACAGCCAAAGAGGCAGCGTAATACACACTAGTACATAGCGACAGCGTGGCAAAATAGCTTTGTGCCAGGGAGAGATATACAACATTAATGGAGGCGATTGCAGATCATCCTGGTGGGAAGAGCAGACTTACAGGACTCGGCAACCCTGCTCTTAGTGGACTTTGAAAAAGCCTTCGATACGGTCCACTACCCATTCATGCACCAGATGCTTCAAAGGATGGTGTTTGGCCTGCACTTCCTCAAATATATTAAGGTAGTACATATCTCCCTGTGGCCCTGGGTACGTGTGAATGGGGTTTTATTTAAACCATTTCATATACATCGAGACACCTCGCTGTCTCCACTCCTATACGCAGTTATAATAGAACTGCTGATAGAGTAGTTTTCAGCAGAGGGACTTTCAGTGGAAGAACGGGTTTGAAGACAGTCTTGCTTTACGCAGATGACCTGATACTATTCATTAAGTGACCAAACATTTCTCTCTTCTGAATAGTTCATGTTTGTAGGAGGCTGGCCTGGTTTGTGGTGGGTACCTAAGGTACTTACACCTTATACCAGATCCAGTTATCCCTTATTAGTGAAATGTAGGCAGTATCTACAAGCCAGGCTGTCTAGAGGCTGTAGGCAGAGCAGCCAAGTTTGAACAAGGAGACACGTAAAGCTCTTGCAGTGCCACTGTAGTCACACAGTACTTACACACAAGAAAGACAAAACTCAGTGTAAATAAAGGTACTTTAGTGACACAAGGCCAAAAATATCTTGGAGGCTATAATCCCTTAGGAGGTAAGTATTATACACAAAATATACTCTAGTAACCAAAATCAGGTAAGTAAAAAGTCATAGAATAGTGCAAATAGTGAAAATCACCATAGGTTACAATGGGCCTAGGGGGAACACAAACCATACACTAAAATAGTGGAATGCGAATGTCGGTTTTCCCACCTAAACAAGAGTAATGTGTAGAGGGGCGCTGGGAGTGTAAGAAAACACCAAAGGCCCAGGAAAGCAGGAGTAAAGTACAGCAGGTTTCCTCAGAACAACGCTAGAAGTTGTGATAAAGGATTATGCAAAAACCAAGCAAGACTGCAAGACACCAACAATGGATTCCTGGACCTGAAGACCTGTGGAGAAAGGAGACCAAGTCCAAGAACAGCTGAAGAGTCCAAGAGTAACAGGAGCCCCCTGCTAACCCGGATGAAGGTGCAAAAGTGGATTCTCCGGTTCGAAAAATAAGTCAGAAATGCACCAAAGAAGACAGCTGCGTGTTCCTGCTTGGTGCAACAGATGTCCCACGTCGAGTATAATAATGCAGGCTGTTTTTTGTCGTTGGATTCCACCAACAAGCCTTGGCTCACGCAAAAGACAGGTTTAGCGGAGAAGGCGCTATCTGTACCCAGGAGGGACCTAGGGGTCTCAACTTGGACTGAGGAGAATGAAGGGGCTCTCAGCACCTCAGAAGACCAGGCAGCACCCACACGAGTCCCAGGACACGGGGACTGTAGGAAAGTACCATCTTGCCTGGCATGTTACCCCCATTTTTCACTGTATATATGTTGTTTTAGTTGTATGTGTCACTGGGACCCTGTTCTCCAAGGCCCCAGTGCTCATAAGTGTGCCTGAATGTGTTACCTGTGTAGTGACTAACTGTCTCACTGAGGCTCTGCTAATCAGAACCTCAGTGGTTATGCTCTCTCATTTCTTTCAAATTGTCACTAACAGGCTAGTGACCAATTTTACCAATTTACATTGGCTTACTGGAACACCCTTATAATTCCCTAGTATATGGTACTGAGGTACCCAGGGTATTGGGGTTCCAGGAGATCCCTATGGGCTGCAGCATTTCTTTTGACACCCATAGGGAGCTCTGACAATTCTTACACAGGCCTGCCACTGCAGCCTCAGTGAAATAACGTCCACGTTATTTCACAACCATTTTACACTGCACTTAAGTAACTTATAAGTCACCTATATGTCTAACCTTTACCTGGTAAAGGTTAGGTGCAAAGTTACTTAGTGTGAGGGCACCCTGGCACTAGCCAAGGTGCCCCCACATTGTTCAGGGCCAATTCCCCAGACTTTGTGAGTGCAGGGACACCATTACACGCGTGCACTACATATAGGTCACTACCTATATGTAGCTTCACAATGGTAACTCCGAATATGGCCATGTAACATGTCTAAGATCATGGAATTGCCCCCTCTATGCCATCCTGGCATTGTTGGCACAATCCCATGATCCCAGTGGTCTGTAGCACAGACCCTGGTACTGCCAAACTGCCTTTCCTGGGGTTTCACTGCAGCTGCTGCCAACCCCTCAGACAGGTTTCTGCCCCCCTGGGGTCAAGCCAGGCTTATCCCAGGATGGCAGAACGAAGGACTTCCTCTGAGAGAGGGTGTTACACCCTCTCCCTTTGGAAAATGGTGTGAAGGCAGGGGAGGGGTAGCCTCCCCCAGCCTCTGGAAATGCTTTCATGGGCAGAGATGTGCTCAATTCTGCATAAGCCAGTCTACACCGGTTCAGGGGACCCCTTAGCCCTGCTCTGGCGCGAAACTGGACAAAGGAAAGGGGAGTGACCACTCCCCTGACCTGCACCTCCCCTGGGAGGTGTCCAGAGCTCCTCCAGTGTGCTCCAGACCTCTGCCATCTTGGAAACAGAGGTGCTGCTGGCACACTGGACTGCTCTGAGTGGCCAGTGCCACCAGGTGACGTCAGAGACTCCTTCTGATAGGCTCCTTCAGGTGTTGCTAGCCTATCCTCTCTCCTAGGTAGCCAAACCCTCTTTTCTGGCTATTTAGGGTCTCTGTCTCTGGGGAAACTTTAGATAACGAATGCAAGAGCTCATCAGAGTTCCTCTGCATCTCTCTCTTCACCTTCTGCCAAGGAATCGACTGCTGACCGCGCTGGAAGCCTGCAAAACTGCAACAAAGTAGCTAAGACGACTACTGCAACTCTGTAACGCTGATACTGCCGCCTTCTCGACTGTTTTCCTGGTGGTGCATGCTGTGGGGGTAGTGTGCCTCCTCTCTGCACTAGAAGCTCCGAAGAAATCTCCTGTGGGTCGACGGAATCTTCCCCATGCTACCGCAGGCACCAAAAAGCTGCATTACCGGTCCCTTGGGTCTCCTCTCAGCACGACGAGCGAGGTCCCTTGAATCCAGCAACTCTGTCCAAGTGACTCCCACAGTCCAGTGACTCTTCAGTCCAAGTTTGGTGGAGGTAAGTCCTTGCCTCCCCACGCCAGACTGCATTGTTGGAAACCGCGTCTTTTGCAACTACTCCGGCTCCTGTGCACTTCCGGCGGAAATCCTTTGTGCACAACCAAGCCTGGGTCCACGGCACTCTAACCTGCATTGCACGACTTTCTAAGTTGGTCTCCAGCGACGTGGGACTCCTTTGTGTAACTTCGGGTGAGCACCGTTTCACGCATCCTCGTAGTGCCTGTTTCTGGCACTTCTCCGGGTGCTACCTGCTGCTGAGAGGGCTCCTTGTCTTGCTCGACGTCCCCTCTCTCTCCTGACGCAATTTGCGACATCCTGGTCCTTCCTGGGCCACAGCAGCATCCAAAAACGCTTAACGCACGATTTGCAGCTAGCAAGGCTTGTTGGCGGTCTTTCGGCGGGAAAACACTTCTGCACGACTCTCCACGGCGAGAGGGATCCGTCCACCAAAGGGGAAGTCTCTAGCCCTTTTCGTTCCTGCAGAAACCTCAGCTTCTTCTGTCCAGTAGAAGCTTCTTTGCACCCACAGCTGGCATTTCCTGGGCATCTGCCCATCTCCGACTTGCTTGTGACTTTTGGACTTGGTCCCCTTGTTCCACAGGTACCCTAGATTGGAAATCCATCGTTGTTGCATTGCTCGTTTGTGTCTTTCCTGCATTATTCCCTTATCACGACTTCTTTGTCCTTTGGGGAACTTCAGTGCACTTTGCACTCACTTTTCAGGGTCTTGGGGAGGGCTATTTTTCTAACTCTCACTATTTTCTAATAGTCCCAGAGACCCTCTATAAGGTCACATAGGTTTGGGGTCCATTCGTGGTTCGCATTCCACTTTTGGAGTATATGGTTTGGGTTGCCCCTATCCCTATGTGTCCCCATTGCATCCTATTGTAACTATACATTGTTTGCACTGTTTTCTAAGACTATACTGCATATTTTTGGTATTGTGTACATATAACTTGTGTATATTTGCTATCCTCTCACTGAGGGTACACTCTAAGATACTTTGGCATATTCTCATAAAAATAAAGTACCCTTATTTTTAGTATAACTGTGTATTGTGTTTTCTTATGATATTGTGCAAGTGACACTTGTGGTACTGTAGGAGCTTCACTCGTCTCCTAGTTCAGCCTAAGCTGTTCTGCTAAGCTACCATTATCTATCAGCCTATGCTGCTAGACACCCTATACACTAATAAGGGATAACTGGGCCTGGTGCAAGGTGCAAGTACCCCTTGGTACTCACTACAAGCCAGTCCAGCCTCCTACAGGGACAAAGGAGTTGCAAATCACGGTTGTCGCAGCACTACACAAAGGGATGCCACGCTACCGAAGAACAACTCAGGGAGCTGAGCATCGCAGGATAGAGTGCTGCGGACCCGGGCTACACTGTGCACAAAGGATTCCCTGGAGGAGCGCACAGAAGCCACAGGAGCTGCAAAACATGCACAGAGGTATGGTGTGGCTCGGGAAGGCAAGCTCTTACCTCCACCAAATTTGGACAGTTGGACCTTTGGTCAGTCTGGGTCACTTTAGTCCACCACCTGTGTTCCAGGATCCACGCTCGTCATCAGGAGAGGGGACCCAGAGTACTGGTCGTCGCTGCAGAAAGGTGCCTGCTGAAGCAGGAAAGTGACTCTGTCACTTCGCTGGAGATTCCTTCGGTCCTTCTGGTGCAGGATGAAGACAGGCAGTCCTCAGAGAGTGCACAACCTGGAAACTGTTGCAGTTGCTGGCAGGAGCTGAAGTTACAGAGTTGCAGTAGCCTTCTTGGATACTTTGTTGCAGTTGTAGACTTCCTGGAGCAGTCCTGCAGTTGAACCAACAGTAGAAGGTGAAGCAGAGATTGCAGAGGAGTCCTTCTGGAATCTTTCTAAACCGAATCTGAGGAAACACCCCAGGAGAGACCCTAAATAGCCCTCAGAGGGGGATTGGTCACCTAACCAGGTATGGACCTGTCAGGAGGGGTCTGCGACATCACCTGCTGGCACTGGCCACTCTAATGCTTTCAGAGTTCTCTGACCATCCAGAAAACAAGATGGCAGAACCCAGGGACACTCTGGAGGAGCTCTGGGCACCACCCTTGGGGTGGTGATGGACAGGGGAGTGGTCACTCCCCTTTCTTTTGCCCAGTTTTGTGCCAGAGCAGGGACTGGGAGTCCCTGAATTGGTGTTGACTGGATTATTCAAGGAGGGCGCCATCTTTGCCCTTCAAAGCATTTCCAGAGGCTCTGGGAGTATACCCCTCCCATACCTGTAACACCTGTTTCCAAAGTGAGAGGGTGTAACACCCCACTCCTAAAGGAAATGCATTGTTCTGCCTTCTTGGGATTGAGCTGCTCGAGCCTCAGGAGGGCAGAAGCCACCCTGTGAGGTGGCAGCAGCTGGGGCTGCAGTGAAAACATCAAAAGACTGGTATGGCAGTACTAGGGGCCCATAGTGGAGCCCCCAAGGTGCCTGGAATTGGCCCCCTAATACCAGAATCAGATTGGGGGTACAATTTCCAGTTCCTAGACTCCTCACATGGTCATATTTGGAGTTACCATTGTGAAGCTACATATATGTATTGGCATATATGTAGTGCACACTTATAATCAGTGCTTGAAATGGAAAAATTAAAGTGCAGGTACTCTGTGCCAAAGTACCTGCTTGTTTCTGAGAAGTGCCTGTACTCACCAGTTAAAAGTATTACGTTTTTCCTGAAATACGCCTGTACTCTCCCTCTCAAAATAAAAAAAGTGCCGGTACTCAGTACCGAACAGTACCGGCCCATTTAAAGCACTGCTTATAATGGCATCCCTGCACTCATGAAGTCTGGGAAAATGGGCCTGGGCGACGTGGGGGCACCTCTGCTAGTGCAGAGGTGCCCTGACACACAGGTACTTTGCACCTAGCCTTCATGGTCTGAAGGTTCGACATATAGATGACTTATAAGAGACCTGCTGCAGTGAAAATAGCTGTGATATAGTGTGTACACTATTTCACTCAGGCTGCAATGGCAGTCCTGAAGAAGTGTTTGTATGAGCTCCTTATGGGTGGCAAAAGAAAGGCTGCAGTCCATAAGGATCTCCTGGAACCCCAATGCCC